>NC_138871.1:15618699-15776281 GCF_965194805.1 Balaenoptera borealis
TAAGCCACGCCCAGATTCCTGACCCATAGAAACCATGAGATAATAGATATTTGCTGTTTTAAGCCACCAAAATTTGGGGTAATTTGTACAAAGCAATAGGTAACTAATATAGTATATCTGGAGTAAAGCCCAAGAATTGCATTTTTAACAAGTTCCTAGATGACGTTGATGTCACTGATCTGGTAATCACATCTGGAGACCACTGGCTTATTATCCTAGGATCATTCTCTCTTTGGCTTCCCAATGACTGATCATTTCAGGGTGACTGAAGCATCATTTGAATGTATTTCTCAGAGGATAGAGCAGGTGAACAGGATGAGCAGGATGAATCCTGCTCTCTCTGCCTTGCTTTATCCTCTCCACCAGTTGCATCTACCAACTCAAGAGTTGCTTTCTTGGACCAGCTTTCCCTGGTTATTAAATTCAAGCACAGGACCAACTAGGGCTCTTGATGTGTGCTTTGGCCTGTAATTTTATTCAGTAGATTTAAAAAATCTTTTCCCATCCAATATCTCATATAACTCTTTAGGAAATCAGGTGGGACAGGTGATATTATTCTTATTCTAAAGATAAGAAAGTGTAGTCACCAAGAGGTAATGTGAGTTGTTTAATTACACAAGGAGATAGAGTCAGAGCTAGGATTAGAACTCATGTTTCCTGATTCCATGAAATCACTCTTTTCTAACTTTACCCTTCACTCAACCGCTATCATTCGGTTCTTATATTCAATGGCTATTTGCTATATTATGACCTCTAATCAGAGATCGGTGGTTGCAAGGAACAGAAACTCCTTAACTTTAGTTAAGTATTATGGAAAGTTATTAAAAGTTAGAAAGGCAATCTTCTCTTGATTTGTAGTTTTAAAGGATGTATAGTTTGGAAGCATGGGCACTGAAACCAGAAATGGCAGGGAGAGACAAATGTTACTTAAGTTACGTAAATTCCAGGCTCATTGGGAAGAAGGTGCCTACTAGAACCGTGGCTATTGGGATAGCAATAGAAGGACTATGCGGATGGGCTTTCTTCTTCCAATAGTATTTAAAAACAAACAAAAATAACACCTTGAATTTCTAATATTTCACTTCAAGGCTCAGTCAGAGAACTAGTGAGTTTCTTCTGCCCTGAGAGAATCTCTTATCTCTTGTTGGCAAGAGTTGATATAATCAAAGTCAGCTCCAGATTCTGATGTGGGCTTACAACACAGGTTGAGCTCATAGCCTCACTAGATCACATGCAAAAGCTGGAGCATTTGTGGGAAGAAGTAGGAACTTAAAATTGAGAATGACCACATTTGGGGGGATTTTGACGATTCAGAGAACCAAGAGAGAACTTCCAAATACTACAGAGCCTCTCTTGCACCCAGAGCCTACATTTCCCAGCCTTCCTTTATCTTGGGCTCTGCAAATGTCTTATCTTCCATCAAGCAACACACACCCTCATGAGACTTGGAAGGCAGAGTGGACATAGAGAGGCAGATGCTTCCATTCTGGACGTGCTTATCAGGTTAGAGGCAGTGTGGTCCTGGAGCCAGGAGATGTGATGGCAGCTTCCTGTTTCCTCAGCTTTCTTTCTGGCACGACAGAGGCTCCCTCAGAGGGTGAGTTCTGCTCTGTTGTTCTGCGAGTTGCTCCTAAAAATCTCAGCCTTGAGCCTGCCCTCCAGGTATTTCTGCCAGCCACCTAACAACACATAGTAAATTCTTTTCTGCTTAAAGTAGCTAGAGTGAATTCTGTCCTCTGCAACTGAACCTAGATACAGAGGGGTAATAAATTCATCTCCCATAACAACTGTAAGAGGAAGGCATATAGGCTCTGCTTGAATTCCTCCAGGGACAAGTTTCTTAGGTGTACTGTTATGTTTTGAACAAATTCCAATTATCAAAAAAGATTTTTATAGTTGTCTGCAATCTACCTATTTGTAACCTGAGCTCATTGATTTAGTTTCCTGTTAGCACATTGGTTGGATTTCCTGTTAGTTACTTGGACAAGAAAAGTCCTATCCAAGCTAGAAACTCAAATTCCTCTACATGTTCCCTCTGTAAATGGTTCCTAGGTTCCTTATCACTGTCTACAACTAGTTGAGAAAGAGAGAGAGAAGAGAGGAGAAGAGGATGGTTCATTAGTCTTGGAGGGGACTGTTGAAATATCTGAATGTGGCAGAATGTGCTGGTGTAAATCTTTATGTGGAAAAGAAAGGCAAAAAGGGAGTTGGATGAAGTATATGTGATTAAAAACCTTCTTATTTAATGATTCCTGGTGCCAGCTCATGTTTATTTTGTTAGCCTCACTGGAATATTTTATTTTTGCAGTAATTTATCTTTCATCTATTAGTCCATCTTTCCTTTGATAACTTAGTAATCCTTGGGTCATCCACTTGATAGAATGAATTTTATTATTTTACCCAAAGGGTTGTTACCCATATTGAAAAAGAAACAAGAAAGGGGAATAGAAATTAAAAACAAATATAAAATTAGAGAGAATTAAATAACATGTCCCTGGCTGTTTTTATTTCTCAAACCACTTTTCAAAAAATCGTTGTTTTTATGCATATTGTCTGTCTTCCTTCACCAGAATGTACACTCCAGGAGAGCAAAGACTGGTTGATCCTTGCTGTATCTTTGGATTCTGGTCCAGGGCATTAAGCAGAGTAGATTCTCAAAAAATATATATATTAATTTAATGAATAAATGAATGTTTGCAGACACAATGAGAGAAAGAAAAGGGGGAGGTGGAGGAGCAGGAGAGAGACTGTTAGCTTCCTATCACTGCATAACAAATTATCACAAATATAGCCACTTAAAACAATGCACATTTATTATCTCACAGTGTCCATGGGTCAGGAATCTAGGGGGCAATGCATGACTGGGTCCTTTGCTTAGGGTGTCACCAGACTGCAGTTAAGATGTTAATTGAGCTGCATTCTCATCTGGAGGCTCATCTGGGAAAATATCCACTTTTGAGCTTACTCAGGTTGTTGGCAGAATTTATTTCCCTACAGTATAACTGAGGAGCCCAGGGTCTTACCGGTTATTGGCTGGAGGCTGCTCTCAGGTTTTAGAGGCTGCCCTGTGGTCCCCTGCAATGTGGTTCTCCCAAAGGCAATTTAGAACATGACTGTTTGCTTCTTCAAGGCCAGCAGAGAACGTCACTTTCCAGTCTGCTGAGACAGGGTCTTATATAATGTAATACCATCATGGGAATGACATCACCTCTGTCATATTCTATTGGTTAGAAGCAAGTCACAGGCTCTGCCCACACTCAAGGGGAGCGGATTATACAAGGATGTGGCTCATTGGGGATCACCTTAGGGTATGTCCATCACAGGAAACCAGGAGCCCAGAAACTGTCAAGGACAGAGAAAGTTGGCTTTTGTTTTTCAAACATTTTTTCTTCTTGTGAAATTCACCCTCCATCTCACAATCAGAATATCATGCAGCTCACAGATTCAGCTTCGGTGGCTCCCAGTTTTATACATTTTAGAAACTTTCAGAGTCTGGAATTTTTGGCTTGGTTAACGATTCACACTATTTCGAGTTCTTCCCTGGATTTTAATTTCTCTCTGGTGAAGAGGAAATTTCAAGACAGAAATTTAGATTGGACGTGGGTCTATGGCTACAGTACTTAAGAAGTAGAAGTGTCTTTGTTAGCAAGATGGATAAAATTCCAAGCTGAGAATTTGGAGTACCCAGCATGTACAAATGTCTACCAGTGATTTAATAGGAGGTGTATTATGGTTGTGGGACTGGACTTTTCCCTCTGAGTGGCTTCATTTAGTAACCAATGAGTCTGGACTGGGCAGACAAGTTACTTAATGCAGCTCTGCAAAAAGACATCTCTAAATGCTGTGAAATATCTTTTCATTACTTGTTTTGCTTCCATGTAGTTGAGTAATCAAAACATTAGTCCTCGCCCTATCAAATGGGAGAGGGGCCTGCCTGCAAAGCCTGTGGGTATATATTTAAGAGTGTTGATTACATATATTTGGAAATCACAAGAAAAACAAAAGAACACGTTGACTATGAATATGTCAGAGGAGCCTGAAAAAGACCTAACATATTTAATTGAATCAAAGATGTCATCAATCGTAAGGCACACCATTATTTTATGGGCCACTAAGGAAGAAAAAGTAAAGCACTGGCAATTAAATAATGACAAGCTGTTGATTGAAAGACTCATAACTCTTTCAGAGATATTAGTGTGTGCAAAAATATGTGTCTTAAGATTGATGAATATAGTTGGTTTCCCAAGAGCAGACATACCTGAAATTGGCATTACCTACAGGAAGCCCTGATTCTCAGCAAAGCTGGGGTCTTCAAGACCTGGGAATATGATGCTGACTACTTGCTGTCACTAGGAAAATAAAACATTAGAGTTGGAAATGTCCTTAGGTGTCATGTAACCCAGCCGCCCCCTAATGGAAGGAAAAGCTGTTCCCTTACTTCTAACAGATGGTTTTCCACTCTCTGCCCATATGTTTTGAGTATTGAGTAATTAATTCACTACCTCACATAGCATCTTGTTGCATTTTTGGTGTAATTGACCAGGTAAAGGGGTCCCAATTTAAACCTAACCATGGTTACCCAAATTCGACCATGTGTGAGAAAGTCTGGATGGTTAGTAGGGTGGGCGTCACCTGTGAGAGAGAAAATGAGGCTCCTGTAGAGAAACCTCATCCCGAGGGAAGAGGGACTGAGGCTGACACGGTGTGCCAGTGCCCGTGCCTTGGTTCCTTCCTTCCTTCCTTTATTCAGTGAGAATACCTACCATGTGCCAAAGTCTCAGTCAATGACAGACACAAGTTCCCAGTTTCCAGTCCTTCCAACTCTAGTCTGGAAAATACAGGAGAAGAACTCTGATTGGATGTGTTTGGCTCAGGTACCTGCATGTGGTCCAGTCTACCACCTCCAGGGATGCTATGACGTAGCACAGACAGATCACTGGTCTTTCCCTCTTGTGTAACCTTCATGCAGGACGTGGTTTGGGTGCCACTGGGCACAGCACTGGGGGGTGTCAGCTGGAGAGGAAGATGCACCATGACACATTGTTTTGCCTGAGACCTTAAAGAACCAGATTGACAGTGAGAGTAGAGGAGGTGAAAATGACACCACATGGTATCAGAAGGGCCTGTATTAATCACATCAGAGGAGACACTTTAATGGCCTCTCTGAAGTAGTTGGGGATGTTTGCAGTGGACCAGGACCTTGAGATTTCCATCATAGAAAAGTGAAGGGGGCTTCCCTGGTGGCGCAGTGGTTGAGAGTCTGCCTGCCAGTGCAGGGGACACGGGTTCGAGCCCTGGTCTGGGAAGATCCCACATGCCGCGGAGCAACTAGGCCTGTGAGCCACAACTACTGTGCCTGCGCGTCTGGAGCCTGTGCTCTGCAATGGGAGAGGCCGCGATAATGAGAGGCCCGCGCACCGTGATGAAGAGCGGCCCCCGCTTGCCGCAACTAGAGGAAGCCCTCGCACAGAAACGAAGACCCAACACAGCCATAAATAAATAAATTAAAAAAAAAAAATTAACTGCTTCCACTTGTGTCCTCTTTATATATACCCTACTTGTTTTTTCCAGCTTGATTTAAAAAAAAAAAGTGAAGGACCCTTTGCACATTATTAGTCAGTGCTAAGAAACCCTGCTTTCATCACTAGCAAAGAAATCTGTTGAGAAAAAGGATTATATTTTTATCAGCTGTGCTCATTATAACCTACACCATTCTAGTGGATCTTAATTGTCATTAATAAAGTATTAACATTTTACTAAAACTTTAATAACGTATTAATAAAGTACTATTGTATTTTATTTATTCATATTTGATTGTACATAATCTCACTCTTCTCTGATGTAATTAATGAGTCTAATATTCAAACTCTTTAGAGAGTTGTTAGTAGCTGTCTATATCTAATTTCAATTTTAACAAAGTATAACTAGACTTTCAAAAATCTGTGCCAATGACTTGTTGATGGTCATGGAAAAAGCTAAATGAAAAGAAAATTGTTTTCTTTTGGCTCTAAAAGGCACATTTGCTTTTTCTCATGAGGGAGTTAGAGATAGGAATAGGATGAGAACAATATCCAAGTTGATTGCAGTGCTTACTGTTGTAATATATTTCTAAGTTATGTGCTTCAGGTTGATTTATATTTATTGATTATTGGCATTCCACAATTTTATTCATCTTAAAACATTTTACTCTTCTTATTTCCAATTTTTCTACTCTTCCTTCATCATTCTCTGTCTTGGTAATGTAGCATTTCATTTTAGGGAAATAGTCCATTTTATTTTTTCAGCATTGTTATGTTGTTATTTCTTCTTTGGGTTCTTAGAATTCTTATATACAGTTGAGCCCCCTTTAAAAATGTCTTAAAAATTTATACTCTTTATTAAGTAAAAGAAAGCTCAAAAATCATCAGTAACTTTGCATAAGAAAATGAAAACACAGAAAACCAAAATTCTTATATTTTAATTTTAGCTTTAATTTATGATAAGTATTTCAGATATTCAAAAGATATACATAGTAATATAATGAATACCGGGATACCTGATTCCCACCTTAAAAAGTAAAACATAATCAACACTATTGAAGCCCTTGTGTATGCTTCCTCAAATGCATTTCCCATCCTCCCATCCCACGTAAGCATCACCCTGAATTTGTTATTATTCCCATGCATGTCTTTTTGATTTAATTTACATATTTACGATGCCTTGAATAATATCTACTGTTCTGCATATTTTACAATTTTATATAAATTGTATCATTCTGCATGAATTTTTGCAATTTGCTTTTTCCACTCAAAAATACATATTTATGATGTTTACCCATGTCAGCATATATAACTACACTTCATTTTAACAGTAGTATGTTATTCCAAAATATCTCAATTTATTATCACTCTCCTGATGGTGAACATTTATATTCTAATATTTCCAATTTTTTTGTCTTTTTACATGTTATTATAGCAGATACAGTAAAAGTTGCTTACACATGTTTCTTTGTGCCACAAGAGAGAGTTTCTCCAAGGAAGATCTTTGTTTGAACTGAGTTGTGCCTGTCCAAAGTTCATAAATTGAAGTCTTAACCCCCAGTACTTCAGAATGTGACTATTTTTGGAGACAGAGCCTTGAAAGAAGTAATTAAGTTAAAAGTGAGGCTGTTAGGGTGGGAACTAATCGAATCTGATTGGTTTCCTTAAAGAAGAGGAGATTAGGACACACAGAGAGACACAAGGTGTGCCCTGAGGGACAACCATGTGAAGAAGCAACAAGAACATGACCGTCTGAAGCCAAGAGGAGAAGTCTTGGAACATTGACCGTGGACTTCCTATGGCACCTTGATCTTGACCTTGGACTTCCAGCTTCCAGAACTGGGAGAATATAAATTTCTGTTCTTTAAGCCACCCAGTCTGTGCTTTATTATGACAGCCTGAGCAGACTAACACACTCCCTTAGGAGTGAAGCTGCTGATGGAGGGATGTTTGCAGGGTCAACTTCAGGCAATAATGCCACACCACCTTCCAGAATGGTGGAAACAAATTAAGCTCCCACCACTGGACCTCTTCTGGTGTCACATCCTCACCAATGTCGAAGTAGTGCTGACATGGTATCTCATTATGATTTTAATTTGCACTTGATTTCTAATGAGGTTGAACATCTCTTCTTATGTTTATTAGTCATTTATGCTTTCTATTTTTCTGTAAATGCCCTATACGTATGTCTTGCCCATTTTTATGTTGGATTGACTTTTCCAACAACTGTTAAATGCAGTGTCCTATTAATACCATTAATTTACTTTTTTAATTTTGTGCCTCAAAATTTTTTATGTTCTCACTGATTTTTTGTTTGCTTTATTTTTTAGTTACTGAGAGAGGTATGTTAAGATTCCATAGTTCAATAGTGATTTGCTAGATTTTCTTTGTTTTTAAATATTGCTTTATAAATTTTGAGGCTGTTATCAGAAACATATGAATTTAGAATTGTTATATCTTTCTGGTCATTTAAATCCTTAGTGACCTTTTTTATCTCTCATATCTCTTAAATGCTATTTGCCTTAGTGTTTGTTTTGTCTGATATTAATACTGCTATGTTTACCTTCTTTGGTTTTGATTTCCTTACTATAATTTTTCTATTTCTGTACTTTTAACTTTTCTGACTACTGATGCTTTTAGGCATTTCTCTATGAATGACATTTAGTTGGATTTTTAAAATCCAACCTGAAAATATTGTCTTTCAACTTCAGAATTTAGTTCAGTTATATTTATCATAATTATTAATATATTTGGATTCATTTTGCTAATCTTAGCTTTTGCTTTTTATTTGTTACACTTTTTCTTCTCTTCGTTTTCTTTTGGATTAAGTTTTTTCCTTATTCAATTATTTTTTCCTTTACATGTATCAAAGTTTTTCTCTCAATGCTGTTGTTTTGTACTTCTCCCTCTCCTTCATGAGCTATGTTTAGAGAGGCCTCGAGTGCCAAGTCTATATTCTTAATTAGCTCTATAATTTGCCTCCTTCCCCCTCCTCCTCTCTGAATTCAGGCCCTCATCATCTTATGCATCCCTTATTGTAGTATTCTCTCTCTCTTCATTTCCATCCTCTATTCTCTCAGAGAGTACTCTCTAAAACATGACATTTGCTTATAGCTGTTCAATGGCTTCCATTTTGTTTAGGGTAAAAGTCTAATCTCCTTTCTGTGGCATGCAAAGGCCATCAGGCTGACAGGTGACTACCTATCCTGCAACTCCCTTGTATGGCACCTGCTCTGGCCACACGATCTCTCTGGAAGTCTTGGAATCTGCCTTGCTTGTGAGACCTCCATGCGTCTGTGGAATGCAGAATCCTCTCTAGTGTACAACTTGTATACTTGACAATTTCCCACTCACCTTTCATGCTTCAGCTCAGGATCATCTTCTCTATGAGACTTTTAAGACCCTCTGAGCCTAGGAAAATGAGCCACATCTTCTTTTCTGTTTTAATAACAACCTGTGCATGTTTCTGTTACTAGTTATGGTTCTGACCACATTTGTTTGGTAAATACATGTTTAAGTGTCTTTCTTCCACAGACTATGAACTTCTTAATGGCAAGAAGCATGCCTTTATTTCTATTCCCATGATCCAACATGGTACTTGTCCCAACTCATATTTGCTAAATGAATAGATAAAATAGTAATACATGTTACTAAAAAGAAAAAAGTATTGCTTTATAAATCGTAAATAACATTACTCTCGCTTCTGATTTCGTTTGCTTTTTTCTGTTTCAATGAGAGTTACTTGACTTCTCAGCTGCATTATGAGTTTTATGTGGGCAGAGGCCATGTTTTATACTTGGTTGGTGCCACTTTGATCCTTAGCAGTGTTAAGCATATAGCACAATCCCAGAAAATATTGTTTGATTGATGAGAAACTAAATGTAGCATACATTCTGAACATTTATATTGTACCTATGCAATATATCTTTTTATTAAAATAAGGATGACAACTAGTCATAATAATGTACTAGTTACTTGAACAAGGTGATATATGGGGACATATGTAAAAAGATTCAAATTCATAGGGACATGTTCACTCTCCCTTCAGTGAAGCCAATGCCATGTGGCCACCAGGTGCTGTCAGTTCTCACCTTTTTCTGCAACACAGGCTCCTGGAGAGGCCCGTCTTACCAATCTTAGGGGTTCTGAAACTTCCTTCTGGTTTAGTCACTAATTTTAATCTTTTTATCTTCTCAGAAACAGAAAAACTAAGAAAACCATGTATCTTCACTCTCAGTCTTCACACAATCTCAAGAGTATTCTTTGGTTCTTCTTTTTCTCTTCAGGAGAGATTGTCTTTCTTCCCAATGATATAAAAATGACTTAGGATGAACTCCTTTAATAGCCAAAATTTTACTAACTTAATGTTTCTCAATGGTTAAAAATAGTGCTTTAGACCAGTGGTTCTCAAAGTGTGGTCCCCAGAACATCAGCATCAATGTCACCCAAGAACTTGATCAGAGATGTACGTTCTTGGGCCCCGCTCAGACCTACTGACTCAGAAACTCTAGGGGTGAAGACATCTGTGTCTTAACAAGCTCTCCAAGGGGTTCTGACATATGCCAACGTTTGGGAACCACTGCTTTCAAACTTTGCCTAAAGGTCTAAAAGAAATAATACCACCCTCCCACATATATCCCTCATGTTCATTTTAAAGAACTTTAAATAGCACAGACCTGTTTGTAAGCAGTCATACAACAGTGATAGAGCAAGACATGATCAGGTCACAGAGTAGTTAGAAAGGAAGCACAGAACACTTGTTGGGAAAAGAGTCTGAAACCAGAAGTCAGCTTGCATTCACACCCTGCCCCTACCATTTTCTCCTTGTGTGACCTTGAACACATTACTCAGCCTCTCCATGGCATCTGTAGCATTAAGATCATGGTAGTACCTGCCTTACAGGGTAGGTTGTGGGAAGCACTGAATGAGGTCAGTGAATATTGATAAGGGGCTTGGAATAGTGTCTGGTATGGGATGAGTGCTCTGTAAGTGATTATTAAATAAAATAAATGAACATGAAGCTGAAGGTTTCATGATCCAGGGGAGGCCCCATGAAAGGGCACAGAACAGTTGGGTTGTCACAGCCCTTGATGAGAGACCTTTGCCAGTGCCTGCTGGTGGCCACTGTCTGTGTATCAGGACAGGGCTGTTCTCCTGGATGCTGAGGAGAGAATTGGGCTGTCAATGACTGCAGAGCATAGGACATCTGTATATATTTAAGCAGAATTGACACCTGTGCTGTTCCAGGAGAAGGAGGCCAAAAGAAATGCCATCATCCTTCACCAGGATGTAGCAGGTGTTTGAGATCCCTGGGCCATAATTTGTGTAAATCTTAGGTTTTAGAGCTTTCATATGTACTGCTTTCTTAAAAAAAATAAATTCAACATGATCTAGGCACTGCCATCAATTCCTGGTGGTTGTTGGTATGTTCTCCATCACTCAGCAAATTTGATGTATTTTAACCCAGCTTTCAGCTTTCTCTAATCTTGCTTCATCAATCCTCTGCTTAGGCATGTCTGCCTTCATTTGGCAGACATGGCAGGTTTTTCATTTCCTCCATATAAATGACTTGCTTATTACAGTAGGGGTCCCTGGTTTTTGGAGATAGTTTACAGATATCCTTGAATAGAGCTCAGAAAGGGCTTCATGAATAATAATGCCCAAGTAAACCTGAGATGAGCTTGGACATTGCCTCTTTGAAATTCATACATCATCCTAAGTGCTGTCATTTAAACAGAAGATGTAGAAGCCTGCCTGGGAAGGCTGAGTCTGAAATATGCTTTCTTTACAAAACTTATCATTTCCATACAAAACAAACAAACAGCAGAGAGCGAAGGAGGGAGTGGGTGACTCCTGGTATGTGTTTTACTTGAGCATAAAATTTGTTCTTCTGATTGTACTGAGACTTTCCATACTCCCTGGTTTTAACCTTCAAATTTGCATTTCTCTTTCTATTAAATATTCCTCAGCTTCCTTACTTCTAGATGGTGAATTTACAGCAAAGGCACAAGACTGAGGATGAGAAGATAGCATCCAAAGTAAGTTAACTCTCAATTCCATTAGTCTTGGGAGACAAAAGAGAATTTCTGATGCATTTGTAACCTGGACTTTAGCTTCTGTCAGGACCACAGGCCTTAAAACTTGTCTGTGCACTGGAGTCACTTGGAGACTGTTATGTGTCCTGGACATTGTGGTTTTTCAAAGATGCCCAGGTGATTCTAACGTGTGGGAAAGTTTGAGAACCACTGATGCTCATCGTGTCAACTACATGGATTTGGAGATGGCCAACCATTCACGGAGAATGAGTCAGATGACCTAACCAAGGTCCACTTGGAGGTGGGGCTAGTGCCCTCTTAGGAGAGAACCCATCCTGAGAGAGGAAGGAGCTGGGTACACCCAGGTACTCACTTTACTCTCTCCTCTAGCTAGTGTCATGGTTGCAAGTCTCAGACCTCAGGAGTGAGAGGACTGTCACAAACTGTAACGAAGCAGGCCTCTTGTAGGCTGGAGGGCAGCAGTGTAAGTGGCCCAGTGAGCCACCGTGACCTTCAGAGCAGCTGGCAGAGCCCTGTGCAACACCCAGCCCTGTTCTGGGTGAGGCCTGCTTTGCAGATTCTGTAGAAGCAGGGGCGGCATCTGGCAGAAATGTTGAGAGGACAGCAGATTTGTCAGAGTGCTGAGGTCATGTACATTGGCAGGTAACAAGCTAACACTTGCTTGGACTCCAGGTGTGTATCTACCAGCAGGTGAGGCCTGGAGACTCAGGGCATAGTTTACCTGTATAACTAAGGATGCAAGGATATAACTTCGCTGTTATAGATAGATCAAAATGTTACCTTTCTGACCATATTGGTTTAACTCCATAATGGTTTAGACTTAATGATATGTCCTTTGTCTGAACTGAGGAAATAGCTACACAAGATGGTTTTGGCCATTACTGTGGAATATTTGTTAGAGGAATTGTTCATTAAATCATGCAATGGCCATCTTAAGGCTCCATGGGATAAATTTCTTTCAGAATTCAAGAGTGAATCTCTCTTGAATAATTGGTATGCTTCCATTTATGAGCTAATGAGAACTGTGCAACCTATTACATTGCCTGCCCTTCTCTCCTCCCCAGTCATCAAGAATCTCAAAACCAAATACAATGCTTATTTGCAATAAATATAACCTCTGGTGTTAACAACATTACCAGTAACGTGAGTCCTTCTTATTACGGCTTTGCTGTGGTTTAATCAATTTTTCTATGTGTGTCTTTTGTTTTAAAGCACACCAAAATCTTTTTTTTTAAAGAAGCAAAGGGAAAACATAAAAATCTCAATTTAATAGACTTCCTTTTTTCTTAGCTTTTTAATTTTTTTTTACCCCTTTATTGTGGAATAATATACAATAAGTTGTACATATTTCAAGTGTAACATTTGATAAGTTTTGACATAATATTATATATATCCCTGAAACCATGAAACCATCACCACGATTAGATAATGAACATATCAATTACCCCCAAAAGTCTCCTCATGTCCTTTTGTAATCCCTTCCTCTTATCCCTCGCCAGTCCCTTCCCATCCCTAGGCAACTACTGATCTGCTTTCTGTTACTATAGATGAGCTTGCATTTTCTAGAGTCTTATACAAGTTGATTAATACAGTATGTTCCCTTTTTTGTTGGACTTCTTTCACTCAGCATAATTATTTTAAGATTCATCCATCTTTTTGCATGTATTAATGGTTTATTTTTATTGCTAAGTTAGTATCCATTGATTAGATGTATAACAAATTGTTTATCTGTTCAGCTGTTGATGGACATTTGGGTTACTTCCAGGTTTTAGGTATTATAAATAGAGCTGCAATGAACATTCATGAACAAATCTTTGTGTGGATATATGCTTTCATTCATCTCGAGTAATAGCTAAGAGTGGAATGGCTGGGTTGTATGGCCAGTGCATATTTAGCTTTTTAAGAAACTGCTGAAATGTTTTGCAAAGGAGTTGTACCATTTTAACATTCCTATCAGCAGTGTATGAGAGTTCTAGTTGCTTCACGTCTTACCCAACACTTGGTATGATCAGTCTTTTAAATTTTAGCTATCCCACTCCTGGGCATATATCTGGAGAGATACATGAACCCTAATGTTCATAGCAGCACTATTTACAAAACACTATTTCCAAGACATGGAAGCAACCTAAATGTCCATTGACAGATGAATGGATAAAGAAGATGTGGTACACATATACAATAGAATATTACTCAGCCATAAAAAGAATGAAATAATGCCATTTGCAGCAACATGGATGGACCTAGAGATGATCATACTAAGTGAAGTAAGTTAGACAGAGAAAGACAAATATCATATGATATTGCTTAGATGTTGAATCTAAAAAAATGATACAAAAGAACTTATCTGCAAAACAGAAATAGACCCACAAACATAGCAAACAAACTTATGGTTACCAAAGGGGAAAGGGGGGGGGAGGGATAAATTAAGATTTGGGGATTAACATATACATATTACTAAATATAAAATAGATAAACAACAAGGTCTTACTGAATAGCACAGGGAACTATACTCAATATCTTGCAATAGCCTATAATGGAAAATAATATGAAAAGAATATATATATATATATATATATATATATATATATATATATATATATATATATATATATATTAGGTATGATGTGATATCTCATTATGGTTTTGGTTTGCGTTTCCCTAATGACTAATGGTGCAGAACATCTTTTCATTTGTTTATTTGCAATTCGTATATCTTTGGAGAGATGTCTGCTCAAATCTTTTGCCAATCTTTTAAAAAACTGAGTTGTTTGTTTTCTTATTATAGTGTGTTGAAAGTTCTTTATATATTCTTGGATATGAGTCCTTTATTCGATATGTGATTTGAAAATATTTTCTCACAGTCTGTGGCTTGTCTTTTCATAGAATCAGATTCTTAAGTTTACCATTTAAGCTCCCCCAGTGCAGTCCAGGCATGTGAAACCATGAGGAGTGATGTTCCGAATTACAACTCGGAGACTCTGCAGCATCTTCAGGGCATCACCCCCTTCTCCTCCTGCAATCATGTTCACTGAATGTCCTGGGCTAGTAAATCTGGCCTCAAATTGGTCTTCCTCTCAGAAACCTCCACCTCCTCTAGCCTCTTCCTGCCACACAGCCATTTCTGAGATTCACCTAGTCATTAAATGTATCTCCATCTGCTAAAATAGCAGTTGTTAAGCTTTAATCTGCTTGACATACAGAAGTTTGGAAGTACCTCCCCCTCTTTCTCCAGAGACTAAAACTTGGCTCTGCTGGGGCTGGGGAGAGGGAGGATCCAAGAGTCTAACTATCTCTTGGATTTAGGTTGAATCAAGTGAAATTACTGCTTTTTTGTTGGACTAAAAGTGTCAAATGTAGGTGGATTTATTTCTTGGGGCTGCTGTATCGAAGTGCCACAGATTGGCTGGCTTAAAAAACAGAAATTTAATGTCTCACAGTTCTGGAGGCGAGAAGCCCAAGAACAAGGTGTCAGCAGGGTTGGTTCCTTCTGAGGGCTGTGAGGGAGAATCTGTTCCAGGCCTCTCCCCTAGCTTCTGGGGGTTCACTGGCAATCTTTGGCATTCCTTGGGTTTTAACTGCACCACCATAATCTCTGCCTTTATTTTTACATGGTGAGCTCCCCGTGTGTGTGTGTCTGTGTCCAAATTTCCTCTTTTTATAAGGACACCGGTCATACTGGCTTAAGGCCTACTCTAATGATCTCATCTTAACTAATTACATCTACAATGAGCCTATTTCTAAATAAGGTCACATTTTGACACACCAGGAGTTAGGACTTCCACATATAAATTTTGAGGGGACATAGTTCAACCTGTAACAATAGGCAATTGCATATGGTTCAACCTAACAAAAACTTTCAATCAATCTCTTTTTAGCTTCTGACTTCCTCACACCTTCTGCTTTGGATTGGTTCCTCCAATTCCTAACCCTTTTCTGTATTGGGGTCAAATTGGCTGTATCTCATTTGTTTCCTCACCCCTTCATTCCATAGGGACTTAGAGTTGGCACTTCTTCTTTGGGTCTGCCATGTCATTTGACATTCATCCATCTGTCTGCTGTCTGTCTTCATAAACAGTGGTCCATCCTACTGTATAGCACAGGGAACTCTGCTCAATAGTCTGTAATAACCTAAATGGGAAAAGAATTAGAAAAAGAATAGATACATGTATATGTATAACTGAATCACTTTGCTGTACACCTGAAACTAACACAACATTGTTAGTCAACTATATTCCAATATAAAAACAACAACAACAACAACAAATAATGGTCCGTGATTAGAGTTATCACCCAGATCATCAAAGAGCTTTTATTTCTGTCTCTTTTCTACATGATGTTTAAGAGTCATTTTGAGAATGCAGAAATTCCTTTACTCTGCCATTTAGTAACTGGGGATTTCTACTTTCACTTTTCATAACAAAATCCAATGGATAGATGTCCTTGTCCTTTCTTAACTACAGGAAGTTCAGATTTTTTTCCAAGATTTTCTCCTCTGGGTGATTTGGAGATTCCTTAAGAAAGGCTGAGTGTGCTTTACATCCTGGTGGTGACTTGCTGCTTTGGGGAGCTGTCCAGCTCTGCACACCCTTCTCTGCTCCTCCACAAACCCTGCTCACTCACTGCCCACCACATCTTGTGGCCTCTGGACTAGCTCCTGTCCAGTGTTGTTTTCTTTGTCTCAATTGCTTTATCAAAAAGTCAGCACACACTCTCCCCTTAATTCTCCTCAGTGATGGTAGCAACCTGGATGAAAAGTTTAAAGTAGAGTTAAAATAGTGTGTGTTTGGAAAAATTATAATGGTTGGTCACAGAGCCAATGTCTCAGAACGATGACAGGACATTTGTTCCATATTTGCATAAAAGTGAGATAGGAGGTGAAGAAGATGGTGGGCAAGGGAGGGGGGTACTGGCCTGGGCCTTGAAGAAGGAGATGGCTGTGCTGGAGGAGGGAGGGGCAGGCCTGGAGCTTGTGGAGTTGGTCCAAGCAGAGTGGACTCAAATTAAGGGTCTATTTTTTACTTGATAAATAGTAAATCTTCTCTAAAGGTTTAGCTAAAATTTACATATCTTCACATTTGTATATTTTTAATTACCTGCTTTCTGGGAAGATGTGGAACTATTTATCTATATCTTGAATAATTGGTATGCTTCCATTGATGACATAATAAGAACTGTGCAATCTTTTAAGAAAAGATTGTCCCAACTGACTTACCTATCTGTAATCTAGTTCGGGGACAGGTGGTGGTGAATGGGGAAGGGGATGAAGGGAGGACTTGATGGGGAGACTTATGTATAGAAACAGCCAGTCTCCAAGTCCCAGACAGGTATACTAAGTAACAGCATGAGGGGGCCTCTTATAACATCCCATCCTAGTGTCTGGGAGGGAAAGAGCAGACCAGATGAAAGGGGACATCTTTTTAATCCCATCTCCATGTGCGTTTGAGGTGATTTCCCCAGGATCACACTGACGTCCACAGAAAGACAGTTGGGTATGCAGGCCAAGGGTCACGTTCTTTGGTGATGCTCAATTCTTTCAGTTATCTTTGTCCTCAACAACCATCTGTACTCAAAGCTTTGTCCTCTGCTGGTAATGTCAAAAGGCTTGAAAATTCCACGATTCATTGCTTCGGGTTCTACTGAAGGCTACTTTAAATTGCCAATGTTTCTGAAAGGATGCAGAGCAGGAGAGAACTCAGAAGACGGATGTAGCTGATAGATTGTTCCACATACTTGAAGTGCAAGAAAAAAGCCCATGTTACTCTATTTCACAAATAAAAGTAAGTATAGCTTTGAGCCTGTGTTAGCAAGAAATTAAATATTAATGGGGAAAACCTGCCACCTCTCTAAGGTCTTAAAATAATCTCATTCCTTGATAAGACCTGGTTCTCAGTGCATTATTGCCCTCATTTTTTGTTCTCTTACAGGCTACTTCTATTGAACCTGGCTCTCCTCTTGCCAGCTTGGGGAATCATGAAGTGTTTGCGACTGGCACGGTTAGTTGTTTGCCCAATATTCATTCCCCCTTCTTATCACCAGTGTAGGATGACCTGATTTTGTTTGGGATGACCATGTGCCCAGCCCTAGATGAGTCCATTGTTCCATGTTCCCTACTGACATCAGGTGTAGACTAGGTCATGTGACCTCGTTCCGATGTAAAGGAAGATGCTGTGGGAACTTTGGGAAAACTTTCGTTTTCCTGTTAAAAAGAGTAGATGGTGGTTCTATCATTACACCCCTTGTTCTTGCTTTGAATGTGGGTATGATATTTAGAGTTTGAACTACCTCACTGTGATCAGATGAAAGGTTCTCTTTTTACATTCATCTTTCAGCGAGGGGCAAAGGAGACAGAAGGACCGATTTGTTGAAGTTGAGTTGTTGTTTTAAAATCTTTGGTCTGGTGATGACCACAATTAGTCAAAATGTTAGGTAGCTAGTCAGACATGAGTGGGTCTTGCCCCATCCTGGACGGTTCATCTTTTCCTCCCCCACTGGGACACTGATGATCAGAACACACCCAGAGATCCTCCCTCCTGTAGTCAGGGACCACCGATAGGTTTCCAGCCACATCAGGACCAAGCAAGATAAATCCACCACCACAGGTTGGCGCAGGTGCACCAAGACCTAAAAGGTGACTCAGGGTAACCTGGGGTTCATTATGCTGTATTTGTAATAAATTAGCATTGTATTTTTTGCCCCTTCCCTTCCGTGGGTTTCACTTGGGTGCTTATGGGTAAGTGCCTGCACACTAGGAGAAAAGTTATATAACCGAAAGCTGTCAATCAACTTGTCAGTCAAATGATGCAGGACACAGGGAGGGAACACTACTCTAAAAAACCCAACCCTACCCCATTGCAGGGCTGCTTCTGGTTTCCAGACAGCTTATTCTCATCCTTTCTCGGGAGAGTACTTCCACTTTTGCTTAATAAAACTCTTGCTACTTAAAAATGTTCTATGCATCTCGAATGAATTCTTTCCCTCGAGAAAGGCAAGAAGCAAGGAAATCGCAATTCAACAAGTGACAAAAGTTTTGGGGGGAGGGTGAAAATCTGTTCATAAGTTCTCCTTTATTCAGAAAAGAGTTTAGTGTCAAGACAGTAGAACTTGGGGTTCCAAACACTTGTGTTGGGGCCATGACTCTGCTATACACCAGCCATGTGAAACGAGACAAGCCATTGTTGGAGGCTTAGTTTCCTCATCTGTACAATATGAAAATTATGTTGCTTGGCATCTAAACTGAATTGTGCAGGAAAACAATTAGGATAATTATCACTAAAATAATTTGTGTATGTTAAGGCTCTATCTAACCATTGATTGTTATGACAGAAAGAATTATTTTGCAGTTGTGGAAAGTGACAGAACTGAATGATAATATCTAACATGCAGTGAGAGGTTAATTTACATCAGTTACAGTTCCTAGCCTCTTTTTTTTTTTTTCAATTTTCATTCTTTTTTTTTAAAACATCTTTATTGGAATATAACTGCTTTACAACGTTGTGTTAGCTTCTGCTGTATAACAAAGTGAATCAGCTATATGTATACATATATCACCATATCCCCTCCCTCTGGCATCTCCCTCTCAACTTCCTTATCCCACCCCTCTAGGTGGTCACAAAGCACCGAGCTGATCTCGTTATGTGATGCAGCTGCTTCCCACTAGCTACCTATTTTACATTTGGTAACGTATATATGTCAATGCTACTCTCTCATGTCGTCCCAGCTTACCCTTCTGCCTCTCCGTGTCCTCAAGTCCATTCTCTACATCTGCATCTTTCCTGTCCTGCCCCTAGGTTCGTCAGAACCATTTATTATTTTTAGATTCCATATATATGTGTTAGCGTATGGTATTTGCTTTTCCCTTTCTGACTTACTTCACTCTGTCTGACAGACTCTAGGTCCATCCACCTCACTACAAATAACTCAATTTCGTTTCTTTTTATGGCTCAGTAATATTCCATTGTATATATGTGCCACATCCTCTTTATCTATTCATCTGTCGATGGACACTTAGGTTGCTTCCATGTCCTGGCTATTGTAAATAGAGCTGCAATGAACTTTGTGGTACATGACTTTTTTTGAATTATGGTTTTCTCAGGGTATATGCCCAGTAGTGGGATTGCTGAGTCATATGGTAGTTCTATTTTTAGTTTTTTAAGGAACCTCCATACTGTTTTCCATAGTGGCTGTATCAATTTACATTCCCACCAACAGTGCAAGAGGGTTCCCTTTTCTCCACACCCTCTCCAGCATTTATTGTTTGTAGATTTTTTGTTGATGATCATTTTGACCGGTGTGAGGTGATACCTCAATGTAGTTTTGATTTGCATTTCTCTAATGATCAGTGATGTTGAGCATCCTTTCATGTGTTTGTTGGCAATCTGTATATCTTCTTTGGAGAAATGTCTATTTAGGTCTTCTGCCCATTTTTGGATTGGGTTGTTTGTTTTTTTGTTATTGAGCTGCATGAGCTGCTTGTATATTTTGGAGATTAATCCTTTGTCAGTTGTTTCATTTGCAAATATTTTCTCCCATTCTGAGGGTTGTCTTTTCATCTTGTTTAAGGTTTCCTTTGTTGTGCAAAAGCTTTTAAGTTTCCTTAGGTCCCATTTCTTTATTTTTGTTTTTATTTCCATTTCCCTAGGAGGTGGGACAAAAAGGATATTGCTGTGACATATGTCATAGAGTGTTCTGCCTATGTTTTCCTCTAAGAGTTTGATGGGGTCTGGCCTTACATTTAGGTCTTTAATCCATTTGAGTTTATTTTTGTATACGGTGTTAGGGAGTGTTCTAATTTCATTCTTTTACATGTAGCTGTGCAGTTTTCCCAGCACCACTTACTGAAGAGGCTGTCTTTTATCCATTGTATATTCTTGCCTCCTTTATCAAAGATAAGGTGACCATATGTGCGTGGGTTTATCTCTGGGCTTTCTATTCTGTTCCATTGATCTATATTTCTGTGTTTGTGCCAGTACCATACTATCTTGATAACTGTAGCTTTGTAGTATAATCTGAAGTCAGGGAGTCTGATACCTCCAACTCCGTTTTTCTTTATCAAGATTGCTTTAGCTATTTGGGGTCTTTTGTGTTTCCATACAAACTGTGCAATTCTTTGTTCTAGTTCTGTGAAAAATGCCATTGGTAGTTTGATAGGGATTGCATTGAATCTGTAGATTGTTTTGGGTAGTATAGTCATTTCACAATATTGATTCGTCCAATCCAAAAACATGGTATATTTCTCCAGCTGTTTGTATCATCTTTAATTATTTCCATCAGTGTCGTATAGTTTTCTGCAAACAGGTCTTTTGTCTCCTAGGTAGGTTTATTCCTAGGTATTTTATTCTTTTTGTTGCATTGGTAAATGGGAGTGTTTCCTTAATTTCTCTTTCAGATTTTTCATCATTAGTGTATAGGAATGCAATAGACTTCTGTGCATTAATTCCATATCCTGTACTTTACCAAATTCATTGATTGGCTGTAGTAGTTTTCTGGTAGCATTTTTAGGATTCTCTATGTATAGTATCATGTCATCAAACAGTGACAGTTTTACTTCTTCTTTTCCGATATGGATTTTTTTAATGTCTGTTTCTTCTCTGATTGCTATGGCTAAAACTTCCAAAACTATGTTGAATAATAGTGGTGAGAGTGGACAACCTTGTCTTGTTCCTGATCTTAGAGCAAATGGTTTCATTTTTTAATCTTTGAGACGATGTTTCCTGTGGGTTTGTCATATATGGCCTTTACTGTGTTGAGGGAAGTTCCCTCCATGCTTACTTTCTGGAGAGTTTTTATCATAAATGAATTTTGTTGAAAGCTTTTTCTGCATCTATTGAGGTGATCATATGGTTTTATCTTTCAATTTGTTAATATGGTGTATCACATTGATTGATTTGCATATATTAAAGAATCCTTGCATTCCTGGGAAAAACCCCACTGGGTCATGGTGTATGATCCTTTTAATATGCTGTTGGATTCTGTTTGCTAGTATTTTGTTGAGAATTTTTGCATCTATGTTCATCAGTGATGTTGGCATGTAGTTTTCTCTTTTTGTGACATCTTCGTCTGGTGTTGATATCAGGGTGATGGTTGCCTCGCAGAATGAGTTTGGGAGTGTTCCTCCCTCTGCTATATTTTGGAAGAATTTGAGAATGATAGGTGTTAGCCCTTCTCTAAATTTTGATAGAATTCATCTGTGAAGCCATCTGGTCCTAGCTTTTGTTTTCTGGAAAATTTTTAATCACTGCTTCAATTTCAGTGTTTGTGATTGGTCTGTTCATATTTTCTATTTCTTCCTGGTTCAGTCTTGGAAGGTTGTGCTTTTCTATGAATTTATCCATTTCTTCCAGGTTGTCCATTTTATGGGCATATAGTTGCTTGTAGTAATCTCTCATGATTCTTTTTATTTCTGCAGTATCAGTTGCTACTTCTCCTTTTTCATTTCTAATTCTATTGATTTGAGTCTTCTCCCTTTTTTTTCTTGAGTCTGGTTAATGGTTTATCAATTTTGTTTATCTTTTCAAAGAACCAGCTTTTACCTTTGTTGATCTTAGCTATTGTTTCCTTCATTTCTTTTTCATTTATTTCTGATCTGATCTTTATGATTTATTTCCTTCTGTTAACTTGGGGTCTTTTTGTTCTTCTTTCTCTAATTGCTTTAGGTGTAAGGTTAGGTTGTTTATTTGAGATTTTTCTTGTTTTTTGAGGTAGGCTTGTATTGCTATAAACTTCCTTCTTAGAACTGCTTTTGTTGAATCCCGTAGGTTTTGGGTCATCACGTTTTCACTGTCATTTGTTTCTAGGTATTTTTTGATTTCCTCTGATTTCTTCAGTGACCTCTTGGTTATTTAGTAGTGTATTGTTTAGCCTCCATGTTTTTGTATTTTTTACAGATTTTTTTTCCTGTAATTGATATCTAATCTGATAGTGTTGTGGTCAGAAAAGATACTTGATATAATTTCAATTTTCTTAAATTTACCAAGGCTTGATTTGTTACTCAAGATATGATCTATCCTGGAGAATGTTCCATGAGCACTTGAGAAGAAAGTGTATTCTGTCGTTTTTGGTTGGAATGTCTATAAATATCAATTAAGTCCATCTTGTTTAATGTATCATTTAAATCTTGTGTTTCCTTACTTATTTTCAATTTGGATGATCTGTCCACTGGTGAAGGTGGGGTATTAAAGTCCCCTACTAGGATTGTATTACTGTCAATTTCCTCTTTTATGGCTGTTAGCATTTGCCTTATGTATTGAGATGCTCCTATGTTGGCTGCATAAATATGTACCATTGTTATATCTTCTTCTTGGATTGATCCCTTTACCATTATGTAGTGTCCTTCTTTGTCTCTTGTAATAGTCTTTATTTTTTTAATTTTTTTTACTTTCCACGTTATTTATTTATTTTAAAAAAATTTTTTAACATCTTTGTTGGAGTATAATTGCGGTACAATGGTGGGTTAGTTTCTGCTTTATAACAAAGTGAATCAGTTATACATATACATATGTTCCCATATCTCTTCCCTTTTACATCTCCCTCTCTCCTACCCTCCCTATCCCACCCCTCTAGGTGGTCACAAAGCACCGAGCTGATCTCCCTGTGCTATGCAATTGCTTCCCACTAGCTATCTATTTTAAGTTTGGTAGTGTATATATGTCCATGCCACTCTCTCACTTTGTCACAGCTTACCCTTCCCCCTCTCCATATCCTCAAGTCCATTCTCTAGTAGGTCTGTGTCTTTATTCCCATCTTGCCACTAGGTTCTTCATGACCTTTTTTTTTTCCCTTAGATTCCATATATATGTATTAGCATACTGTATTTGTTTTATTCTTTCTGACTTACTTCACTCTGTATGATAGACTCTAACTCCATCCACCTCACTACAAATAACTCAATTTCGTTTCTTTTTATGGCTGAGTAATATTCCATTGTATATATGTGACACATCTTCTTTATCCATTCATCCGCTGATGGACACTTAGGTTGCTTCCATGTCCTGGCTATTGTAAATAGAGCTGCCATGAACATTTTGGTACATGACTCTTTTTGAATTATGGTTTTCTCAGGGTATATGCCCAGTAGTGGGATAGCTGGGTCATATGGTAGTTCTATTTGTAGTTTTTTAAGGAACCTCCATACTGTTTTCCATAGTGGCTGTATCAATTTACATTCCCACCAACAGTGCAAGAGGGTTCCCTTTTCTCCACACCCTCTCCAGCATTTATTGTTTGTAGATTTTTTGATGATGGCCATTCTGACCAGTGTGAGATGATATCTCATTGTAGTTTTGATTTGCATTTCTCTAATGATTAAGGATGTTGAGCATTCTTTCATGTGTCTGTTGGCAATCTGTATATCTTCTTTGGAGAAATGTCTATTTAGGTCTTCTGCCCATTTTTGGATTGGGTTGTTTGTTTTTTTGTTATTGAGCTGCATGAGCTGCTTGTAAATCTTGGAGATTAATCCTTTGTCAGTTGCTTCATTTGCAAATATTTTCTTCCATTCTGAGGGTTGTCTTTTGGTCTTGTTTATGGTTTCCTTTGCTGTGCAAAGCTTTTAAGTTTCATTAGGTCCCATTTGTTTATTTGTGTTTTTATTTCCATTTCTCTAGGAGCTGGGTCAAAAAGGATCTTGCTGTGATTTACGTCATAGAGTGTTCTGCCTATGTTTTCCTCTAAGAGTTTGATAGTGTCTGGCCTTACACTTAGGTCTTTAATCCATTTTGAGTTTATTTTTGTGTATGGTGTCAGGGAGTGTTCTAATTTCATACTTTTACATGTACCTGTCCAATTTTCCCAGCACCACTTACTGAAGAGGCTGTCTTTTCTCCACTGTATATGCTTGCCTCCTTTATCAAAGATAAGGTGACCATATGTGCGTGGGTTTATCTCTGGGCTTTCTATCCTGTTCCATTGATCTATATTTCTGGTTTTGTGCCAGTACCAAACTGTCTTGATTAATGTAGCTTTGTAATATAGTCTGAAGTCAGGGAGCCTGATTCCTCCAGCTCCATTTTTCGTTCTCAAGATTGCTTTGGCTATTCGGGGTCTTTTGTGTCTCCATACAAATTATGAAATTTTTTGTTCTAGTTCTGTGAAAAATGCCAGTGGTAGTTTGATAGGGATTGCATTGAATCTGTAGATTGCTTTGGGTAGTAGAGTCATTTTCCCAATGTTGATTCTTCCAATCCAAGAACATCGTATATCTCTCCATCTATTTGTATCATCTTTAATTTCTTTCATCAGTGTCCTATAATTTTCTGCATACAGGTCTTTTGTCTCCGTAGGTAGGTTTATTCCTAGATATTTTATTCTTTTTGTTGCAATGGTAAACGGGAGTGTTTTCTTAATTTCACTTTCAGATTTTTCATCATTAGTATATAGGAATGCAAGAGATTTCTGTGCATTAATTTTGTATCCTGCTACTTTACCAAATTCATTGATTAGCTCTAGTAGTTTTCTGGTGGCAGTTTTAGGATTCTCTATGTATAGTATCATGTCATCTGCAAACAGTGACAGCTTTACTTTTTTTCCAATTTGGATTCCTTTTATTTCTCTTTCTTCTCTGATTGCTGTGGCTAACACTTCCAAAACTATGTTGAATAATAGTGGTGAGAGTGGGCAACCTTGTCTTGTTCCAGATCTTAGTGGAAATGGTTTCAGTTTTTCACCATTGAGGACAATGTTGGCTGTGGGTTTGTCATATATGGCCTTTATTATGTTGAGGAAAATTCCCTCTATGCCTACTTTCTGCAGGGCTTTTATCATAAATGGGTGTTGAATTTTGTCGAAAGCTTTCTCTGCATCTATTGAGATGATCATATGGTTTTTCTCCTTCAATTTGTTAATATGATGTATCACGTTGATTGATTTGCGTATATTGAAGAATCCTTGCATTCCTGGAATAAACCCCACTTGATCATGGTGTATAATCCTTTTAATGTGCTGTTGGATTCTGTTTGCTAGTATTTTGTTGAGGATTTTTGCATCTATGTTCATCAGTGATATTGGCCTGTAGTTTTCTTTCTTTGTGACATCTTTGTCTGGTTTTGGTATCAGGGTGATGGTGGCCTCGTAGAATGAGTTGGGGAGTGTTCCTCCCTCTGCAATACTTTGGAAGAGTTTGAGAAGGGTAGGTCTTAACTCTTCTCTAAATGTTTGATAGAATTCGCCAGTGAAGCCATCTGGTCCTGGGCTTTTGTTTGTTGGAAGATTTTTAAACACAGTTTCAATTTCAGTGCTTGTGATTGGTCTGTTCATATTTTCTATTTCTTCCTGGTTCAGTCTCGGTAGGTTGTGCATTTCTAAGAATCTGTCCATTTCTTCCAAGTTGCCCATTTTATTGGCATAAAGTTGCTTGTAGTAATCTCTCATGATCATTTGTATTTCTGCAGTGTCAGTGGTTACTTCTCCTTTTTCATTTCTAATTCTATTGATTTGAGTCTTCTCCCTTTTTTTCTTGATAAGTCTGGCTAATGGTTTATCAATTTTGTTTATCTTCTCGAAGAACCAGCTTTTAGTTTCATTGATTTTTGCTATTGTTTCCTTCATTTCTTTTTCATTTATTTCTGATCTGATCTTTATGATTTCTTTCCTTCTGCTAGCTTTGGGGTTTTTTTGCTCTTCTTTCTCTAATTGCTTTAGGTGCAAGGTTAGGTTGTTTATTCGAGATGTTTCCTGTTTCTTGATGTAGGCTTGTATTGCTATACACTTCCCTCTTAGCACTGCTTTTGCTGCATCCCATAGGTTTTGGGTCGTCGTGTCTCCATTGTCATTTGTTTCTAGGTATTTTTTGATTTCCCCTTTGATTTCTTCAGTGATCACTTCGTTATTAAGTAGTGTATTGTGTAGCCTCCATGTGTTTGTATTTTTTACATATCTTTTCCTGTAATTGATATCTTGTCTCATAGCGTTGTGGTCGGAAAAGATACTTGATATGATTTCAATTTTCTTAAATTTACCAAGGCTTGATTTGTGACCCAAGATATGATCTATCCTGGAGAATGTTCCATGAGCACTTGAGAAAAATGTGTATCCTGTTGTTTTTGGGTGGAATGTCCTATAAATATCAATTAAGTCCATCTTGTTTAATGTATCATTTAAAGCTTGTGTTTCCTTATTTATTTTCATTTTGGAATATCTGTCCATTGGTGAAAGTGGGGTATTAAAGTCCCCTACTCTGATTGTGTTGCTGTCGATTTCCCCTTTTATGGCTGTTAGTATTTGCCTTATGTATTGAAGTGGTCCTATGTTAGGTGCATAAACATTTACAATTTTTATACCTTCCTCTTGGATCGATCCCTTGATCATTATATGGTGTCCTTCTTTGTCTCTTGTAATAGTCTTTATTTTAAAGTTTATTTTGTCTGATATGAGAATTGCTACTCCAGCTTTCTTTTGATTTCCATTTGCATGGAATATCTTTTTCCACCCCCTCACTTTCAGTCTGTATGTGTCTCTAGGTCTGAAGTGGGTCTCTTGTAGACAGCATATATATGGGTCTTGTTTTCCTATCCATTCAGCCAGTCTGTGTCTTTTGGTGGGAGCATTTAATCCATTTACATTTAAGATAATTATTGATATGTATGTTCCTATTCCCATTTTCTTAAATATTTTGTGTTTGTTATTGTAGGTGTTTTCCTTCTCTTGTGTTTCTTGCCTAGAGAAGTTCCTTTAGCATTTGTTGTAAAGCTGGTTTGGTGGTGCTGAACTCTCTCAGCTTTTGCTTGTCTGTAAAGGTTTTAATTTCTCCATCAATTCTGAGTGAGATCCTTGCTGGGTAGAGTAACCTTGGTTGTAGGTTTTTCTCCTTCATGACTTTAAGTATATCCTGCCACTCCCTTCTGGCTTGCAGAGTTTCTGCTCAAAGATCAGCTGTTAACCTTATGGGGATTCCCTTGTGTGTTATTTGTTGTTTTTCCCTTGCTGCTTTTAATGTTTTCTTTATATTTAATTTTTGATAGTTTGATTAATATGTGTCTTGGCGTGTTTCTCCTTGGATTTATCCTGTATGGGACTCTCTGTGCTTCCAGGACTTGATTAACTATTTCCTTTCCCATATTAGGGAAGTTTTCAACTATAATCTCTTCAAATATTTTCTCAGTCCCTTTCTTTTTCTCTTCTTCTGGGACCCCTATAATTCGAATGTTGGTGTGTTTAATGTTGTCCCAGAGGTCTCTGAGACTGTCCTCAGTTCTTTTCATTCTTTTTTCTTTATTCTGCTCTGCAGTAGTTATTTCCACTATTTTACCTTCCAGGTCACTTATCCGTTCTTCTGCCTCAGTTATTCTGCTATTGATCCCGTCTAGAGTATTTTTAATTTCATTTATTGTGTTTTTCATCATTGCTTGGTTTCTCTTTAGTTCTTCTACATCCTTGTTAAATGTTTCTTGCATTTTGTCTATTCTATTTCCAAGATTTTGGATCATCTCTATTATCATTATTCTGAATTCTTTTTCAGGTAGACTGCCTATTTCCTCTTCATTTGTTAGGTCTGGTGTGTTTTGACCCTGTTCCTTCATCTGCTGTGTGTTTTTTTGTCTTTTCATTTTGCTTATCTTTCTGTGTTTGGGATCTCCTTTTCACAGGCTGCAGGTTTGTACTTCCCATTGTTTTTGGTATCTGTCCCCAGTGGCTAAGGTTGGTTCAGTGGGTTGTGTAGGCTTCCTGG
Organism: Balaenoptera borealis; assembly: GCF_965194805.1. NCBI lineage: Eukaryota > Metazoa > Chordata > Mammalia > Artiodactyla > Balaenopteridae > Balaenoptera > Balaenoptera borealis. The sequence continues at coordinate 15,646,935 of NC_138871.1, forward strand.
TGGAGGGGACTAGTGCCTGTGTTCTGGTGGATGAGGCTGGATCTTGTCTTTCTGGTGGGCACGTCCACGTCTGCTGGTGTGTTTTGGGGTGTCTGTGGCCTTATTGTGATTTTAGGCAGCCTCTCTGCTAATGGATGGGGCTGTGTTCCTGTCTTGCTAGTTGTTTGGCATAGGGTGTCCAGCACTGTAGCTTGCTGGTCGTTGAGTGAAGCTGGGTCTTGATGTTGAGATGGAGATCCCTGAGAGATTTTTGCCATTTGGTATTACGTGGAGCTGGGAGGTCTCTTGTGGACCAGTGTCCTGAAGTTGGCTCTCCCACCTCAGAGGCACAGCTCTGATGCCTGGCTGGAGCACCAAGAGCCTTTCATCCACATGGCTCAGAATAAAAGGGAGAAAAAAATAGAAAGAAAGAAAGAAAGAGGATAAAATAAAATAAAATAAAGCTATTATAATAAAAAATAAGAAAAAAAATTATTAAGAATAAATGTATTCAGAAAAAAATTTTTCTTTAATTTTTAAAAATAGATTTATTTATTTTTTATAATAAAAAATAAGAAAAAATTATTAAGAAAAAAATTTATTAAGAAAAAAAAATTTAATTTTTAAAATAAAAAATATGAAAAAACTTATTAAAAATTTTTTTAATCTCCAAAAATAGAAAATAAGGAAAAAATTATTAAGAAAACATTTATTAGGAAAAAAAAATTATTTTTAAGTAAAAAAAAAAAAAAAAAAGGACGGACCTAACCGTAGGACTAATGGTGAAAACAAAGCTATACAGACAAAATCTCACCCAGAAGCATACACGCATCCACTCACAAAAAAAGGAAAAGGGGAAAAATTAATATATCCTGCTCCCAAAGTCCACCTCTTGAATTTGGGATGATTCGTTGTCTATTCAGGTATTCAACAGATACAGGCACATCAAGTTGTTTGTGGAGCTTTAATCTGCTGCTTCTGAGGCTGCTGGGAGAGATTTCCCTTTCTCTTCTTTGTTCGCACAGTTCCCGGAGTTCAGCTTTGGATTTGGACCCGCCTCTGCATGTAGGTCACCTGAGGGCGTCTGTTCCCCACCCAGACAGGACAGGGTTAAAGGAGCAGCTGCTTCGGGGGCTCTGGCTCACTCAGGAGAGGGGGAGGGAGGGGTACGGATGCGGGACGAGCCTGTGGCGGCAGAGGCCAGTGTGATGTTGCAGCAGCCTGAGGCACGCCGTGCGTTCTCCCGGGGAAGTTGTCCCCGGATCACAGGAGCCTGGCAGTGTCAGGCTGCACCAGCTCCCGGGAGGGGCGGTGTGGATAGTGACCTGTGCTTGCACACAGGCTTCTTGGTGGTGGCGGCAGCAGCAGCCTTAGCGTCTCCTGCCTGTCTCTGGGGTCCGCGCTGATAGCCGTGGCTCACGCCCGCCTCTGGGGTCTGCGCTGATAGATGTGGCTCACGCCCGTCTCTGGAGTTCATTTAGGCGGCGCTCTGAATCCCCTCTCCTTGTGCGCCGCGAAACAAAGAGGCAAGAAAAAGTCTCTTGCTTCTTCGGCAGCTGCAGACTTTTTCCTGGACTCCCTCCCGGCTAGCACCGAAGCCCGAGCCTCAGCTCCCAGCCCCCGCCCACCCCGGAGGCTGAGCAGACAAGCCTCTCCAGCTGGTGAGTGCTACTCAGCACCGATCCTCCGTGCGGGAATCTCTCCGCTTTGCCCTCCGCACCCCTGTGGCTGTGCTCTCCTCTGTGGCTCCGAAGCTTCCCCCCTCTGCCACCCGCAGTCTCTGCCCACGAAGGGGCTTCCTAGTGTGTGGAAACCTTTCCTCCTTCACAGCTCCCTCCCACTGGTGCAGGTCGCATCCCTATTCTTTTGTCTCTGTTATTTCTTTTTTCTTTTGCCCTACCCAAGTACGTGGGGATTTTCTTGCCTTTTGGGAGGTCTGACATCTTCTGCCAGCGTTCAGTGGGTGTTCTGTAGGAGCAGTTCCACTTGTAGATGTATTTCTACTGTATCTGTGGGAAGGAAGGTGATCTCCGTGTCTTACTCTTCCGCCATCTTGCCTTACTCTCGTAGATGTATTTTTGATGTATTTGTGGGGAGGAAGGTGATCTCCATGTCTTACTCCCCTGCCATCTTGAAGGTCCCTCAGTTCTTAGCCTCTTTACACATTACTGATTTAATCATCACAACTACCCTATGAGGCTGTTGCATTTAGTGTCCATTGTACAGGGGTAGAAATTGACACATGGGGGATGGGGTTAATCCTCTTAAAAATCTCCCTGCTCTACACAAGACCCATGCCAGCTGTCATTTTCTCCCTCCACAGAACACTCTCCCCAAATCTATTTTCTCCCACTTACCTCTGTTATCACAGAAAGGAATTTCTCTCTTCTTCATTTATAGTCTTCTTTTCACCTGGGCTCTGGATCCCTTCCTTCTGTACCTCATCAAAACTCTGTTCACTCTTCTGAATTCCCACTCACTCCATATTATCCTCAGGTTCCCATATTTATAGGGTTAGTCTCTTACCCATACAGAAACTTACAAGTCCATTAAAAATAAGGAAGCTGCTTGATTCTGCTTCTTTTATGTACCCCCTATTTGTGCTCATTCCTTTTTCTATCAAACCTTACTGAGATCCTACATACGTCTAGTCTGTAACTAGACTCAGTTAACACTTCTTTTTAACTTCTACTATCTGGCTTCTAATCTCTCCTGTCCAAAGACAGTATGGAAGCAAATCTCCTTGGCAATCTCCCCAAATTTCCTTCTCTGCAAGATTAGCAACTTGTTTTATCTTCACCTCTTACCCTCTTGCACCTATATCAGACTTTTGATGTGCCCATTGTCCTGACTGAAATCACACAGTCCTGGGCTCTTCTTTCTAACTCATATCTTTGTGGTTTGATCCAATCACCTTCTTTCCCTGAATAACCCAAATAACTCTTTATCTCATTCTGTTTTATTTTGAGAAATGATCATTACACAAAACCATATTTTATATTTATGTTTCTTTTCTTTCTGACATCTTTGTTTTCCTTCTTCAGCTTGCCTATCTCTTTAGGCATTATTTCTATAAGAGGCACACTGGAAGGTTAGAAGGAGAAATAATCCAACTGCTTTTATGTTTCTATCTGAAAGTGAATAGCTCTTGGATCAAATCGTTTTGGTCTTTGAAGAGTCACATGAGGGCCTCTTTGCATGTTTTCCTTATTGTAACAGAGAAGAAGCAACCTAACTCCATACTGGATCTATTCCTTTAGCTCTAACCCTTGAGCTCTGTTGCTTCTGCTTAGTCATGCTGACTCTGCACCTTTTGTAAAAGAATGTTGCCTATAGCCTGAAATATACATGATAGCCCATTCTCAAGGCTCTGACCTTTAAAGGTGTAACACTCTTCCATTCATATAGAGATAAAAAGTTGCAGAACAGAAAATAAATTTATATTGTTGGAGGTTTATAGGAACATTTTGACCAGACTTACCTGGACAGCTGCAAGAACAAAGGATTCCTGCACCAAGAAGTTTGCCACAACCAGCCACACCCCCTCCCCTTTTAGTATCACGGAAGTCTCAATTCTAATTCAGGTAAGATGGTCCTTTGGGACACTAATCCACCATCCTCTCAGTCTGTGGGATTTCCAAATAGAGCCGCTATTCCTTGCCCCAACAACTAATCTCATGATTTATGGGCCTGTTGTGCAGTGAGCATTATGAGCTTGGACTCAGTAACACTATCACTACTAGCGGTTCTGGAGGTGACAAATAGAACATGGAGAGTGTGGGAGGAGAAACAGACAAACAAGGTGGGAATGAATGAAGGAGCCAATAGTGAAGGTTCTTTTCTCATGGAGCCTGAGTCAGACCAAAGCCGGTGGAGAAAAAAGTTTTAAATTGATGAAAGATTGAAACTTAGATATCAGTGTAGATTGGAGTCAAGAGGCTACTGCAGGGGCTTCCCTGGTGGCGCAGTGGTTGAGAATCTGCCTGCCAATGCAGGGGACACGGGTTCGAGCCCTGGTCTGGGAAGATCCCACATGCCACGGAGCAACTGGGCCCGTGAGCCACAATTACTGAGCCTGCGCATCTGGAGCCTGTGCTCCGCAACAAGAGAGGCCGCGATGGTGAGAGGCCCGCACACCGCGATGAAGAGTGGTCCCCACTTGCCGCAACTAGAGAAAGCCCTCGCACAGAAACGAAGACTCAACACAGTCATAAATAAATAAATAAATAAATAAAAGAACATGAATTTCTAAAAAAAAAAAAAAAAAGTGAAAAATGAGAGAGAGGATTAGACTTCGGCTATGGAAGAGATAAGAAATGGTTGATTCTGGTTCTATTTAGAAGGTAGTGCAAATAAAATTTGTGGTTGGATTGAATGTAGTGGTTAAGGGAAAGAGAGGAGTTAAAGATTGCCCTCAGTTTTGGGACCTGAGCAAATTTGGCAAATGTTGACGTCATTTAATAACAGAAGGAAGAAAGGAGGAGACTTGGGGGTAAATCAAAACTTGGTTTTAGATGTGGTGTTTGAAATGTCTTTTGCATAGGCTAGGGGATATAGAAGAAATTTATTTATATTTTTGGCTGGAAGGGTTCCCACATTCTCTAGTTTTAAAAACTTTCTCTTGGTGTGAATTTTCTGATGTATAAAAAGCTTTGTAAACCAGGTGAAATGAGTGGTGGCAAAGGTTGGTTGGCAAGGTTTCCCACATCCATCACATGCATAGGATTTTTCCTGTACTGATTTCCTAGTCAAAGATGGCAAATGATTTCATGTTGCCTGCCAAACTAAAAAATTAGTCTTCATTAACAATTTCACTTGCCTTGGGTGGAAAAATAATAAATCAATATGATTTACTATAAAAGATTTAATAGAAGTATGTTTTCATCACTGATTCTAATAAAATAATACAAAGGTCTGATCAATATTGATGGTATTATTTTAAATTTGTTTTACTAATGTAAAGCTGTTCTTTTCCTTTGGGAGCAAAGCAAAGTTATTTCTGACTGGATACAATTTGTAGTGGAGAAAAGACAATAAGAAAGATTAGTTATTGGGAAAAATATTCAAATTCAAAAATATATTCTTTAAAGGTCATGAAAAGTATTAGATTATAATTTTGAAATATACAGATACTACAACCTCAACTTTCAGATAATACAGCAAGTACCTGTGTTGATGTCACTCTGCAACAGATAGGTAACATCCTGAGTTAGTTCAAATTTTGGTCTTTAACTGCATTTTACCTCGGCTTAAATTCTTGAATGCATATAAAAGTTATTTGGGTCTTTACTTTTCAAAACTTGAAAAAATAGAACTTATGGCTTTAAAAATAAATTCACTTTTCAAAAATGATTAATCCATGAAGTTAACAAACATTTATTAATCATCTACTATATATCAGACTCTGGGTTAAATGCTGAGTACATACAGGTTATGGGAACCATCAAGATCAAGTCTTTTGTGGCGATTACATGATTGTTTTGAACTCAAATATAAAGATATAAGACAAAGCTCTGTTTATGATTTGAACCTCATAATTTTTATAATTTATTTGGTATATACGTTTTAAGTATTGGGAAATAACTTCTTATGTTCACTTACATTTTTCTTGCTGATAGACCTATGCTTTAAAATGTATTTTTTGTAGAAAATAATATACAATGAATTGTATAAATTTGATGACTGTCATCAAAAGGAACACAAATAACAAGTGTTGGTGAGGATGTGAAGAAAAGGGAACACTCGTACACTGCTGGTGGGAATGTAAATTGGTGTAGCCACTGTGGAAAACAGTATGGCGCTTTCTAAAAAAAACTAAAAGTAGAACTACCATATGACAGCAATTCCACCCCTGGGTATATATCTGAACAAAACAAAAACACTAATTAGAAAAGATACATGAACCCCAATGTTATAGCAGCATTATTTACAATTGCCAAGATAAGGAAGCAGCCTAAGAGTCCAACAACAGATGAATGGATAAAGAAAATTTGGTATATATTTACAATGGAATACTAATCAGTCATAAAAAAGAATGAAAATTTTCCATTTGCAACAACATGGATGGACTTAGAGGGTGTTATGCTAAGTGAAATAAGTCAGACAGAGAAAGAGAAATACTGTGTGATATCACTTAATGTGGAATCTAAAAAATACAACAAACTAGTGAATATAACAAAAAAGAAGCAGACTCACAGATATAGAGAACAAACTAGTGGTTACCAGTGGGGAGAGGGAAGGGGGGAGGGGCATCACAGGGGTAGGGGATTAAGAGATACAAATTATTAAGTATAAAATAAGCTACAAAGATATACTGTACAACACGGAGAATATAGCCACTATTTTATAATAACTATAAATGGAGTATAACCTTTAAAAATTGTGAATCACTCTATTGTACACCTTATATAAAGGTGTACAAACTTATATAATATTGCACATCAACTATACCTCAATAAAAATATTTACATTGATCAACAACAAAAAAAACTAATATGTACAAGTGATAGAAAATGTAAAGTGTACAAATGGGTGTATTATCCTATCATCAAAAATGTTTTTCTCCCAACACAAAACTTTATTCTCCTGCCTCAGGAATAAGAAAGTAAATAATATTACTTATGCAGTAACTTTTTAAATTAAATATTTATACAATATGTTTAATACAAAGCTTTACATTTATTTTTACTTTAAGTGAAAAATTAGCAGGAGAAACTAAGAAAATTTCAGTTATTTACAAATGTTTAAATATAAGAAATATTGCTTTAAAAATGAACGGTCTAAAGTTAAGAAAATATTTAAAAACTAATATAACAGTGAAAAAAAGTCTTTTTGTAGAAAATAATATTGATTTAAAGCATATAATACATGAATTGATTTAAAGAATATAATACATGACAATTTATCTCTGCAAAATACCAGTCTGCAATCCATAATTATTTCAATCATGTATATCTTCCCTCTCCTCTTTTTTACCTACTAAACTTTAGAATTCAACTGACAGCCAGTGTAATTTTCAAAAAATCAAATGAAGTTTATTTTAGTTTCTGTTAACAGAATTTGAGGGTGGCGAGAAAATCATTCAAGAATCCAGTATTAAATAAAATATTCACAACTCTCAAGCTCAAAATCAAATGACAGCACCCAAACCAAATGGAAAGTCTTTGAGTTGGGTTTTAAAAGTTCTTTTAGTGAAACAGTAGAATAGCACACATGATAGATTCAAGAACTACACAGTATCAGATTTCCAAACAAATTGAGTATTCAGCTATGTACTGAGTCACTAGGATTATGCTTAGGCAAGATATACAGCATGCTCTCATGTGTTGTACAACATCACAGGGAGGTCAGATGTCATTGCTGTTGTTGACATTGTCATATGGTTCATTACACCATGTTATCATACTCTCCACAGAAAAACTAAGACAAGTACATTATAATAAAACAAGAGTGGAAATCCAAGTTAATAAAAAATCCAATCCTTTTAAAATTTAGTTTTTCTAAAAATTTAATTGGAATGTCAAATGAGATTATTAAAGTAAAATATTAACTTAAAAATCTTTCCTGTGGTAATATTAGCAAATTATACTTAATGTGTATGTGTACATCTATAGATACACACACACTGACCACTCTTACTTGATGTATAGCAAGATCTATGTACTTCCACATCCTTATGTTCATGTGTTTTTCTTCCTCCTCAGGATGGATCTCTAATGATGAATAAGAAATTTATTCTGGGGGAATTTTCTGGTGTAGAATAAACTATTTCTCTGGGCTTCAAGCTGCTATAACCTGGACTGTCTTGTTTGGTTAGAATGTATAACCGGTTCTTTAGAACCCAGAGGATGAATCACTAATTCTTTTCCGAGGATGAAGGCTAAGCTACAACTTCTGTAGGTGATGTTGGTTCATGGCTCTGGAATTAGAGTATCATGCCTAGAGTCAGGAGCCCTCATTTGGAGTCCCAATTCTATTACTACCTCAATATGTGAAACGCTAGCTTCCCCAGACTTTATTAACTTTTGAGTATAAAATTAAATAATATCAATGGTCTAATTTCACTGTCTCCTCACCTGCATAATAAAGGACCTCATAATCCTGAAAGAAATCCCTCCCTTGAGGGTGTCTCATGTGCATTTGGCAATGGTCTTGGTGCTCTTCCCTTAGTAAGCCCCTCCAGATAGATCCGTGGATGCTCGTAGGACCCCGTGAACTTAATGGAATGGAATTTTCTGCCTTGCTTACCTGTGACTGTGTTCTGTTTGTTACATGAAATTCTCTGAATTCAGTGTTTTTTCATATCAGCAGGAATCTCTCATTGCAGATGCTTGTACTTAACACAATAATGTGTCTGGCAAAGCTAAGCCAAATGCAATGTCAAGTTGCATTTTCTTTTACAGTTGTGGATGAGACCTGTATGGCTGTACCAGCCAGTGGCAGAAGGAACAGATCATTCATCACTGAATGCTGGCACCAAATAATAAGGTAAGAGACATTCAGAAACATCTACTGGGGGCTTTTGATGAGAAACCACGTGTATCTGTCAAATTTCTGTCACCATGCAAAAACTTATGGCCAAATTCTCTGTGCTAGAGTCTAGAGGCTAGACTCACACTTCAGATAAGAAGGCTAGTTAAATGTGATATCAGTATATAAGCTCCTTATTATTTTAATTCTAAATAACCATTCGGGCCAAGATTGAACTTCTAATTACATCTAGGCCAAGGCAGAATGGCTGAGTTTGCCTCATCCTCCTACCACTCTCTGCTTCTCTACATGAAGAGGACCAGGTTCTGGAGGGTAAAGCTCAGGTGTGGGTTGGTTTGTGCAGAATGAGGGGAACGTGACTTGTCCGTGTTCTTTCTGAGCTGAGGTTTTAGAGTGCAAGACTGTCTGTAAACTTAGGCAGTGTTCCAAAGGCCTCCTTGGGCACACCTATCACCAACCCTGGTCTTGATCGGGATTTTCCCTAGAGTCAGTGACTGTCAATCCTGGCTGCATATAATAATCGTTAGAGGAATTAAAAATAATGCCTGTGTCCTAGCCTTAAATATTTGGATTCAATTAATCTGGGGTGGGGTTCCATATCTATATTTTTATCAGTGCCCAGGTAGTTCTCATGTAATGCCACGATTGAAAAGTAGTCCAGAGAGATGGATTGTGAACCCTGATTGTATATTAGAATTACCTGGGATGCTTTAAACATTACCTCACCTTTAGGAATCCTCATTTGATTGATGTTGGTTGTGGTCTTTTTTTTTCTCTTTTAGCACCCATGTTATGCTTTATTTATTTATCTTGGAATAGGTGCCTTCAAATGTTTAAAAAATTTCTCAGTTGATTGCATTATTTCACTGTATAACCAGTGTTGAGAATAGCTGCTCCAGAGCTTACAGACTTGAAGGAGGTTATGTCTGTGAGTATCAGGGGCCCTCACTGCTGCCTAGCTTGAGTATATTGTTACTTTTTTATAAGCCCATCAAATTACTGCTTCATTAGCAAGGTTTAAAGACAGGAAGGTGCTCTGGGTGCTGACTGCTTCTTGTCTTGAGCACCTGGCAGACATTGCTCTCTCCCTGACAGATCTGATTAACATTTTGATGTAGGTATTGATATTCTCATTTTTTTATAGTCAAGTAAACCAAGGCCCTGGGAGGCTAATAAATTGCCAGTGTTAGCTGGGTAGTAAATGGTAGCATTGAAGCTCAACTCTGGCTGTCTGACTCTATGCAGTTTAATCACTATACAGGTTAATATGTAGCAAACCCAGGTTAGGTTAAGCTCACAATTAAACTTGAAATCCTCTACTTTTTTCTAGGCATTTTCAAACTTCCCCTTTTTTGTCAGAAGCACCCAAAACAAGATCATTAGGTGACAGAATGAGCCAGAGGAAGGGGTCCTATGAAAATTCCAGGTAGATTTGTCTCCAAAATTAACTCTTGTTTTTGACTCGAAAACAAAATGGGGAGTTTTCATCTTTAGACCCTTCCTTGGCATTCCCAGATTCATGCTCTTATTTGAACTTCTTTCTGATGTTTTTAATTAAGGCCAGAGCCCTCACATATTTGCCTGATTACTCAGTAAGATATTTGAGCCAAATGTTAAGCAAATACCTTCAGTCTGTGATGTTGTGAGATGATGGTTTAGGGAAAACATTTTCCCCAATGACAATACCTTTCCTCAAACAATATCTTACATGGTGTCCCAGTGTATAAAAGGCATTAAATAGTAGTTCTACTGAGGTTGGGCCTCTCCTTCACTAACCATTTCCTCTGACCTCCTGCTTTCCTTATGTCTGGGCCACTGACTTCATATTCAGTGGACATTCAGCAACCTTTCCTGCTCTCAGCCTCACCTTTACGTCATCTTTCAGAGCTACCTGTTGCAACCAACTCGAGACATTGGGAGTTCTACAGTATAAGTGAATTTGCCTCTTACTTCTCTCAGGTTTCAGCATTCTTGGGTCCACTAAGTCAGTTTCTACATATCCGCTTCTCAGCTTTTTTATGTATGTATGTACGTATGTATGTATTATAGTTGTTTTTCCTATTATTTTGTGGATTATGCCTTTAAAAACCCATTCATCGTCATTTTAGTAGAGTTTTAAGAGGGGCTTCTTTAAGCAGAAGCGATCATTAACTCTTTAAATCTTGCCTCTTCACATATTCCTTCTACTACCTTCTTTTGCAACCCCTTTTGGGCATATGTGAGTGATTCATAGTCTATCCTCCCATGTATATCAACTTCTGATTCTTATTTTAAAAATCGATTTTCTACATTGATGTGTTCCAAATCAGTTTCTTAACATCGTCTTCTCACTGGATTATCCTTTCCTACAGAGATTATTTTACTTCTGTGATTACAGTTTAATTTTCAGTATTTATATATATTTATATGTATAAATATATCAATATATATATATATATATCAATCGCACATCTTCTTTATCCATTCAACTATCATTGGACACTTAAGTTGTTTCCATATCTTGGCTATTGTTAATAATGCTACAGTGTACATGGGAGTACAGATATCTCTTTGAGATCCTGTTTTTATTTCCTGTGAATATATATCCAGAGGTGGGATTTCTGGATCTTATGGTAGTTCTATTTTTAAATTTTGAGGGCCTCCATGTTGTTTTCTATAGTGGCTACACCAGTTTATGTTTCTACCAACAGTGCACAAGTGTTTTTGCCACATCTTCGCCAACACATGGTATCTCTTATCTTTTTGATGTGTCTGTCTCTTCTGACATTAGTTTTACTTGCCTACTTTGGAATTTTTCTGTAAGCTGAGAGAGGAGGTGTTTATATTCATGACATTATTCTTATTGTGCTTATCCTTGCAGTTTCCTCCACTCTTCTCAAAGGGCCCACAGGTCAGAACTAGAGTTATATTGATAGCTTAGAGCTATCCTTCTCCAGGGACATTGCAGATCTGATTCCTGAGCCTACACGTGGCTGCCTCTGTTTTCTCTTTCCTGCTTTCTAGGTAACAGAAGGAGAGGCCAATCCCAGTGCTTTTACTCCAGGGGCCTGGCTTTGATCTCCCAACATCCTCGGGGACCATTACCTTATCCAAGCCCAGTAGATCTAGAGCTTCAGCTCTTTGGCTGTTTTTGTGTTGTGCTGTATTTTTTCTGTGTGTTTCAATGTCACCTCCTCAGTAGTATAAGCCTCATTCTACTCATTTTTTAAAACTGAAGTATAGTTGATTTACAATGTTGTGTTAGTTTCAGGTGTACAGCAAAGTGATTAAGTTATATATATATAATATATTTATATATAATATATTAAATAAATATATTTAATATATATAATATAGTCAGTCATATATTATATATGTATTTATAACATATTTACATATATATACATATATATATGCTTTTTCAGATTCTTTTCCATTATAGGTTATTATATCATATTGAATATTGTTCCCTACTCATATTTTTTTTGTGTGAGTGAGGTTAAGACTTGCATATTGTTTTGGGGGGTAGGCGAAGGTTCTGTATGAAATCACAGTACCATCTTGCCCCCAAATCAGGTCTTTTAGATTCTGTGGTATGAAAATATATTAGATATACTTTTCCCTTGCCTAATATTTACACCTTTTATAGCATAACTTCCATGAATTATTGAATTATTGGGCTAACAAACTTATGTCTCCTTACCATAGCTCTCTTCTCAAACCTTTCTGGAATAAAGTTTAAAGGAAGTAGGGAGTTAAGCAGGGGTAGGGGTGGGGGGAGGTCGTGGTGGGGAAGGAAACTGTTCTGCTATAAAAAAAGAAAGTATTTTTCAGGTCAGCATGATTCGTTAACATTGATCATATTTCTAAACTTAAGCTTATGCAGTTTGAAACCTATAAAGGTATTTTAGTGTTTAGTCCTTGGACTTTAGTTGTTGTCTTGAAGGCTTAACTCAAAACTCTTTTCTCTTTCATGATGCCTTTTCTCACTGCTTGGACGCAACTCCTCCTATGCTTTCCCCTACTGCTACATGCAGACACATTCAGAATTTGTACCTTAGAATGTCTCACTTAACTATGCACTTTTTTTGGGAGGAGTTAGGGGGGAAACAGGTTGAGTTGTCATTGTCCTATGTGTTTCAGTCTCCCTCCTCAATAGTGTTAAGTCCTACAAAGGCAGAGTGTGTCTTTTCCTACTTTTATGAACACATCGTGATGTTTATGTAACAATAAATGTTTTATTGAGTACAGATTAATTTTCTTGAAGATATATGGGATGGTTCCAGCCAGCTTTGCTACCCTGGGTGTGCTGATTTGGATACATCTAGCAAATTTATACCTCCAAGACCAGAATTCATCAATTTCATGTATCCAGTGCCACGGGGTGTTCATTTATCAGGGAATTAAGGGATTGGAAGGGACGTTAGGGATATACAATCCAGGGATTGTTTTCTTAGCCAGGGAGCACTGTCTTCAAAAATCTTAACATAAGATGGATAAAGGATGATGGGAAAGCTGTTCTTGTTACATGGGATCTGGAGGAGAGACATAGACCACCTTTGCCCGCATGTCCTTACATTCTTTCTGCCTCTCCAGATATGACCCAATGTGTAACTGGAGAACACAAAGAATCCACAAAGCATACTTGAAAACCCATGATCTACTTCATAACCCTTATTTGTACAAACTGAAACCCATGGAGGAGAAGTAGCTTGTCCAAAGTCTCATGGCTGGTAGCAGAGCCAGATTTAGGACTGGCTCTTTATCCAACACCCCTCCTACCATGGTCTCCTAACAGAGGTATAAAAAAAGTGAAAACTTATATTGGACTCTTAACCCAAATTGTACCATGTCCCCTCCTTGTTTATGTCACATATCCAGATACCCCTTCCTGTGGTGACCCCCAACTGGAAAAGCCTGTTCAGCCAGCTGTCAAACACACTAGCTTAGTCCTTTGGGGCGACCCACCTTCTGAGGGTATGTGAGAAGGCCTGGGCTTCATGCAGCCTTCTGGAAAATGTTTCACTGAGTGTCTGTGAGAGCCTAATCTTTTAACTTAGTCTATTCTTTCTTCCAGCCCCCGTTAAGCTTCAGACTTACCCACAACATCCTAGTCTGGGAGATCTTCACTAAGAGCACAATTGAACATGGGGTGGGTCTGGAGGGATTCAAGTACCAGGTGAGAAGGGGTAGGAAAATATTAAGTTATGTGATTTCCTAGGTATAAAAAAAAGATTCTGTGAACTTCCCAATCACTTTTTTGAAGTTGAATGTGTTAATATTTCATCAGAATATCAGAGACCCAAAATTCTGAACAGATTAGGAATTTTAAAAATATATTCATAGAAAAGTCAGTAATTAGGTTTTTAAAAAGAAGTTAACAATCTTCAGGACACAAAAGAAACCCATGATAGACCACAGCTATTAAGGTTTCACATATGATTCAGCTAAATTAATGAGCATATTTAGACTGTGTTACAGTCTGAAAGATACTTTTCAGGATATCATCTCATTGAATTTTCACCTCACCACCAAGAAGGTATCATTAGAACTATTTTACAGATGAGTAAACTGAGGCTGGGAGCAGGTAAACAATTTGCTGAAAGTCACACAATGCAAAGTGGTGACTCCAGGCCCTAAATCCAGATGCTTCTGTCTCTGAATTTCATATTCTTTTATGTCCTCTAAAAGGCAGAGTATTGGACAGGAGAGACTATTGATCTGACCCAGTTCAGTAGTTTTTATGTACAGTGATGCCTCATTAATCTCATATTACTGGGGATTGAGCTCTTCTACATAAGTGAATATTTCATGCAATGGAAGCTTTAAGCAATAAAGCTTAGCATAAAACTTAACCATTTTGAAGGGAATCTTTCTGGCTTGTGTTAGATATTTTTGTTCTGTCAGTCACTTCCTGTGCCAGCCCCATTTTCTCTGTCCCCAGTGTTGTCTACCATCTGCAGAACTGACCCTGCCCAGGCTTGGGGCCAATGAAATCACGGGGATGGGTATGCATGGGTTGTTCCTACCTCTGCGGAAAGTGGAATCTGAGTTTGGGGCTCCAGTTTCTTATTGAAATATGGATGGACTTAAGCCCCTAAGGGGAATTCCCTGGCAGTCCAGTGGTTAGGACTCGTGCTTCCATTGCAGGGGGCATGGGTTTGATTCCTGGTTGGAGAACTAAGATCCCACAAGCAGCGAGTCACTGCCAAATTAAAAAAAAAAAAAAAAATTAAAACCCTGAGTATCTTCATGATCACTGAACTGTCCCCACCCAGTCTGACACAGTCACATGCCTAGACAGCAGACGTTATTGAGCTTTTTCGTAAGCACATGCTGCTCACTTATCCATTAGAGACTGAAGTTCAGGGCTGATTATTATGTAGCAGAACTGGAGGTCTAACCCATATTCTCCATGGCCATTTTTCCTAAGATGGAGCCCTTCAACCTTCATATTTTTAAGCATCTTAATTAAAAATGTGGGTGCTCACCTGATGTCAAACACAGACCCCAGAGTATTTTCAGTGCTTCTTGCTCCATCCCTTTGGACATGATCCCTTGGACTTTGGTGATGCCTCAGGTCATCTTGGATTTGCTGGTCTGGTCAGTTTTCCTTAGCCCTCATGCTATGTTCATTCTAACTTGACTCTAGCATGCTCTTCACTTTAGGGGAAAACTTCCAGCATAACCACTGTCTTGGGTCAGGTTACTTATGACAATCTGATTTCATTTTTAAAGTCACTTAAAATTTTTACCAAAATCAAACAGAATTAGAAGGCTTTTAAGGAAAAAACACACACACACACAAAGCAAAACAAACCCAGAAATCCCCAGCTCTACTCTTCCCTAATCCCTTTTGAGTTGAATGCTGGTTTTTGATTTATTAAATTTTACCATTTTTCACTTTTTATCGACTTCTTATTAGGTGAGGATTTCACATCCTATATAATCCAACATCCTTGCTTTCCTCCCTGTTTTCTAAGTATATCAACATTTTTAGATAAAACAATGTAAAATGTTTGCCCAATTTTCTGTTTAGTATTTTGTGATTACATTTCCTTTTTTGTTCAAAATATTTTCCTTCCCGGAGTTAGTCATTACCTCATTTTTCCCCCACTTGCTTATTTGTCTATCACTAGTAGACAAATAGTGTCCTATCACTAATTGTTTTCAATCTTAAAACCAATGGCTATTATTTCCTGCCCAGCCCAAATCATCAGCTTTTCTTTGTTCTTGGAGATGTTACTCTGGGGTCCTCTATCCTCTTGCTCTGTCTGACCAGGTTGTGCTCTAGGCTTGCTGTGCTGTACAGATGTGCTCCTGCCCCTTCCCTTTGCCTCTTTCCCAAAATGTACCTCTTATTTCCTAAATCCCACCTTTTTTTCATCCTTAGTATATACCCTAATTTCAGGAGAGCACATCCTTCAATAGCTTCTTAAAAGAGCATGCATGAGAAATATTTTTTTGAGAACCTGACAGTATTAAACGTATTATTCTCTCTTCACACTTAATTGATAATTTGACCAAATGTAGAATTCTGGGATGCAGATATTCATTCAAAATTTGAAGTTGTTCAATTGACTTATAGCTTTGACTGTGTTGTTGAGAAGTCAGATGACATTCATATTTCCAATCATTTGTATGTAAACTAGTTATTAATGATTGAACATTATAGTATCTTCTCTTTATCCCCAATTCTCTGACATTTCACAGTAGTGTAACTTGATGTGGTGATGTCTTTATTCATTGTGCTATACATTCAGCAGCCTCTTTTAATCTGAATACTTGCATCTCTCATATCTGAGAATATTTTGTATAATTTCATCTTCATTTTACTCTGTACTCTTTTCCTGGAACTCTAATACACAGTGGTTAGTGATTGATACTCAAATTTCCTCTTCTCTCCTATAGTTGTATTTATATTATATTAGTTTCAGGGGTACAACATAGTGATTGACATTTATATACATTATGAATTGATCATGACAGTAAGTCTGGTAACCATCTATCCAGTTATTACAAAGTTATTACATTATTATTGACTATATTCCCTATGCTGTACATTATATCCCATGACTTATTTATTTTATAACTAGAAATTTGTGCCTCTTAATCACCTTCACCTATTTTGCCCAACCCCTGTCCCCCTCCCCTCTGGCAAGAGACCCTATGAGTCTCTTTCTGTTTTGTTTTGTTTGTTTGTTTTAGATTCCACAGTGAAATCATATGGTATTTGTTTTTGTTTTTTTTCTGTCTGACATTTCAATTAGTATACCTTCTAGGACCAACCATGTTGTCACAAATGGCAAGATTTCATTCTTTGTTATGGCTAACATATATATCTCACATCTTTATCCATTCATCCATTGATGGACACTTAGGTTGTTTCCATGTCTTGGCTACTGTAAATAATGCTGTAATGAACATGAACATGGGGTGAGTATAACTTTTCAAGTTAGTGTTTTTGTTTCCTTCAGGTAAGTAACCAGAAGCTGAATTGCTGGATCATATGGTAGTTCTATTTTTAATTTTTGAAGGAAACTCCATACTGTTTTCCGTAGTGTCTGCACCAATTTACATTCCTACCAACAGTCCATAAGATTTCCTTTTTCTCTACTTTCTCACCAACCTTTGTCATTTGTTGTGTTTTTGATAATAGTCATTCTAACAGGTGTGAGATGATATCTCATTGTGGTTTTGATTTGCATTTCCTTGATGATTACTGATGTTGAGCACATTTTTGTGTACCTATTGGCTACTTTTATGTCTTCTTTGGAAAAAATGTCTATTTGAGTCCTCTGCACATTTTTAAATCAGATTTTTTTTTGATGTTGAGTTGTGTGAGTTCTTTATATATTTTGAATATTAACAGATACATCACTTGCAAACATCTTCTCCCATTCAGTAGGTGCCTTTTTGTTTTGTTGATGGCTTCACTGTGCAAAGCTTTTTAGTTTGATGTAGTTTATTTATTTTTGTTTTTGTTTCCCTTGCCTGAAGAGACAGATCCAAAAATATATTGCTAAGACCAACAACAAAGAACATACTGTCTATATTTTCTTCTAAGAGTTTTATGGTTTCAGGTCTTACATTTAAGTTTGAGTTGATTTTTGTATATGGTATAATAAAAGGTCCATTTCATTTTTTGCATATATTCCCAACACTATTAATTGAGGAAAATGTCTTTTCTGCACTGTGTATTCTTGGTTTCTTTGTCATAAATTAATTGGCCATATGAATGTGGATTTATTTTTGGGCTCTCTATTCTATTCCATCGATCCATGCGCCAGTACCATCCAATTTTGACTACTATGGCTTTGTAATATAGCTTGAAATCAGGGGGCATTATACCCCCTGTTTTGTTTTTCTTTCTTAAGACTGTTTTGGCTATTCAGGGTCTTTCATGGCCCCATTCAAATTTTAGGATTATTTGTTCCAGTTCTGTGAAAAATTCCATTGGTACTCTGATAGGGAATGCATTGAATCTGTTGATTGCTTTGGGTAATACAGCCATTTTAACAATATTGATTCTTCCGATCCATGAACGTGGTATATCTTTCCATTTATTTGTGTTGTCTTCAGTTTTTTTCATCAGTGTCTTATAGTTTTCAGAGTACAGGTCTTTCACCTCTCTGGTAAAATTTATTTCTAGGTATTTTATTCTTCTTGATGCAATTGTACATGGGATTATTTTTAAAATTTCTCTTCCTGATAGTTCATTATTAGTATATAGAAACACAACAGATTTCTGTATATTGATTTTGTATCCTGCAGCTTTACTGAATTCATTTATTAGTTCTAATAGTCTTAGTGGAATCTTTAGGGTTTTCTATATATAGTTTCGTGTCATCTTCAAATAGTTTTACTTCTTCCTTTTCAATTTGGATGCCTTTTATTTCTACATCTTGTCTGATTCCTATGGCTAGGACTTCCAATACTGTGTTGAATGAAAGTGGAAAGAGTGGCATCCTTGTCTTGTTCCTGATCTTAGAGAGAAAAACTTTCTGTTTTTCACTGTTGAGTATTATGTTCACTGTGGGTTTGTCATATTTGGCCTTTATTATGGTCATATTTGACCTTTATTATGTTGAGGTATGTTTCCTCTATACCTACTTTGTTGAGCGTTTTTATCATAAATGAGTATAGAATTTTATCAAAAACCTTTTCTGCATCTTTTGAGAAGATTATATCATTTCTATGCTTTAATTTGTTAATGTGATATATCACATTGATTGATTTTAAGATATTGAATCATTCTTATAACCCTGGGATAAATCCCACTTGATCATCGTATATTATTCCTTCATTGTATTGTTGAATTTGTCTTGCCAATATTTTGTTGAGAATTTTTGAATCTATGTTCATCAGGGATATTAAGCTTTTTTGTAGTGTATTTATCTTTTTGATAGTGTCTTTATCTGGTTTTGGTATCAGGGTAATGCTGGCCTCATAGAATAAGTTTAGAAGATTTCAATCCTCTTCATTTCTTGGTAATAGCTTGAGAAGGATTGGCATTAATTCTTAATTAAATATCTAGTAGAATTCACCTGTAAAGCTGTCTCATCCTGGACTTTTGTTTCTTGGGAGTTTTTAAATTATTCATTCAATTTCATTACTAGAGATAAGTCTGTTCAGATTTTCTATTTCTTCCTGATTCAGTCTTGCAAGATTGTATTTTTCTAGAAATTTATCCATTTCTTCTAGGTTGTCCAAGTTGTTGGCATGTAATTGTTCATAGAATGTCTTATGATACTTTTTATTTCTGTGTCAGTTGTAACTTCTCTTGTTTCATTTCTGAATTTTTATTATTTTGTCTATCTTTATTAATTTTATGTATATTTTCAAAGAACCAGCTCTTAGTTTCATTGATCTTTTCTATTGTTTTGTTTTTTGTCTCTGTCTCATTTATTTCCATTCTGATCTTTATTATTTCCTTCTTTCAACTAACTTTGCACTTTGTTCTTCTTTTTCTAGTTTCCTTTAGGTGTAAGGTTAGATTGCTTACTTGAGATTTTTCTTGTTTCCTGAGGTAGTCTTGTATCACTATAAACTTCCCTCTTAGAACTGCTTTGCTGCATCCCATAGATTTTGGAAAATTGTGTTTTCATTTAATTTGTCCCAAGGTATTTTTTGACTTCCTTCAATTTCTTCATTGACCCACTGATTGTTTAGTAGCATATTGTCTAGCCTTCACATGTTTTATTTTTTCCAGTTTTCTTCTTGTAATTGATTTCTAGTTTCATACAATTGTGGTTGCAAAAGATGCTTGATATGGCTTTAATCTTCTTAAATTTATTGTTACTTATTTTGTGACCTAATGTGTGATCTGTCCTGGAGAATATTCCATGTGCACTTGTAAACAATGGGTATTCTGCTGTTCTGGGGTAGAAGGTCCTATATATATCTATTAAATTCATCTGGTCTAATGTATCAATATTATTTAAAGCCAAAGTTTCCTTATTGATTTTCCTCTCTGGATAATCTATCCATTGATGTAAAATGGGGTGTTAATGTCCCCTACTATTTTTATATTATTGTTAATTTCTCCTTTTATGTCTGTTAATATTTGCTTTATATATTTAGGGGCACCTATGTTGGGTGCTTAGATATTTACAAGTGTTATAGCCTCTTGTTGGATTGATCCCTTATCATTATGTAATACCCTTCTTTGTCTCTTGTTACAGTCTTTCTTTTAAAGTCTATTTTGTCTGAGATAAGTATTGATACTCCAGTTTCCTTTTATTTTTTATTTGCATGGAATATCTTTTTCCATCTCTTCACTTTCAGTCTGTGTGTGTCTTTAGATCTTAGTTTCTTGTAGGCAGAATATATATGGGTCTTTTTTTTTTTTTTTTTTTTAATCCATTCGGCCACCCTATGTCTTTTGATTGGAGCACTTGCTTCAGTTACGTTTAAAGTAATTATTGACAGGTATGTAATTATTGCCATTTTGTTATTGTTTTCTGGTTGTTTTTGTAGTTCTTCTCTGTTCTTTTCTTCTTCTCTTGTTCTCTTCCACTGTGATTTGATGACTTTCTTTAGTGTTATGTTTATATTTTTTTCTCTTTAATTTTTGTGTATCTGTTATACGTTTTTGATTTGTCATTACCGTGAAGTTCATATATAACAACCTATGCATATAGTAGTCTATTTTAAGTTGATGGTCACTTAAGTTTGAGTGCATTCTAAAAGCATAACATTTTTATTCCTCCCTCTCCATGTTTTGTTTTTGATGTTATATTTTACATTTTTAATTTTGTGTATCATTTAACTAATTATTTGAGATACAGATGATTTTACTATTTTTGTCTTTTAACCTTCATACTAGCTTTATATGTTGTTGATCAACTACCTTTACTATATGTTTGCTTTTACCAGAGATTTTTTATACTTCTTGTAAGGTGGTTTACTTGTGATGAACACCTTCAGCTTTTCCTTGTCTGGGAAACTCTTTATCTCTTCTTCAATTCTAAATGATTACCTTGATGAGTAGAGTATTCTTGGTTTTTTTTCTTTCAGCACTTTGAATATTTTGTGCCAGTCCCTTCTGACCTGTAAAGTTTTTGCTGAAATAATCAGCTAATAGTCTTATGGGAGTTTCCTTGTGTGTAACTAGTTGTTTTTCTCTTTCTGCTCTTAAGATTATCTCTAACTTTTGACATTTTAATCATAATGTGTCTCGATGTGAGTCTCTGGGTTCATCCTGTTTGGGACTCTTTGTGCTTCCTGGACTTGGATGTCTGTTTCCTTTGTCAGGTTGGGAAAGTTTTCAGTCATTATTTTTTCAGATAGATTTTAAGTCCCTTTCTCTCTCTCTCTTCTCCTTCTGAGACTCTACCCTGTATTTCAGATCACTGATCCATTCTTCTGCACCCTCTAATCTGCTCTTGATTCCCCTCTGGTGTATTTTTGTCTCAGTTATGGTGTTCTTCAGTTCTGATTTTTTTTTTTTTTTTTTTTTTTTTACTTTTTCTATCTCTTCGTTGAAGTTCTCACTGAGTTTATCCATTCTTCTCTCCAGTTTGATGAACATCTTTATGACTATTACTTTAAACGTTTCATCTGGTAAACTGTTTACCTGCATTATGTTTATTTCTTTTTCTGAGGTTTTTGTCTTGTTCTTTCCCATAAAAGTTATTCTTTTGTTTCCTCATTTTGCTTAACTCCCTGTGTTTTTGTTTCCATGTATTAGGTATATCAGCTATGTCTCCCAGTCTTGAAAGAGTGGCCTTATGTAGAAAGTGTTCTGTGGGGCTCAGTTGTACAATTCCCCCCTGGTCATGAGAGCCAGGTGCTCCTGGGTATTTTCTGTGTGGTCTGTGTGTGCCCTCCTGTTGTGGTTGGACCGTGATTGCTGTAGGCATACTGGTGAGTGGGGTTGTGCCCCAGGCCAGCTGGCTGAGAGGCCCAGCCATGACTTTTGTGGGTACCCTGGTGGGTGATGCTGGTCCCTGGCCTGGCTGTCTGCAGGGCCTGGCTGTGACCATTCCAGGCATGCTGGTAGAAGAGACTGCCCAACCCTGCCCCCCAGAGTGGGAGCTGCTTTGGAGGAGGGCTGGTGCTGATTTTGACAGCCCATCAGGTGGGGCACAGTGGGAGCTGCTAATTTAGAGGGGTGCCAGTGCTGGCTGAAGCTTCTCCACAGGTGGGGTGAGACAGGAGCTGCTTTGGAAGGGCTGGTCAGGGTGAGCAAATTGAGTGGGGTGGGTCCTCAGGGGACTGCTGGGGCAGGGTACATGGTGTTAGCTAGGTTTATGGACAGTGACAGAAATTGTGCCTCTGAGTACTGGGCCAGCTAGGTGGAAGAAGAATTTTTTAAAAGGCACCCTCCAATGCTTCTGTTCCCAGAGGAAGTTCTACCAGATCCTTGCCCTTCTGGCACACACCCTAAAATTAGTCAATAAATCTTCTCATATGACCCAGGTGCTTTTCAAGCTGCTGCCTCTGTGCTGGGAGCAAATGAATTTGTGTGTGAACCTTTTAAGAGCAGAATCGTGGTTTCCCACAGCACTCTGGCTCTTCTGGTTGCAAGTTCTGCTGGTTTTCAAGCCTGATGTTATGGCAGCTTGTCTTCCCAGTGCAAGGCCTCCAGGCTGGGGAGCCCAATGTGGGGCTTGTATCCCTTGCTCCTCAGGGGAAACCTCTGCAGTTGTGATGTCCCTCCTGCTTTTGTGTCACTGCACTGGGGGTGTGGGTTCTGACTAGACCCTATCTCTGCCTCTCCTTTCCATGTGTCTGATGTGGTCTTTTCTTTATATCCTTAGTTGCAGAAAATCTGTTCTGCTAGTTTTCAGGTTGTTCTCAGAGATAGTAGTTCTATATGTAGTTGTGTTTGGGGGTGTCTGTGGGAGGAGGTGAGCTCAGGATCTTCTTACTCTGCCATCTTGATCTGGAACATCTATTGACTTTACATTCTAAACTTTCCATTACATTTTTTTTTTTCTATTGAATCTTTTAATTCAAATTTTATATTTTCAGATTTTAAGAGTTCTAATTTCTTTCTGTTTGTTAAAAATAGGGCATCCTGTTCTTTTGCCATGGATAAATATTTTTTCTTACCTCTAAGGATACCAGTTATATACATTCAATGTTTTCTTCTCCCTTCACTCTCTTGATTTCCACTGAGTTTCTTTTGTTAGCTTGGTGTTGGTTATTCCTAATGGGGGCTTACTTCCAGTGCTCTTTGTCTGTTTATACTTGAGAATATTATATTGGAGCAAATTGGTTGCTTTTTTTGAGGGAGAGGCAAGGCTTGTCAAATATGATGTGGCTCGGATCCAGCTGTTCATGGGAAAATCCTGTGTGAGAGTATAGTTTCTGAGTGTCAGTATCACTTAGTATCTGTAAATACTGAGTGTCAGTATTTAGAGCTCTTTTCTCTGGGTGTATTCTGTTTTTCCAGATAAGAATCCTCCAGTTTCCTGCCTGGATGTGTGGTGGTAGGAGGGGGGTAGCCCCAAGCAGCCAGTGTTCTTAGAGTCCAGAGAGATGAGGGCACCTGGGACTCACTCATCTGTATGTAATTTCATTCACACCCCTGTTTTTTGACGTGTGCCTCTCCCTACCACCTGTTTTGATCCTGGGGCCATCTCTGGATTTTTTTTCTTTGTGAAATAAGCCTCTAGTTTCCTGCCAAGGTGGGAGAAGGAACCTGAGAATTTAACCACTTCCTTAACAGACTTTAAACGAATCATCCTGTTTGCAGCTCAGCTCCTTTTCCCCCTTGTTCTAGTGCCTCTCACTTCTGAGTCTTTCTGGGGATCTGAGGCCTGATCTGGCTGGCTTCTTTGTTCCCGTCTGCAGGCCCTCACTGTTCTGCTTTATCAGCTCTGATCATTTCATTTGATGCTTTCTACCTGAAAATATTGGCTGACATCTCTTTTCCACTGTGGACCATTTCCCCTCTTTCCTCCTGGAGATCACAGACACGCACATCACTTTACTCTCATTTTAAGTAGGATACTAGGAGGCAGCAGAGATAAATACATGTACTCATTTAACCACATTTAACCAGAAGTAATCATTGGCCATCTTAATGAGATCTTATGGAGCACAGTTTAATTATACACAAAATGATATAAATTGCAGTGTGTGGAACAGTCTTTAGGAGGCTCTTCAGGTGTGTATGCTTATTTGTACCTGTATTAAGTGTTCCCTGACCACTGTTCTTAAAAAAATTGTATCTGCTTTTTGTAAGTATAGCATTCATTCATTCATTCATTCATTTGTCATTATTGTGCATATACTATGTACTTGACACTAGGTATATAGAATGAGCCAGAAAATGTCCTGCCCTCTTAAAGTTTTCTGTTTTCTTCTTTGGGCTTTCACTTATTATGTTACCAAATCAGGTCCAGCTGCTCACTGCTCAAAAATCAATACTCGCAAATGTTGGTAGGAAGCAAGGTTGCTTTTAACCAGAATGCTGGCAATCTGGGGAGATGGTAGACTCAGCGTCTCCCCAAAACCACCTTCAAAGATTTTGCTCAGCCATGAAGTTTTTAAAGGGAAAAAGGGAAGTAATCTCAGTTAATAATTGAGATAGGGGGTCACAGTCATCTCCATCCCCCACTGTGTGCAGGCTTCTGTGCAGACTTGTCCACTTCTTGTGATTTGTCTTTAGATGTTATCTTGTTCACACAGTTTGGTCGCAAGATTAGTGAAGAGGAAGCAAGGGAAGAGATCTGGTCATCTGATAATTACTTATTTCTACTTCTTTGATCTACATAAAGAGACAACAGATTAGGCAAGATATAGTGTGATCAAAAGATTTGAAAGTTGTGCTATGGCCAGAGATGAGTAGAGCATGGGGATGCCTGGCTTAAGGTTAGTGAGAAGACAAAAGGGACCTCCTGTAGAGAGCTCTTTCCTGCCAAAAGCTGCTTACAATTATGATTATTGTCAGTGTTTTTGCCTGTGTCCCTTTTAATGTGTTGTGAGCTTAGTAAATAGGGCAATCAAGAGCTAGGCCAGTATATGAAGGAAGAATAAATTGATTCTGAGTGTGGCCTACAAGGTTCTGGAAGGTATAAAATGTGTAAACTTTGTAACATCAACTTATGGGTCTTTTCTTTTTCTTTCTTTCTCTCTTTCTCTTTCTTTCCTTCTTTCCCCTTCCTTCCTTCCTTCCTTCTTTCCTTCCTTCCTTTCTTTCTTTCTTTCTTTCTTTCTTTCTTTCTTTCTTTCTTTCTTTCTTTCTTTCTTTCTTTCTTTCTTTCTTTCTTTCTTTCCTCCTTTCTCCATACTTTGGATTCATGGTTATGTTTCTGATAGTTAAAATAGGCAGAAAAGGGGCATCTGAGTATACAAATTGTTTAGGGTCAAAGAATTTTAGAGCTCGACGATATCTTTGAGGGCACACCATAAAATCTTTTTATTTCATATTTTCAGTAGTTCATGACTGTGGAGGTAAAAAGAATTACTCAAGGTCACAAGGCTGGAAGTAAAGGCTGGAACCAGATCCCTGTGGGCTCTGCACCAAGAAATGCTCAGATTTATAATCTTAAGAAGCGTGCATGGAAAATTAGCTCAGTTCAGGTAACGGGAAATGACACCAGAGATGAGGCTCCCTCTTCAGAAGGAAGTGGATCTCATTAGAATACCAGGGCGTCTTCAGCCTAAGCCAACCCAAGGTTGGAGCAGGAAGAGCTTTAATATCTGTACCCCTTTTATGTGTAATGTAATTACATTTTCACTTCAGCTTAACTGGAGAAAGAGCTTGAATTTACACTGCACACAATTTTTACATGTTTTTTGCTGATCACTGCTTAACAAGGTATTTCACGGGAGAGGTTTGTTAGCTTTAATAGCCCTTAAATTACTTATGGCAATTACCTCCATCACTTTCAACTCCATGGAGGTTATTAAAATGCTCTCATGGCAACTGTAAAGAAATATAAAAATAGATAAAGGTGAAATTATGCCCTTTCCCTGAAGACATTTGCTTGGAATGTATTTGCATTGCTTTTATACAGGGGGATGCATTTAGTTGAAGATAAATATCCTAACCACTGAGCCTTAATCAATCTAAAAGCAGACATATCTCATTTGGAAAATTCTTTTCTCAGCCTTCCAGGTTTATTCCAGTGCTACTCTCACACAGGTAACTAGAAAATATTTTGGTTGAGATTTAATAAGCATTTGTTGAGCCTCTAGCATATGTCAGAAAATGTCATATGTGCTATTTTATTTGAATTCAAAGAACCCCTGTGAGCTATGTGATATTATATCTATCTTACAGATAAGGAAACTTAGGTTCATAGAAGTGAAGGGAAAATCACAGAATCGCATTAGTAAGTGTAACAGATGGGATTAAAATTCAGCCTCAATTCCAGCATGATTTGTACTATATCACAAGAACCACCTACTAATTAGATGGCCTTACCTGTAAGGAGAGCTGTTTTTGTGAGGTTGTTTGCAGGATTCAGGGGAGTTTTTTTTTTTTTTTTTTTTTTTTGGTCCCATCTGATCCCTGAAATTTTCTTTATTCCTGTGGGCTAATGTGTTTCTTTCTGGGATTCTCTTATAGAGATCAAAATCCAAGTCTGGGTAAAGTCTCTAACCCCTAATGCCTGGCTACTCAAAGTGTGGTCCATGGGCCAGCAGCATTAGCATCCCCTGGAACACATTAGAAAAGTAGAATCTCAGGCTCCGCCTCAGACTTCCTGAGTCAGAACCCACATTTTAACAAGATCCCGGGTGATGTATATACACTGTTCTAAAAAAAAGAGTTTGAGAAGAACTGCTCTAATATGAGGGCGTTTGCCAAGAGTCTTCTTTTTCTGTTTGAAAGTATTGATCATTTGGAGGAGTGGGGTGAGAGGAAGAGAGAGGACTTAGCAGAGGGGGAGAATCCTGTTGCATAGAA
Organism: Balaenoptera borealis; assembly: GCF_965194805.1. Taxonomy (NCBI): domain Eukaryota; kingdom Metazoa; phylum Chordata; class Mammalia; order Artiodactyla; family Balaenopteridae; genus Balaenoptera; species Balaenoptera borealis. The sequence goes on from NC_138871.1 coordinate 15,673,750, forward strand.
GGACTTTGCATATGGATCCTGCCTACATTCCCATCTTGTCCAGGATTCACTCCAAGTAAATAACACAGGAGAGAAGTAGTCAGTACATTTGCGCACAGGGATCCTTTTTTTTTTTTACAATGCCATTGTGATTTTTCTTAGAAATGGTCCACAGCATTTTCATGTGAAATGAGTGGGTGTGTTTCTGCTTTCTGCGGTAAGGAAAACCTTCCCAAACCATGCCTCCATAGCCTTTATTTTTCATCCTTTTCTTTTCCTGAGCTTCAATCTCTATCTTTGACTTATTTCTGAGCATCATAATCCAAGAATCTCATAACAGCCTTTAACTCAAAATACCTAACTCCAAACACATCCCCTTTCCCTCCCCTCCTTCAGCGGAGCTGTTTTTACCAGTGGTCAGTGGTGACACTGATTTATTAATACAGTCAATCATGCCACGAGGAGTTATTATTCAGCTGCTACGAGTCAGTTACTGTTAATGGTCCTTTTCCTAAGGACCAGCATGCTAACAGGGCAGATGAACATGTCAACACAGAATTAGACTGCAATGTGTGAGCTGTTATATTAGGCTGCACTGTCCAGTTCAGCATCCATCAGCCACAGGTGGCTACTGAGTGCTTGACATGTGGCCAATCTGAATCGAGATGTGCTCTAAGTGTAGAAGATACACTGTGTTCTGAAGATATAGAATGAAAAAATAGTATGAAAATATCTCATTAATATTTTAAAAATATTGATGCTGTGTTGAATTGATACTATTTTAGATATATAGGGTTGAATAAAATGTACTATTAAAATTAGGTTCACTTGATTCTTTTTACTTTTTTAATGCAGTAACTAGAATATTTGAAATTACAGGTGTGGCTAGCATTATATTTCTATTGGGCAGTGCTCCGTTCCGGGTTCTGGAGCTTAGGGGAAACACAGAGTCAGGGAATTGTCAGGGAAGTGCAAGGAAATGGCAATAGGAGTTTTTCAGGTAAAGAGGAGAATTGTCTATGGTGTTAGTGACTTAGGAAAGCAGGTGAGTTGAAATGAAAGGAAATTAATAGAACCACTGCTTTTCTGTTACCAGCAATTGTGTCATCACAGAGGAAGACTGGAAGCGTCATGATGTGACCAGAGAACCAGAGTTATCTTCTCCCACAGGTATGTTATGGAATGGAGCCCTGCATCCTGCTAGGCTGTTCCACCACAGGGCTTTCTGAACAATCACCCTGACTTTCCTACTCTTTCATGAAGTGGAGCCCTTGCTTCTACCTGCAGGCTGCAGTGTGAGAGAATGAAATAAAATTCATTTCCAGCTCCAGATGAAGGGCTAAGTATAGTTCAAGGTTTGTGTGTGGTGTTCTGTTGTCTCTGCTAAACGGTGACCTAAAATCAATTGTAATCAAAGGGAAACAGGCAAAAGTTGCTGATTCCTGAGACTTTGGGGAGGGAGGGGAAGAAGCTGGGATTTCTCTCCATTTTTTTTCTCCTTAGGTAGAAGCTGACCCTTGAGATCCCAAGTTAATTGTGTGATTGAGAGTTCTGAGGTGTGGTAGGTTTACAGTACCTGGAAAACTTCTATCTCAAACCCTAACAATGAAGGCTATGGGGTTTCAGATGGGGAGGAGGCCAGTCTCTCAATTAAGCAGGAGCTGCCCTCTCTGTTGCAGCTGTGGGTCTATTCATCTCTCTCCTGCTTTGGGAAAACACAGCGTTCAGCTGGGAGGTCCCAGAACTACAAAAGACGAAAGAATAAGCCAGGAGCTGGACATCAAGGTAACATTACAAATGATGTACTCTGGATTCGTCTTTCAGCTTTAGAGAAAGATCCATTAGGAGAGAATAAGGGAGATTTTACCTGGAAACTCAGCTCTGTCTCTGGACAAAATGTGAAGTTTATTCAGTAAATATTTCTCAAATTATTTGTCTATGCCAGGCACTCTTGGGGTGAGAGGAAAGGAAGGAAAACACTCTAATCTCGTGAGATGGTATTTTTGTCCCTATCTGAAGAATGAGAAACCTGAGGTTGAATGCCTGGCTCCAGATGGTCTGAAAACCCAGGTCACTAACCAAGAATTCATGGTTTTATCCTCTCCAAGGCCATGGTGCCTCCCTGCCCCTCTCTGCTTGTTTTCTCCATTTCCACTCTGTTGAGGCCCCAGGGTAAATGTACCTGAGGCCCAAGAGGGCAGGGATCGGGAGAGGAAGCCAAGACAGGCTCTAAGCTCCCTTTCCTCTCAGTATGTGTTTTGAAGACTAAGGGATGGGGTCAGATCTTGGGTAAGTAAGTTTAGCCAATCCTGCCAAATGTCCCCCTTACCCAGGGCACAGACAGCTGCTTTTTTAGGTGAAGGAAGGGGAGACAGCTGACAACAGAATTCTCTTATTTTTCTTCTTCTTTTCTCTGTGATTTGGTGTCTCTGAGACTGGCTACAAGTATGTTTAGGCTACAAAGTAAAATTTCCTCTGATTTATCATCTAACACCCCATAATCTCTACCCCCAGGCCAAACAGAGCACCTGGAAATCACACAGTTCTGCTGAGCTCTGGCTGCCAGTGTCTGAATCCAGCTCTGAGAAGTCAGATTTGAATGTTCAGGAACTAAATTGTGAAAATATCAGACATATAAGTGAAATAAGTTTATCCTTTTTTGTCTGATAAATATTTATCAGGTGTACGAGATATTTTTGTTGAAACCATCTGGCAAGCCTCTCTCTCCTATTTCTTCAGACACGCCAGGGTTTAATGTCTGAAGACCTGTTCTGGACTAAACATCTGTCTTTTAAGCCACCCAGTCTATGCTATTTTGTTCTAGCAGCCCTGGCTGACTGAGGTTAAGACTTCAATGCCGTATCAAAGGAAGGATTCAACCAGACATTGCGTCAAAGAGAAGAGGCAGCTAAGGAGGACATGAGAAATATTCCAGCCTCTTGTTTGACAGATGTAGAAACAGAGGCCAGGAGAGGGGACATGGCAGAATACCATCCATGAGGTGGGTGAGGCAGGCTGGGAACTAGGATTCTGGGTGGCAAGTCCAGTCCTCTCTCAGGGTCAGAGAGGCAAGAGGCTGCCTTCCAAGAGATGATGTCAGGCAGGAAGCAGAAAATGTGAAAATCCCATGACCCCTTTCACCGGAGAGACCTCAGTGCTTTCTCAGAGCTGGGATGCTGGGATGTTTGGAAGCAATCAGACAGCCCTGGGTGTTGACTTGGTACTTAGCTCATGCTCCACTATGGAGAGGTTTTGTTACCTCAGAGGAAGCTCTGAATTTCTCTGTACCTCCCTCTCCCTGTCAGCGGAGCAGGGCCTGTTGGACTTGCTAGATTAATCAGGGAAGATGTGGAGAGATGTCAAGATACCCTCCGGAGAATCCAAATCAATATCAAGCATGAAAACAAAGCCGGCTTTGAAGCCCCTGAGTTCACAAAAGAAAGTTTCTTTGCTGCTAAGACAAATTAGAACAACACAAAAATGGTTAAAACTAGTTCAGGAGGTTTTTCTTTTTTTCCTCAGAAAGTTTTGGCATCGAGAAGGGATTTTCCCATAGTGCATCTGGAAGTATTTGGATCTGTATAAGGAGGAAAAAATGTGAAGTAAACGAGTTTGCCTTCTGTTGATTGATTGTTGATCTACAAACTTCCTCTCACCCTCTGTCCAGGCACTCAGGACTTATGCTCCTGACTGCCTACTGATGCCAAATTGCACCCACTCTTCCTGACTGTGGGCTCTTATTCTGGAACTTTCCTCCTTCCACCCAAACTTATATGTGCCATGTCCACCCCCCACCCATCCCCATTCCTTCAAGGCCTTGGACACAATGCTTGAAGCTGGTTAAATACCTAGACCTGTTCAAGTTTGTAGAGTTGGATAGCAGTGCTTTACTCACGAGAGAGGTTAATGCTATTGTTCTGGACAAGTCATTTCCTATCTCCATTTTCTCATTAGTGAATAAATGCTGCTTCCTCTACCAACCCGAGGATGGCTGCAAGGTTTAAAACCCATGTGACCCAGCTATCCCACTTCTGGGCATATACCCTGAGAAAACCATAATTCAAAAAGAGTCATGCACCCCAATGTTCACTGCAGCACTATTTACAATAGCCAGGACATGGAAGCAACCTAAGTGTCCATCAACAGATGAATGGATAAAGAAGATGTGGCACATATATACAATGGAATATTACTCAGCCATAAAAAGAAATGAAATCGAGTTATTTGTAGTGAAGTAGATGGACCTAGAGTCTATCATACAGAGTGCAGTAAGTCAGAAAGAGAAAAGCAAATATTGTATGCTAACACATATATTTGGAATCTAAAAAATAAAATGGATCTGATGAACCTAAGGGCAGGACAGGAATAAAGATGCAGATGAAGAGAATGGACTTGAGGATACCGGGTGAGGGAAAGGGTAAGCTGGGATGAAGTGAGAGAGTAGCATTGACAGATATACACTACCAAATGTAAAATAGATAGCTAGTGGGCTGCAGCTGCATAGCACAGGGATATCAGCCCAGTGCTTTGTGACCACCTAGAGGAGTGGGATAGGGAGAGAGCGAGGGAGGCACAAGGGGGAGGGGATATGGGGATATATGTATACATATAGTTGATTCACTTTGTTATACAGCAGAAACTATAACTGCTGTTATACAGCAGAAACACAACATTGTAAAGCAATTATACTCCAATAAAGGTGTTAAAAACATTGAACAACTAGATATTTCTAAATACGTTCAATGAACTGAATTCATTAGAAATGAACTGAATTAGAAACATTCTCAGGCAGAAAACTACAAGTTCAGATGGATTTACTGGTGGATTCTATCAAATATTTAAGGAAGAAATAATACCAATCTTATATAAAATCTTCTAGAAAATTTAAAGAAGGGGACACTGCCTCATTCATCTTATAAGGCCAGCATTATCTTGGTACTGAAGACATCACAGGAAAGTAAATCCACATTCCACTATTCCTCATGAATATAGGTGCAAAAATCCTTAATTAAATATTAATAAATCAAACCTGGCAATGTGAACAGAGGATACTATGCCATAAAAAATTAGGGATTTCATTTCAGAAATGCAAGGTTGATTTAATATTAAGAGATCAATCAATATAATTCACCATGCTTAACAGTATTAAAGAGAAGAACCACATGATCACTTCAATAGGGGCAGAAAAGACATTTAACAAAAATCAACATCCGATGATTAAAAACTCATCCAACTAGGAACAAAAGAAAACTTCCTCAAACTGAAAATAACATCTACCAAAAGCCTAGTGCTTATATGAAATCTAATGATGAGAGACAATGCTTTCCCCTAAGACAGGGAACGTGACAAAGATTATCTGTTCTCACTCCTTCCACTCAACATTGTACTGGAAGTCCTAGCTAATGCAATACAGCAAGAAAATGAAATTAAAAGCATACAGTTCAAAAATAAAAAAATAACATTATTTCTTCACAGGGACATAATCCTATATGTAGAAAATCCTAAGAAGTCCACCAAAAAGCTACTAGAACAAATAAGTGTTTATCAAGGTCACGGAATAAAAGCTCAGTATACAAAAATTTATTATATTACTCTACACTAACAAGGAATATTGCAAATGGAAGTATAAAATGTAATTTACAATAACATTCAAAAACATAAAAAAACCTGAGAGACATATTTAACGAGTTATGTGTATGATGTGAACAGTTAAAACTGTAAAACATTGCTGAGAAAAATTAAAGAGGACCTAAAACAGTGAAGAAATATTCTATTCTCATAAATCAGAATACACAATTCTGTGAGAATCAATTCTCTCCAAATTAGTCTACAGATTCAATACAATTTCAATCAAATTCCCAGGAAGCTTTTTTTTAACATTGAAATTATAACTCTAAGATTTCTATGCAAATGTGAAGAACCTAGAACAGTCAAAATACTTTTGAAAAAAAAAAAAAGAGCAAAGCTGGAAGACTCACAATACACATTTAAAGACTTACTATAAAGCTACAGTACTCAGGACAGTGTGTTACTGATATAATATTATGTGGATCAATGGAATGTAGACCAGTAAAATAGAATAGAGAATTCAGACACAGACCCAAACATATATCTTCAACTGATTTTAACTACACTAATTGTTGGTGAAGAAATGGAGCAACTGGAACTCTCAGATATTGCTGGTGGGAATGCACGATGGTACAAACAACAGTTAGACATAACTTATTATATAAACCTGCAATGTCACTATTAGGCAGCTTCCCAAGATAAATGTAAACATATATACACCAGACATGTTTATGAATATTGATAGTTTGATTCACAATAAACTGCAAGCAATGCAATGATGATCATTAGGTGAATGGATAAACAAATGGTGGCACATCTATACAGGGGAATACTACTCAGCAATAAAAAGGAATGAGCAATTGATGTATGTATCATCATGCATAAGTCTCTACAGGGTTATGTTAAGCAAAAGAATCCAGATATAAAGTCAACACTGTATTATTCCATTAATAAACTCTAGAAATGAAATATCTACTTTATAGTAACAGAAAGCAGTCTGAGGCTGGGGTTGGAGATGGACATTGACTCCACAGGTACAAAAAAAAACCTTTTGGTTTGGATATGAACGTGTTTAAAACTTTGTTTGTGATAGTGATGAGACGTGTATCAATTTGTTAAAACTCACTGATTTAGACCACACACAAAAAAACTCATGTGAATGAATGAATGAATGAAAAGATCTTTGGCAAACTGTAGCACACTTTATAAAATGAAAGGCAGCATTTTTAAAAGTCTTAGTTTAAAGAAGTAAGCTTTTCTGGGCTCATGTCTGGTCAAGGGGAAAATAGTTGTTTGTAGATATCTCCCAACCCCCAGATTTGCCCGTGTAAGCTCTGCATTTCTCTGCCCATGCTAAGTCCTGCCCCACTCCTTTGTTTGATCCTTGCCTTGTCTTACTTTCTTCTGCTAGAAGAGAGGGGAGGCGGTTCCTGTGGTGACCTAACCCCTCATGCACTCTTACACAGAGATGGAGCAATGGTGAGCTGAGGCAAGTCTTAAACGAGCTCATCCAGAGCAGAACTAGTGTCAGCCACTGGAGAAGAATCAATGCTTTGCTTTTTACGCCTTTCAGGGCCTGCGTGAGTGCTGGACCCAACTGCCTAAGGAGCAGATGCTGAGTGGGAATTGTCAATTGCCCAGAATTGGTATCTAGAGGCTCCAAAATGAGGATGAAGAGGTACCAAATAACCCACATTCTAAAGAGAGAAGCCCAAAGTGTACCCCTCTCCCAGCCTCACCTTCCTGAGAGGTGGCATCTCTCTGGTGACATTCCTCACCACTCACTGTGTGGGGAGTTCATTGCTCTGGGAGGAGAGAACACAAGGAGGGAAAGTTATCAGGGCATGAGGTCCCTTAGGAGAGGTGTTTCCCTGTTCTCCCTATTGGGGAAAGGAGAAAGTGTATCTCTCCCCCTCCTCCAGCTGGGGGTGGGGTGGGGTGAGGTGGGGGCTCCAAGAACGTCACCTGTAAAGATTTGGGGGGCCTGCAAGAAAGGACAGATGGTGTTTCATTTCCTAGAGGCATGCTCCTTGCTGATCTGTCCCGGCCATGTGTTTAGGGAATGAGAGTAGTCATGGAAACAGCCTGCATTCATGTTGTTTGGTGGGCAAAGATGTGAGTTTCCTGTGGGTAAAAGAAACTGAATGGAAGGTATCCACTAGACCACCGACCAGGGCTGCCAGAGGATGCCAGCAGAAACTATCCTTGGGTCCACTCCTAGTGCTGTCACAGGGGGGTGGATGCTGTGGAGATGGAGCCCCCCCTCCCACAGGGAACTGTGCTCGGGGAGTCTTGACAGCCCCCTCCAAGGAGCTCCTGTGTGGGGTCCCTACAGGAGAGCCAGCACTTGGCCTCCTGCCACATGGGGCCAGTTCGTGTTTTCCAGGAGAGCAGCTAATGGAGAGAGGGCTCTGAGAATGGCAGTTGAGTGGAGGGACATTGGACCCTGACCTCACCCTCCTCTGGCACCCTGCAGAGTGAAGGGGAAGGAGGCACCCCAAGCTAGACCAGACCCTCCTCTACTTCCTCTTCTCCAGGAGTCAGGGTCCCTGTACTTAGTGGAAAGATGGAATATGAGAAGAGTTTAAAACTGAACCAAATAAGTTTTAATAACCAGAAGTGTCCCCAAAAGTATGAGTTCTGTTCAAAGCTGTCATTAAGAGCTCTGCTTTCCAGCAGGGAGGGATAAAGTAGTTTAAAAATAAAGTAATTTGCATTTGCTCCCCCATTGAGCTGTGACACCTCAGTGAACTGCTTGCAGCGGGAATGAAAAACAAGACAGCAAGAGCATCTTGGGGATTCATTTCGCTGCCCAGTTGCATCTGCGTCCTGCTCCTTTCCCGGCTAAAGCACTGGGTGTGTTCCAGAGACCTGGTATGATGAGCAGTCCATCAGAAGTGGGTTCCAGGGGATGTTCCTGGAGGTCAAGTGGTTAAGACTCTGCGCTTCCACTGCAAGGGGCATGGGTTCAATCCCTGGTCGGGGGAACTGAGATTCTGCATGCCTCGTGTCACAGCCAAAAAAAAAAAAACGGGTTCCAGCATGGGACTGTTGGGGTCCCTAGAGCAGCCTTGCCTCTGACATGTCTTTGGCAGCAGCAGCAGGAGTAATCAAAAGAGATCAGCCTGGAGGTCCCAGGAGTCCTCAGGAACGACCACAACTGAGGTCTTGCTCTGAAGGCCACTGGCCAGGCCCGGTGTGAGGTCAGTGGAAGCCTCCAGACTTCTGCCTGGGGATCAACTGCCTGGTAGCTCTCCTGGTCTCCTGGTCCTGATCTGAGCATCTGTGTCTTTTTGCAATCTTCGGGATCTGAATTGCCCTTTAGATTGATCTGGTTGGGAAGACTTCTCCATGGTCTCCTACCCACCAGCGGCCTGAGTGGGCATCACCTCTGGCTCCTTTGCTTATGCTCCGTTTTGGGGTTGCCGCGCCAGAAGCCCCACCTTGACAGATTAACCTGCAAGGTGTTACATGAGTGCAGGCCACAAGGTGGCAGCAGAGAACTAGCCTGGTCGGAGGCACTTGCTAGCTGGATTGGGAAGACCAGTGGGGGCAGGAAGATGGAGTTTCCTTACCACAGGGTGGGTTGGAAAGGGAAGAGAGTCAGCCAGCATTTTAGAGGACTGGGAGATCAGTACCAGCAAATGCAAAAAGATTCCAGAAGCGTGTTGAGGTGAAACTTAATAGAAAGAATACGAAATCATGTATTGAGTGCTTACTGTGGGCTGGGTAATCTGCTTAACACTTACATTGCATGATCTATTTCTTGGAACAATCTTATTGTCTCTTTCTAGTTGTGAGGAAACAAAGGCTCAGATTAATTAAATTATTCACCCAAGCTCACACAGTTATAGGTGATGGAGCCAGGAATGAAAATCAGGTCTGTCTGCCTTGCAAGCCTGAGCTCTGAACCTGTGTTCAATAGCACGTGTCAGCATAGACCAGTGGTTCTCAAAGTGTGGTCGTGGGACCCCTGGTGTTGGCATCACCTGGTGACTTGTTAGAAATACAGATTCTCAGGCCCCACCCCAGGTCTTCTGAATCAGAAACTTTGGGACAGGGCTCAGCAATGTGTTGTTTAAAACCCTCTGAGGGATTCTGATGCCAGCTCAAGTTTGGGAAGCACTGGTGTGAACAATGGTCCAGGCTGCTTAAATGCTGGGCAGCAACTTTGCCTCTGGGCATCGCCTCTCACTGTGCAGCCGCTGCTCTGACCTGAGCTGGAAGAGCCTCAGTCCTGACTTTAGGCCAGCTGGCCCCAAAGGTAAAGAAGTTATTTTAGGGTATGCCCCACTTCCGCCCCTGACTTGCCAATATCTCTTTATCCCCTTCAGCTGTTGGGGAAAAAAGTCTTTCTCTTCATTAACATGACAAACAGGCTACCTCTATCAAAGGCAGCCTGGTGAGACCAGACTGGAATTTAGAATCTCCTTATAAATAAAGTCTCAGCTTTAAGCATTAAAGAAAGACATGGGATTTTTACAGCACCATTCATTACTGATCTTGCCAATTCCGTAGCCAGAGAGCATCTTCTATCTTCACCCCTGCCACAATTTTAAAAAAAAATAAATTTATTTTTGGCTGCGTTGGGTCTTTGTTGCTGTGTGCGGGGTTTCTCTAGTTGCGGCGAGTGGGGGCTGCTCTTCGTTGAGGTGCACGGGCTTCTTACTGCAGTGGCTTCTCTTGTTGCGGAGCATGGGCTTTAGGCGCCCGGGCTTCAGGCGCCCGGGCTTCAGTAGTTGTGACTCCCAGGCTCAGTAGTTCTGGCACGGGCTCTAGAGCGCAGGCTCAGTAGTTGCGGCGCACGGGCTTAGTTGTTCCGCTGCATGTGGGATCTTCCCAGGCCAGGGCTCGAACCCATGTCCCCTGCATTGGAAGGTGGATTCTTAACCACTGTGCTACCAGGGAAGTCCCCTGCCACTAATTATGGAACTCTGCCCCGATGTGCGGGTAGTTTAGGTTCTTAGCAGAATCGTTATTCATCTAAAAATGTTATATAATATGTAAGAATGGAGGAAAAGACTCCAAATTTTTCATATTTATATTTCTAGCTAGAAATTTCTGGGTGATTTTAACCTGTTTCTTTGTGCCTTTAAATTTTTTTTTAAACTTTGAAGTGTGTATAACTTTTTCAGTAAGAGAAGAAAATAATAAATGCTGTTTTATCAACAAGTCTTTTAATCTGGGAGATGAACCCAGTGGAATGAAAGTTATGAGTCTGAAATTCCTGACGGGGATGACTTGACTATGGAAGAAGTGTTTGAAGTTTTCATATAGCCATTTAAAGCAAAAAAAATCTCATTAATATTCACTTTATTCGTTTGAAATTTGTGATCATATCCGTAAGAGATAGGAGCCCTTTTAGCTGAGGCTACAAAAGGATATTAAGGACAAGACAACGTTTAAGAGAACAGATTGTTTCCACGGAGTTTGAACTACCTTCAACATTCTCATTTCCATGTCCGCAGTTGATATGCTTATTTTACATTTTTCTTATATATCCACCAGTTAGATTATAGGTGGTCGCTCCTGCATTAACACCGTCTCTAGCCTTGAAATCGGATTGTATGATAATATCAGTATACCAATTAAGCTCTCATTGTTTGTGAATGTTTATCCAGACAAAGATGCAAATCTTCTGTCCAGGCTGAATTCCAGACATCCAATGCATTTGATGTCGGTTCCTGCAGGACCTAAGCAACAAGATGTATCGAAATGACCACCTCTCAGAAAATGAGCTTCTGGACACTTCAAAACTGTTTAAAAGCCAGGCAGCCTTGGGGAGGTGAAGATATCTTAAGGGTCGACTCCTCATTATCAAAGGACCCTCCCTCTGATGTCCAGAAACCAATGCCTGGCCCGCCTCATAGGCAGGCTGGTTTTCAGACTCCATCATATCTTAGGTAAGCCTTTGAGGACAAAGTCCACAGCAGTAACAGCTGCCACATATGCCAGCTGACCCCCATGAACTGAGCCACTGAGACCCCCACCCAGGTCCCCACTAGGAGGGAAAGTGGCTCCTCAGGGTCTGGGAGGACTGAGCAGGAATACTGAGCCCTCCTCTACAGGACTCCAGGCAGATAAGACCCTGGACTGAAAGATGTGCATGATTGAACACTGTCTCATTTGTATATTTGTCTATTTGTCTCCCCCATTAGAATATATGCTTCCTGAAATTTGACCTTGTCTCTCGACTTCAAAGTGGCATCCTTATCATCTAGAACATAGGTGATGCTCAATAAATATGCACTGAATGAATATGAGAAGGTTAGTATAGACTCTAGGTTTATGGCATTTTTCTAATAATTCAAGCATTTTTTTCTTTTCAGCAATAGTATATAAGAATGCCAGTAACTAAGGTACCAGTAGGGAACATCCAAAACGACGCTGAGAAAATTTTCCTTGATGCAAAAACCCCATGGATGTTTTACATCTAAGGAACCTAAGAAAGTTCTTCAAACTTGTTTGTTTTGTTAGCAGCAGGGCTCTTTCGTCAGTGGCAATCTGAGGCAGAGGCTCAATATACAAACGAGATAAAAGTGGGGATGCTCAGGTTCAAGCTGGAGTCAGGGGGCCTGGGGGAGCATAGCTTGCTCCTTTCCTTCCTCCGAGGAATCCCAGAGCAGCTCCCTGCAACACCTGGGACAGCGGTTCTCCGCTTGGCTGCACATCAGAATCACCTGGGCAGCTTAAAAACCCCCAGACATCCAATCACACCTCAGAAACTGCCAATGCCTGGGGTAAAGGCTCAAATTACACTTTGGTTCCTTTGGTTGTTTACCTCTCTCCTGAGAGCACACACGTGATTTTGTTTGGTTTTGACTTTATTTCAGTACAGTGTTGAAAGTGTAGGACTTGGAGTCAGAAAGGGCAAGGTCCCAATCCTGGCTCTACCACTTTCTAGTATTGTGCCTTTGGACAAATTACTGTAGCCCACTATGAATAAAATCTATGACAGGATAACTTCTGTTGGAGCAGGGATGTCACCTACCTTGTTTATCACTGTATGCAGTACTGGCACATGGTTGATATTCAATAAACATTAGTTTAATTAATGAATATTTCCTTTTGGGGGGGGTTGTTGTATATGGCCTTTATTATGTTGAGGTAAGTTCCCTCTATGCCCACTTTCTGGAGAGTTTTCATCATAAATTGGTGTTGAATTTTGTCAAAAGCTTTTCCTGAATCTATTGAAATGACCATATGGTTTTTCTTCTTCAGTTTGTTAATATGGTGTATCACATTGATTGATGTGCATATATTGAAGAATCCTTGCAACCCTGGGATAAATCCCACTTGATCGTGGTGTATGATCCTTTTAATGTGCTGTTGGATTCTGTTTGCTAGTATTTTGTTGAGGATTTTTGTATCTATATTCATCAGTGATATTGGCCTGTAGTTTTCTTTCTTTGTGACATTGTTGTCTGGTTTTGGTATCAGGGTGATGGTGGCCTCGTAGAATGAGTTTGGGAGTGTTCCTCTGCAATTTTTTGGAAGAGTTTGAGAAGGATGGGTGTTAGCTCTTCCCTAAATGTTTGATAGAATTCACCTGTGAAGCCATCTGGTCCTGGATTTTTGTTTGTTGGAAGATTTTTAATCACAGTTTCAATTTCATTACTTGTGATTAGTCTGTTCATATTTTCTATTTCTTCCTGGTTCAGACTTGGAAGGTTATACCTTTCTAAGAATTTGTCCATTTCTTCCCAGTTGTCTATTTTATTGGAATAGAGTTGCTTGTAGTATCTATTATCATACTTTGTATTTCTGCAGTGTCTGTTGTAACTTCTCCTTTTTCATTTCTAATTTTATTGATTTGAGTCCTCTCCCTCTTTTTCTTCATGAGTCTGGCTAAAGGTTTATCAATTTTGTTTATCTTCTCAAAGAACCAGCTTTTAGTTTTATTGATCTTTGCTACTGTTTTCTTTGTTTCTAATTCATTTATTTCTGCTCTAATCTTTATGATTTCTTTCCTTCTACTAACATTGGGTTTTGTTTGTTCTTCTTTCTCTAGTTCCTTTAGGTGTAAGGTTAGATTGTTTATTTGTGATTTTTCTTGTTTCTTGAGGTAGGATTGTATTGCTATAAACTTCCCTCTTAGAACAGTTTTTGCAGCATCCCATAGGTTTTGGATCATCTTGTTTTCATTGTCATTTGTCTCTGGGTATTTTTTGATTTCCTCTTTGATTTCTTCAGTGATCTCTTGGTTATACAGTAACGTATTGTTTAGCCTCCATGTGTTTGTGTTTTTTATGGTTTTTTTCCCTGTAATTGATTTCTAATCTCATAGTGTTGTGGTCAGAAAAGATGCTTGATATGATTTCAATTTTCTTAAATTTACTGAGGTGTGATTTGTGACCCAAGATGTGATCTATCCTGGAGAAAGTTCCATGTGCACTTGAGAAGAAAGTGTAATCTGCAGTTTTCAGATGGAATGTCTTATAAATGTCAATTAAATCTATCTGGTCTATTGGGTCATTTAAAGCTTGTGTTTCCTTACTAATATTCTGTCTGGATGATCTGTCCATTGGTGTAAGTGAGGTGTTAAAGTCCCCCACTATTACTGTGTTACTGTTGATTTCCTCTTTTATAGCTGTTAACATTTGCCTTATATATTGAGGTGCTCCTATGTTGGGTGCATATATATTTATAATTGTTATATCTTCTCCTTGGATTGATCCCTTGGTCATTATGTAGTGTCCTTCCTTATCTCTTGAAACATTCTTTATTTTAAAGTTTATTTTATCTGATATGAGTATTGCTACTCCAGCTTTCTTTTGATTTCCATTTGCATGAAGTATCTTTTTCCGTCTCCTCACTTTCAGTCTATATGTGTCCCTAGGTCTGAAGTGGGTCTCTTGTAGACAACATATATATGGGTCTTGTTTTTGTACCCATTCAGCCAGCCTATGTCTTTTGGTTAGGAGCATTTAATCCAGTCACATTTAAGGTAATTATCGATATGTATGTTCCTATGACCATTTTCTTAATAGTTTTGGGTTTGTTATTGTAGGTCCTTTTCTTCTCTTGTGTTTCCCACTTAGAGAAGTTCCTTTAGCATTTGTTGTAGAGCTGGTTTGGTGGTGCTGAGTTCTCTTAGTTTTTGCTTGTCTGTAATGCTTTTGATTTCTCTGTCAAATCTGAATGAGATCCTTGCTGGGTAGAGTAATCTTGGTTGTAGGTTTTCCCCTTTCATCACTTTAAATATGTCCTGCCACTCCCTTCTGTCTTGTAGAGTTTTGGCTGAGAAATCAGCTGTTAACCTTATGGGAGTTCCCTTGTGTGTTATTTGTCATTTTTCCCTTGTTTCTTTTTTTTTTTTTTTTAAAAACATCTTTATTGAAGTGTAATTGCCTTACAGTGGTGTGTTAGCTTCTGCTTTATAACAAAGTGAATCAGTTATACACATACAATATGTTCCCATATCTCTTCCCTCTTGCATCTCCCTCCCTCCCACCCTCCCCATCTCACCCCTCTAGGTGGTCACAAAGCACCGAGCTGATCTCCCTGTGCTATGTGGCTGCTTCCCACTAGCTATCTATTTTATATTTGGCAGTGTATATATGTCCATGACACTCTCTTACCCTGTCACATCTCACCCCACCCCCTCCCCATATCCTCAAGTCCATTCTCTAGTAGGTCTGTGTCTTTATTCCCGTCTTGCCACTAGGTTCTTCATGGCCTTTTTTTTTTTTCCCTTAGATTCCGTATATATGTGTTAGCATACTGTATTTGTTTTTCTCTTTCTGACTTACTTCACTCTGTATGACAGACTCTAACTCCATCCACCTCATTACAAATACCTCCATTTCATTTCTTTTTATGGCTGAGTAATATTCCATTGTATATATGTGCCACATCTTCTTTATCCATTCATCTGTTGATGGACATTTAGGTTGCTTCCATGTCCTGGCTATTGTAAATAGAGCTGCAATGAACATTGTGGTACATGACACTTTTTGAACTATGGTTTTCTCAGGGTATATGCCCAGTAGTGGGATTGCTGGGTCGTATGGTAGTTCTATTTGTAGTTTTTTAAGGAACCTCCATACCGTTCTCCATAGTGGCTGTATCAATTTACATTCCCACCAACAGTGCAAGGGTGTTCCCTTTCCTCCACACCCTCTCCAGCATTTATTGTTTCTAGATTTTTTGATGATGGCCATTCTGATCGGTGTGAGATGATATCTCATTGTAGTTTTGATTTGCATTTCTCTAATGATTAATGATGTTGAGCATTCTTTCATGTGTCTGTTGGCAATCTGTATATCTTCTTTGGAGAAATGTCTATTTAGGTCTTCTGCCCATTTTTGGATTGGGTTCTTTGTTTTTTTGTTATTGAGCTGCATGAGCTGCTTGTAGATATTGGAGATTAATCCTTTGTCAGTTGCTTCATTTGCAAATATTTTCTCCCATTCTGAGGGTTGTCTTTTGGTCTTGTTTATAGTTTCCTTTGCTGTGCAAAAGCTTTTAAGTTTCATTAGGTCCCATTTGTTTATTTGTGTTCTTATTTCCATTTCTCTGGGAGCTGGGTCAAAAAGAATCTTGCTGTGATGTATGTCATAGAGTGTTCTGCCTATGTTTTCCTCTAAGAGTTTGATAGTGTCTGGCCTTACACTTAGGTCTTTAATCCATTTTGAGTTTATTTTTGTGCATGGTGTCAGGGAGTGTTCTAATTTCATACTTTTACATATATCTGTCCAATTTTCCCAGCACCACTTATTGAAGAGGCCGTCTTTTCTCCACTGTATATGCTTGCCTCCTTTATCAAAGATAAGGTGACCATATGTGCGTGGGTTTATCTCTGGGCTTTCTATCCTGTTCCATTGATCTATATTTCTGTTTTTGTGCCAGTACCAAACTGTCTTGATTACTGAAGCTTTGTAATATAGTCTGAAGTCAGGGAGCCTGATTCCCCCAGCTCCATTTTTCGTTCTCAAGATTGCTTTGGCTATTCGGGGTCTTTTGTGTTTCCATACAAATTGTGAAATTTTTTGTTCTAGTTCTGTGAAAAATGCCAGTGGTAGTTTGATAGGGATTGCATTGAATCTGTAGATTGCTTTGGGTAGTAGAGTCATTTTCACAATGTTGATTCTTCCAATCCAGGAACATGGTATATCTCTCCATCTATTTGTATCATCTTTAATTTCTTTCATCAGTATCTTATAATTTTCTGCATACAGGTCTTTTGTCTCCTTAGGTAGGTTTATTCCTAGATATTTTATTCTTTTTGTTGCAATTGTAAACGGGAGTGTTTTCTTAATTTCATTTTCAGATTTTTCGTCATTAGTGTATAGAAATGCAAGAGATTTCTGTGCATTAATTTTGTATCCTGCTACTTTACCAAATTCATTGATTAGCTCTAGGAGTTTTCTGGTAGCATCTTTAGGATTCTGTATGTATAGTATCATGTCATCTGCAAATAGTGACAGCTTTACTTCTTCTTTTCCGATTTGGATTCCTTTTATTTCTTTGTCTTCTCTGATTGCTGTGGCTAACACTTCCAAAACTATGTTGAATAATAGTGGTGAGAGTGGGCAACCTTGTCTTGTTCCTGATCTTAGTGGAAATGGTTTCAGTTTTTCACCATTGAGGACAATGTTGGCTGTGGGTTTGTCATATATGGCCTTTATTACGTTGAGGTAAGTTCCCTCTATGCCTACTTTCTGCAGGGCTTTTATCATAAATGGGTGTTGAATTTTGTCAAAAGCTTTCTCTGCATCTATTGAGATGATCATATGGTTTTTCTCCTTCAATTTGTTAATATGGTGTATCACATTGATTGATTTGCGTATATTGAAGAATCCTTGAATTCCTGGGATAAACCCCACTTGATCATGGTGTATGATCCTTTTAATGTGCTGTTGGATTCTGTTTGCTAGTATTTTGTTGAGGATTTTTGCATCTATGTTCATCAGTGATATTGGCCTGTAGTTTTCTTTCTTTGTGACATCTTTGTCTGGTTTTGGTATCAGGGTGATGGTGGCCTCGTAGAATGAGTTTGGGAGTGTTCCTCCCTCTGCAATATTTTGGAAGAGTTTGAGAAGGATAGGTGTTAGCTCTTCTCTAAATGTTTGATAGAATTCACCTGTGAAGCCATCTGGTCCTGGGCTTTTGTTTGTTGCAAGGTTTTTAATCACAGTTTCAATTTCAGTGCTTGTGATTGGTCTGTTCATATTTTCTATTTCTTCCTGGTTCAGTCTCGGCAGTTTGTGCATTTCTAAGAATCTGTCCATTTCTTCCAGGTTATCCATTTTATTGGCATAGAGTTGCTTGTAGTAATCTCTCATGATCTTTTGTATTTCTGCAGTATCAGTGGCTACTTCTCCTTTTTCATTTCTAATTCTATTGATCTGAGTCTTCTCCCTTTTTCTCTTGATGAGTCTGGCTAATGGTTTATCAATTTTGTTTATCTTCTCAAAGAACCAGCTTTTAGTTTCATTGATTTTTGCTATTGTTTCCTTCATTTCTTTTTCATTTATTTCTGACCTGATCTTTATAATTTCTTTCCTTCTGCTGGCTTTGGGGTTTTTTTGTTCTTCTTTCTCTAATTGCTTTAGGTTCAAGATTAGGTTGTTTATTCGAGATGTTTCCTGTTTCTTGAGGTAGGCTCGTATTGCTATAAACTACCCTCTTAGCACTGCTTTTGCTGCATCCCATAGGTTTTGGGTCGTCGTATCTCCATTGTCATTTGTTTCTAGGTATTTTTTGATTTCCCCTTTGATTTCTTCAGTAATCACTTCGTTATTAAGTAATGTATTGTGTAGCCTCCATGTGTTTGTATTTTTTACAGATCTTTTCCTGTAATTGATATC
This sequence comes from Balaenoptera borealis, assembly GCF_965194805.1. Taxonomy (NCBI): domain Eukaryota; kingdom Metazoa; phylum Chordata; class Mammalia; order Artiodactyla; family Balaenopteridae; genus Balaenoptera; species Balaenoptera borealis. The sequence continues at coordinate 15,692,109 of NC_138871.1, forward strand.
TAGTCTCATAGCGTTGTGGTCGGAAAAGATACTTGACATGATTTCAATTTTCTTAAATTTGCCAAGGCTTGATTTGTGACCCAAGATATGATCTATCCTGGAGAATGTCCCATGAGCACTTGAGAAAAATGTGTATTCTGTTGTTTTTGGGTGGAATGTCCTATAAATATCAATTAAGTCCATCTTGTTTAATGTATCATTTAAAGCTTGTGTTTCCTTATTTATTTTTATTTTGGATGATCTGTCCATTGGTGAAAGTGGAGTGTTAAAGTCCCCTACTATGATTGTGTTGCTGTCGATTTCCCCTTTTATGGCTGTTAGTATTTGCCTTATGTATTGAGGTGCTCCTATGTTGGGTGCATAAATATTTACAATTGTTATACCTTCCTTTTGGATCGATCCCTTGATCATTATATAGTGTCCTTCTTTGTCTCTTGTAATAGTCTTTATCTTAAAGTCTATTTTGTCTGATATAAGAATTGCTACTCCAGCTTTCTTTTGATTTCCATTTGCATGGAATATCTTTTTCCATCCCCTCACTTTCAGTCTGTATGTGTCTCTAGGTCTGAAGTGGGTCTCTTGTAGACAGCATATATATGGGTCTTGTTTTTGTATCCATTCAGCCAGCCTGTGTCTTTTGGTGGGAGCATTTAATCCATTTACATTCAAGGTAATTATCGATATGTATGTTCCTATTCCCATTTTCTTAAATGTTTTGGGTTTGTTATTGTAGGTGTTTTCCTTCTCTTGTGTTTCTTGCCTAGAGAAGTTCCTTTAGCATTTGTTGTAAAGCTGGTTTGGTGGTGCTGAACTCTCTCAGCTTTTGCTTGTCTGTAAAGGTTTTAATTTCTCCATTGAATCTGAATGAGATCCTTGCTGGGTAGAGTAATCTTGGTTGTAGGTTTTTCTCCTTCATCACTTTAAGTATATCCTGCCACTCCCTTCTGGCTTGCAGAGTTTCTGCTGAAAGATCAGATGTTAACCTTATGGGGATTCCCTTGTGTGTTATTTGTTGTTTTTCCCTTGCTGCCTTTAATATGTTTTATTTATATTTAATTTTTGACATTTTGATTAATATGTGTCTTGGCGTGTTTCTCCTTGGGTTTATCCTGTATGGGACTCTCTGTGCTTCCTGGACTTGATTAACTATTTCCTTTCCCATATTAGGGAAGTTTTCAACTATAATCTCTTCAAATATTTTCTCAGTCCCTTTCTTTTTCTCTTCTTCTTCTGGGACCCCTGTAATTCGAATGTTGGTGTGTTTAATGTTGTCCCAGAGGTCTCTGAGACTGTCCTCAGTTCTTTTCATTCTTTTTTCTTTATCCTGCTCTGTAGTAGTTATTTCCACCATTTTATCTTCCAGGTCACTTATCCTTTCTTCTGCCTCAGTTATTCTGCTATTGATCCCATCTAGAGTATTTTTAATTTCATTTATTGTGTTTTTCATCATTGCTTGGTTCCTCTTTAGTTCTTCTACGTCCTTGTTAAATGTTTCTTGCATTTTGTCTATTCTATTTCCAAGATTTTGGATCATCCTTACTATCATTATTCTGAATTCTTTTTCAGGTAGACTACCTATTTCCTCTTCATTTGTTAAGTCTGGTGTGTTTTGACCCTGCTCCTTCATCTGCTGTGTGTTTTTCTGTCATCTCATTTTGCTTATCTTACTGTGTTTGGGGTCTCCTTTTCACAGCCTGCAGGTTTGTAGTTCTCATTGTTTTTGGTATCTGTCCCCAGTGGCTAAGGTTGGTTCAGTGGGTTGTGTAGGCTTCCTGGTGGAGGGAACTAGTGCCTGAGCTCTGGTGGATGAGGCTGGATCTTGTCTTTCTGGTGGGCACGTCCACGTCTGGTGGTGTATTTTGGGGTGTCTGTGGCCTTATTATTATTTTAGGCAGCCTCTCTGCTAATGGATGGGGCTGTGTTCCTGTGTTGTTAGTTGTTTGGCATAGGGTGTCCAGCACTGTATCTTGCTCGTCGTTGAGTGAAGCTGGGTCTTGATGTTGAGATGGAGATCTCTGAGAGATTTTTGCCGTTTGGTATTACCTGGAGCTGGGAGGTCTCTTGTGGACCAGTGTCCTGAAGTTGGCTCTCCCACCTCAGAGGCACGGCCCTGATGCCTGGCTGTAGCACCAAGAGCCTTTCGTCCACACGGCTCAGAGTAAAAGGGAGAAAAAATAGAAAGAAAGAAAGAAAGAGGCTATAATATAGTGAAGTAAAATAAAGCTATTGTAAAGCAAAACTATACAGACAAAATCTCACCCAGAAGCATATACATATACACTCACAAAAAAAAAGGAAAAGGGGAAAAATTAATATATCCTGCTCCCAAAGTCCACCTCCTGAATTTGGGATGATTCGTTGTCTATTCAGGTATTCAACAGATGCAGGCACATCAAGTTGTTTGTGGAGTTTTAATCCGCTGCTTCTGAGGCTGCTTGGAGAGATTTCCCCTTCTCTTCCCTGTTTGCACAGCTCCTGGGGTTCAGCTTTGGATTTGGACCCACCTCTGCGTGTAGGTCACCTGAGGGCGTCTATTCCCCGCCCAGACAGGACGGGGTTAAAGGAGCAGCTGCTTCGGAGGCTCTGGCTCACTCAGGCCGGGGGGAGGGAGGGGTATGGAGGAGGCGGGGCGAGCCTGCGGCGGCAGAGGCCGGCGTGATGTTGCACCAGCCTGAGGCGTGCAGTGCGTTCTCCCAGGGAAGTTGTCCCCGGATCACGGGACCCTGGCAGTGGCGGGCTGCACAGGCTACCGGGAGGGGCGGTGTGGAGAGTGACCTGTGCTCACACACAGGCTTTTTGGAGGCGGCAGCAGCAGCCCCAGCGTCTCACCCCCGTCTCTGGGGTCCGCGCTGATCGCCGCGGTTCACGCCCTTCTCTGGAGCTCGTTTAGGCGGCGCTCTGAATCCCCTCTCCTAGCGCGCCGTGAAACAAAGAGGCAAGAAAAGGTCTCTTGCCTCTTCGGCAGCTGCAGACCTTTTCCCGCTCTCCCTCCCAGCCAGCTGTGGTGCGCTAACCCCTTCAGGCTGTGTTCACGCCGCCAGCCCCAGTCCTCTCCCTGCGATCCGACCGAAGCCCGAGCCTCAGCTCCCAGTCCCGCCCGCCCCGGCGGGGGAGCAGACAAGCCTCTCGGGCTGGTGAGTGCTGGTCGGCACCGCTCCTCCGTGCGGGAACCTCTCCGCTTTGCCCTCCGCACCCCTGTGGCTGCTCTCTCCTCCGTGGCTCCGAAGCTTCCCCCCTCTGCCACCCACAGTCTCTGCCCGCGAAGGGGCTTCCTAGTGCATGGAAATCTTTCCTCCTTCACAGCTCCCTCCCACTGGTGCAGGTGCCATCCCTATTCTTTTGTCTCTGTTATTTCTTTTGCCCTACCCAAGTACGGGGGGAGTTTCTTGCCTTTTTGGAGGTCAGACGTTTTCTGCCAGCGTTCAGTGGGTGTTCTGTAGGAGCAGTTCCACGTGTAGATGTATTTCTACTGTATCTGTGGGAAGGAAGGTGATCTCTGCGTCTTACTCTTCTGCCATCTTCGCTCCTCCCCCCCTTGTTTCTTTTAATAATTTTCTTTGTCTTTAATTTTTGTCAGTTTGATTACTATGTGTCTTGGCATGTTTCTCCTTGGGTTTATCCTGCCTGGGACTCTCTGCACTTCCTGGACTTGGGTGACTATTTCTTTTCCTTTGTTAGGGAAATTTTCAACTAAAATCTCTTCAAATATTTTCTGGGGTCCTTTTTCTCTCTCTTCTCCTGCTGGGACCCCTATAATGAGAATGTTGATGTGTTTAATGTTGTCCTAGAAGTCTCTTAGACTGTCTTCATTTCTTTTCATTCTTTTTTCTTTATTCTGTTCCATGGCACTGAATTCCACCATTCTGTCTTCCAGGTCACTTATCCATTCTTCTGCCTCAGTTATTCTGCTATTGATTCCTTCTAGTATATTTTTCATTTCAGTTATTGTATTGTTCATCTCTGTTTGTTCATTCTTTAATTTTCCTAGATGTTTGTGCTTTAGTTCTTCTAGGTCTTTGTTAAACATTTCTTGCATCTTCTCAGTCTTTGCCTCCATTCTTTTTCTGAGGTCCTGGATCATCATTATTCTGAATTCTTTTTCTGTAAGGTTGTCTATCTCCACTTCATTTAGTTGTTTTTCTGGGGTTTTGTCTTGTTCCTTCATCTGGTACATAGTCCTCTGACTTTTCATTTTGTGTATCTTTCTGTGAATGTGGTTTTCGTTCCACACGCTGCCGGATTGTAGTTCTTCTTGCTTCTTCTGTCTGCCCTCTGGTGGGCGAGGCTATCTAAATTAATAAATATCTCATTAATTATTCATTGCCACAAGGATAGACTGAGTCTTGATTTTTTTTTTTTTTTTTAGTAGGGTTTTTGTTTTGTTTTGTTTTTTTTGTTTTTTTTTGTTTTTTTTTTGTTTTTTTTTTTGGGTTTTTTTTTTAATTTTTTTTTTTATAGCTACTTTATTTATTTATTTATTTATTTATTTTTGGCTGTGTTGGGTCTTCAGTTCGTGCGAGGGCTTTCTCTAGTTGCGGCAAGCGGGGGCCACTCTTCATCGCGGTGCGGGGACCGCTCTTCATCGCGGGAGTCTTGATTTTTAAGATCCTCAACACTGTGCATGTAATAAATGATCAGAAAATGTTAAGTACTGTTATCACCTGGCCCTCCCCTGCCTAAGATTCTAAAATGCCTAGGACTTAGCTCTACTCATTGTGCCCTTTCCCTTCAGCTTGGGGTTTATAGGCTCCCTGGACTCTAGACTTTGGATGAAGAGGCAGAGCAAAAAAGGAGAGGACAAGGAATCTGGACATACTGGTCCAAGACTACTCACAAAGAAAGAAGAACAGATACAGCGAAGGAACATGGGAAGCTTATCTCTGGATCAAAGAAATGGGAGCCCATTCATTCATTGTCTTTTTTTTTTAAACCAATTTTACCCCCTCTCTATAGCTTTGCTGATTCCTGTCTGGCAGGTAATCAGTTCCCTCACTTGTGTTTCATGGCAATCTATTCATTTCTCTGCTGAAGTTCTTATCACATTATGTTATTGATTCTCCTGTCTGTCCCTCATGTTAGTCCATGACCTTGTTGGGAGGAGAGATTCTGATTCATCCATCTTTATATTTTTAGTCCCTAACAGAATGCCTACCACCTAGTTAGATGTTAAATTAATTTTTTAAGTTAAATTAAATCATTTGAAAACAGTCTACAAGAGTGCTTATTATAAAAGCTGGGGAGCCAGCAGATTATTTGGCTGTGTAAGACATGGTAATTTGTTTCCCTATCATTTACATGGGGTTAGTCTGTGTATGTTGGGTTTGATTACAAGAGTAAAAAGCCTCCAGAAATTATCATTTATATAGTGAATGCAACAGCACTGCTTGTGGCTTAAAATGAAATTAAAGAATATTGTCTAAAGAAAAAGTTTATTCTATTTAAGTAGAAAGGTGATAATCATGCAAATCTCTCTTTCAATGGATGTTAATGGGGACATTGGGGACATTTCTCCCCACGCTTATCCTTCCTCTGATAACGGAAAGTTGACAGCTATAACTCTGGGTCTCTCTTCGCTCCTATAGTCACTTCAGCCCTGGGAAGGTAGAGTGCTTATTTGTAAACCAGAGAAGAATAACCAGGCATGAGTTGCTCAGCTCTTTCCCACTTTCTTGTATTTCCTTAATGTAAGTCTTCCCACAAAGAATATTCTCCACTGGTCATCCTTTCTGTCAGTTGTGCAGGGACCTCTCCTGAGCAGGAAGACCACCTTGGCCCAGTGTCAGCTGTGACAGCACAGGGAAGTCTGTCATTACCTGGGATGTAGGTAGAGGCCCTGTTGGCTCTCACACTCAGCTGTGTCTCCCCACTTAGCCTCAGTCAGCATTGCATTGATATTTTTGACATCATCTTTACTTTTCATCTTATTTCTCAACTTGTTCAAAACCCAAGTGGGGAAGATGAATACTATTTGCTGAAAATACCTCTCAGAGACTCCTACAGCAGACACTCTGGCATTTGGCTTCATTTTGTGCAAGCTTTATGTAAGGATTTCAATTAGCTTCCATCAAGCAAAAACATGTATAGAACTTCTATGCATGGAGGATTCAACAATGGGCGCCATGTTGTCATTCTCAAGTGCAAGGTAGGGGTGGAGGAGTAATGAAGCTTTACATTTCTGGAGCGCTTGCCCAATAACAACTAACTCATCCATGGTCCCTCAGCTGGTAAAGATTTGACCCATTCTGTGAACACCTGTCCAGGTGTAGTGCCTGGGGCATGGTAGAGACTCAACAGACAGTGCAAGAGATGGTGACTGGATACATAAATTGGTGAATGAACAGGAGAAATCCAGGAAAGAATGAGAGAAAAATGGAGGTAAAAGTAGAAAGAGAGAAGGGAGGGAAGATACAGTTCAGCCACATTGGGAGGGTGGTTGTTACTGCCAGCTCTCACTAGAGGCTCTTCCAAGTACAAATGGCTTAATCCACCTTATACCACTTTGTCTTTCAAGATTCTTAGGACCAGAGAGTTTGCTTCTTAGCAAGCTAACCAATGCAAGACAGACTGAGAAACTGACACAGGTAGTTTCTGCTTAGTGAGAGCAAGATGATATTAAAAAAAAAATTGTCTCAGAGCTATGAAATATCAACATAGTCATTGATGCCTCCTCCCATTCACTCACATGGGAGATACAGTTTATAAAGTCTGTATACTCTGTTTTTATTTGACCCTTCTTGAAGTAGGCAGAATGAATATTATCTCCATTATATAAATTAGTAAATGGAAGTGCATGAAAATCAAACCAATTATTACAAGATTCCATGGCTGTTAAATGGGGCTCATTGGAAATAAAATCTAAAACTTTTTTTTTTTTTTTTTTGGTCACGCCATTTAGCATGTGGGATTTTAGTTCCCTGACCCGGAATCGAACATGCACCCTCTGCAATGAGAGCATGGAATCTTAACCAGTAGACTGCCAGGGAAGTCCCTAAAATCTAAAACTTCTAATGCCATTTCTGGGACTCTGTGCTGAAGTTTAAAATTAGAACGAGATTTAGAAATCCATCATCACTATTCTTTCATAGATTCTGTGACCAGTAACAGGTTGGTCAGGCATCCAAAGTCCATGGTTCCATAATGTCTACTCCAGAAACTGTCTCTATCTCACTCGTTCAGCAGGTTGGTCATGTCTGTAGATTGTTGGAGTGAGGGAAATTGTCTGCATCCTCAGAAACAGCATTAGCCAAGTGGGGGATAAACCATTTCTTCAGATAATGATTTGAAGATATTCACCCTGTGAGTGACATTGCAAAGCATTATATTAGTAGTACTGTCTGAGAATTAATGGTGGGCTAGGAGCTGATGATCCATGGTATAGCCTTGGGCTATTAACTGCTATGGTCATTACTTTCATGGGAAAGTCTTGAGCTCTTGTCTTTCTGGCTGCTACTAGGAGGTATTTTAGGAGAAATAAATTTTTTTTGGGGGGGCAGGAGAATTTAAAAAAATTAAATATTGTGAACAAACCTCTTCCTAGTAGAGTTCTTGGGGCGTGCATACGTGTGTACGTACCAGATCATGTTCAAGGTTAGTCTTTGATGCTTAGAAAACTTAGTGAGGAAGAGGTGACCTCTTCAAACTTTGTCAAAACAGAGGCATGACTGAGTTAGTTATTTCATTTGATATTTTTGATCAGGAAAAATAATCTGAACAAACTGGTTAACTTCTCTGTTGTAGAGGAGGGAGTGTCATTGGTAAGGTGCTAGAGTTGGGGCCACAACATCTAGGTTGGGCTGAATTAAGGTCATGATCACCTGCAGCTTTTGTATTTATGCTCTTGTTCTGGACGTTCACTGTCCCAGTGAGGCAGATGGGGCTCAATGTCGTTCACCTGGGCTCTCAGAATGGCCATATAAAGGATATTGTCAATTTGGGGCTGCCTAGCTTTCATTCCTCCTCCTAAGAGCACCTTGGTTTCTTTCTGGGGAATTACCACTCTGTCTTGTGGAGCAAAAGTGTGGATATTGAACCTTCCAGCACAGACCCCTCTGAGTGATCCTGCAGATTCTCTCTCAGCCCTGGCACAGTCAGGTAGCAGCATATGACATTAGCTCAGTCAATTGGAATTTCTCTTCTAAAACCTGGAACCTGATTAAAAATGATCAAAATGGAAGGAATGGCTAGAATCTGTGTGTGGACAGCAGCCATGTCCAGTGGGGAGCAGAGTTGAGTAGGTCTTGTCTTCACACTTTCTTCAGCAGTCCCATTTCTGAGTGATACAGCCTGGTTTTCCAGCCCCCTCAATCCTGTGAGATCCTCCGGAGCCTTTGATAAATTCTCCTGTTTCAATTGGTCAGAGTTGTATTCTATTGTTTGTAACCACAATACCTTAAGTAGAAAGGCCCCCTCACCAATCCAAAAATGGGCAGAAGACCTAAATAGACATTTCTACAAAGAAGATATACAGATTGCCAACAAACACATGAAAGAATGCTCAACATCATTAATCATTAGAGAAATGTAAATGAAAACTACAATGAGATATCATCTTACACCAGTTAGAATGACCATCATCAAAAAATCTACAAACAATAAATGCTGGAGAGGGTGTGGAGAAAAGGGAATACCCTGAGAAAACCATAATTCAAAAAGAGTCATGTACCACAATGTTCATTGCAGCTCTATTTACAATAGCCAGGACATGGAAGCAACCTAAGTGTCCATTGACAGATGAATGGATAAAGAAGATATGGCACATATATACAGTGGAATATTACTCAGCCATAAAAAGAAATGAAATTGAGTTATTTGTAGTGTGGTGGATGGAGCTAGAGTCTGTCATACAGAGTGAAGTAAGTCAGAAGGAGAAAATCAAATACCATATGCTAACACATATATATGGAATCTAAAAATAAATAAATAAATAAATAAATGGTCATGAAGAACTTAGGGGCATGATGGGAATAAAGACACAGACCTACTAGAGAATGGACTTGAGGATACGGGGAGGGGGAAGGTTAAGCTGGGACGAAGTGAGAGAGTGGCATGGACATATATACATTACCAAATGTAAAACCGATAGCTAGTGGGAAGCAGCTGCATAGCACAGGGAGATCAGCTTGGTGCTTTGTGACCACCTAGAGGGGTGGGGTATGGAGGGTGGGAGGAGGGGAGATGCAAGAGGGAAGAGATATAGGGATATATGTATATGTATAACTGATTCACTTTGTTATAAAGCAGAAACTAACACACTATTGTAAAGCAATTATACTCCAATAAAGATGTTAAAAAAAAAAAAAGAAAGGCCCCTTCACTGGTCCCCTTGACTCCAGAAACCCTGCACAATTTTCCAAATTGCAAGTATGACCATAACAAGCCCAAACCTGAGTGTCTGCAATGTCTCTCTGTTGCCTACAGAGGAAGCTCATGCTCCTTGTCATGGCAGAGAAGCCTCCTCCCTACCTTACCAGGATGTGAGTACAACCTCCTACTCAAGACTGAAAAATTTTCCCTCTCCCAAAACTTTACCCTCTTAACTAATTTATCTGAAAAGCACCTCATGTTTCTGAACTTAAGGCAAGAGTCTCTCCTTTACGAAATCTTTCTTGATCTCCTCCTCCCTAGGATTGACTACTCTGTATGCAAATCTGCTTTGATCCACTTATTTGTATCTCTGTGACCCTAGTGAATAACATTTCCTTGAAGGTGGGCATTATGTCATTTTCACTTCTGTATTCCTGGTACCTGGGCACAGAGTTAATTTTCATTTTGTATTTGCAGAATGGATGGATGGATAAACAAGTCTCCTAATCCTTAAGGCACACTCACACACATGAGCCTGGTACCCGTTCTTCTAAATAATCAGGGAGATAATTCTGATACTCAGTCCAAAGGGAGTGGAGGAATATGTTTGCAAAGATGGCTGCAGCTGTACCTCCCATCCTGTGAACATACACCTTTGCACTGGGGCTTTACTGCACCTCTCATCAGGAAGTGGGTTTAATTCTCCCATTTGAATCAGACCCTGTGATGTACTTTGACCAAATGGATGTGTTTGAACTGATATTGTGAAACTTCTGAATTTAGGCCTCAAAGAGCCTTGTAGTTTCTGCTTTTACACTTTTGGATTGCTGACCCTAGACCACCATGGAAAGCAGCTCTGCCCATCCTACTGGAGCATGAGAACCCAGGTACCACAGCCAACAGCCAGTACCAATTGCCAGACATATGAAGGAGACCAACTTCTAGCATCCTTCTCGGGTTAAGCTGCAGAGTTTTTGCAGCCATGGGAGTCTCAGGAGAGACCAGCAGAAGCACTGCCCAGAAGATCTCAGCCCACATGGCTGAGTCCCAGAATTGTGGGCACATGGATGGTGGGTGTTTAAGCTACTAAGCTTTAGATGGTTTTTGATGCAGCAATGGAGAACTGATACAGAGATGTTGGCACACTTTTCAATAAGCAAAAAGAACAGGGGTGCCTTGTTCCCCTAATACTTTCTATTCTTTCATAATTATGACCCTTTGCCTCTGGTGTGCATTTATGGTGCTGACCAATGTCACAAATGGTCATGGTTGATCCCAGACTTTTTGCTGCCTGCATTAGTCAACCCAGGTTGCCATAACAAAGTACCACAGATGGAGTGACTTAAACAACAGAAATTTATTTTCTGACAATTCTGGAGGTTGGAAGTCCAAGATCAACGTGTCAGCAGGGTTGTTTCCTTCTAAGGCCTCTCTCCTTGGCTTGTAGATGGCTGTTTTCTCCTTGTATCATCACATGGTCTTTTCTCTGTGTGTGTCTGTGTCCTAATCTCCTCTTCTTAAAAGGACAACCTTCAGATTGGATTAGGTCCCACCCACACGACCTCATTTTACCTTAATTACCTCTTTCCAGGCTCTATCTCCAAATACAGTCCTACTCTGAAGTACTGAGGGTTAGAATTCAACACGTGAGTTTTGTGGGGGGGGGGCACTATTCAGCGCATAACACTGTCCTAAAGCCTAAGTCATATCTTATATTACTGTTCACTTCTTGCTTGCTGGTAGTTGCGGAAGTGATTGTATCATGCTTGGATTGACCTGCCATTAAGTGGCCAGATACCATTCTTAGCAATACCCTTCCAGGTATGTAAAGCTCATAAAGCAATTCAGGGAGTACAGGTGCTTATGTCACCTTCTCATCCAAGTACCATGTCTTTCCTGGTTGCCTTCTGAGGTTGCTTGAGTATCTTCTGGAGGCACACTGCAAGAGGCAAGAAGGGGAAGTTTGAGGCAGGAGGCCACCACAAGCTGGGACCGTGTGCTGATGCTATGGGGTTCCTGCAGTAGGAGATAGCTTCTTGTGTATGGGGCAGGGTGGGAATGTAACTTTTGCCAAACTGTCAAGAATAAAAACAAGCTCATATTGTTTGGAGAGAAGGGATTTGCTCAGATTCTAAGTATTAGACCTGGTCCCTTAGCAACCAGCTCCCAAATAGAGATGGGAAAGCCAAGAACAGAAGCGGTGGCAAGATAGACGGTGCACTTGTGTGTCTGTGAATGTTTACCTTGGTTAATCTATACACACACAGCAAAGGAGGAATTTAGTTAAGAGAATTACCTAGATTTCTGAAGGGCCATCAGTTAGTATTTATTGAATGTTTGCTACATGTGAAGCCCTGTGTTAAGGGTTGTGAAGAAAGATTCCAATCTTAACTCCTGCTGTATAAATAATTTCTGAAATGCCCGAGTCGACTTTTCTGCCTAATTGAGTCTAAGTTAGATTGTAGGACTGAACCTGATGACTTGGCTCCTCTACAGCCCCTGGGCGCTATTTCTTACTTCCAGGGATCACTGACATGGTCTGGAGCCAGCCGTGGAAAGATGGTTGGGCTGCATGTCAATGGATTCAATTCATTCTTTCATGTGTTTATACAACAAACATTTGTTGAAGATCCTCTTATGGGTGCCAAACCTGTGCGATGTAGCCTGGGATCTGTAGACCAAGAAGCCAAGGCCATGGTGCCAGAGAGTGTCGAGCCCAGGGGGTTGTTTAAAGACTCAATCCAGAACTTACTCTTTTGAGTGAATTCTTGAAAATAGCAGCAAGTGCCTCAGTTACTTGCATCATTCTAAAGTGGAGTTCAGAGGGGGAGGGATACATTAGGAGTTTAGGATTAACATATACACACTACTATATATAAAATAGATAACCAACAAGGACCTACTGTATAACACAGGGAACTGTATTCGATATTTTGTAATGACCTATAAGGGAGAAGAATCTGAAAAAGAATATATATATATGTATATACAAACATATATATGTGTATATATATATTGCTGAATCACTTTGCTGTACACCTGAAACTAACACAACATTCTAAATCAACTATACCTCAATTAAAAAACAGAAAAAAAAGAAAAAAAAGTGGAGTTCAGCAAAAATATTCTAGTTAGTTAATACCAGTTAAGTAATGTGAAATTTTATTAAGTGCACACCTTAATTGTACACTTTTAACTGTGTGTGTCATACACACACACATGCACACAAACACACAGACGACTGTATATAATGATCAAAGATTCGTATTAATCAAGTCATTACTGTTTCACTTCTGTCCTTGCTTACACGTATACATGCCCACAAACACATTTGAACTGATCTATATTCATCAATATATCTGTGCAAAAGAAAGAGTTTTGTGACACTTCATATGCTGCCCGTCCTAGGAGAGAGATCACAGTGGCAGCCACTAGCATGCGATTTGGAGAAGGAGGCCTTAGATGCTAAATCCAGTCTGAGTCGTGTGGTGAGCTGTCACGTTTAGATACTGACATTTGCTGGGAGAGCAGCTTGTGCATTAAGTACAGCCAAAAGCTGGCTCCAGGATAAGTGACCAGGGAGGCAGATGAGGTGATGGAATTAAAAAAAAAAATTAGTGGAACATTCAATAGAGTGAGACTGATTCTTCTTAATAATTCTACCAGACGCTGCCTCTGCAGGAGGCTGCGTGATGTAAAGCATTCTCACACTGAAGCCAGAAAGACCTTGTCCTGAATACTAGCTCTTCTAGCATTTCGGCACATCCATTATTTTCCACTCACACTTATTGGGAGGACTAAATAATGAATAACATGTATAAAGCACTTAGAACTTGGAACTCTTTCAACAAATATTAGCTCCTTTCCTTTTCTGGCTTGAAGCCACTTTTGGTGTCTTAAAGGTGCCATCCAGGGACAGGAAAAAGATTCTGACAGGTCATGCAGAATGACCCCCCCCTGCCCAGATTGAAATGTGCATCCCAGATTGATAAAAGTTGAGAAATCTTTCTCTTTTCAGAGCTATTTAACTTCACAGGGAGCATAAGAAATGTCTGGGGAGAACTGAATTCCACATCTCTGTGATCCTGAAGTCTGCAGAACTAGGCCATCCTCTTGGTAGGAGGCTTAGGCACCTGTTGACGACAAGTGAAGCACATAAATATCAACACACGCAGCAGAATCATGCAGCGGAAAGAAACCCTTCAGGCAGAATATTTATCACAACAGCGCGGAGCGTCACAGGGCCTTGTTCCTTGACTGTTGCTGGGGAGTGGCAAGGATTGATCATGGGGTCTGCGTGAGCTGGAAGAGGAACTTTAATGGCAGAACAAAGATATCACTGAGTCTTATAAAGCATTGAGTGTGTGCCAGGCCTTCTTCATTCTAACGTTTTTACATTTATTAACTCATTTAAGTCTCATAAAAACTCAATAAGGTAAGTACTATTACAGCTGGCTTAACAGAGGCACAGAGGAGTTAAGCAGCTTCTCAGAGTCACACAGCTAGGGAGTAACTGAGCCAAACACAGACTCAAACACAGGCAGCCTCCCTCCCAGTCAGTGCTCAAACCATGATACTATGGCCCCGTGGTAACTGAACAAATAAGTCTGAATGCCAGAGGGACAAAAGACCTAAATATGAAAGGCAGAACTCTAAATCTTTTGCCAGTGAATATAGGACAACATCTTTGCGTTCTTGTGGTAGGGAGGGATTTCTTAAATAAGACTCCAAAAAGCTCTAACTCTAGAGGAAAGAGTGATAAATTCAACTATTTAACTATTCAACTATTGAAACTAAAACCTTCTGCTCAACAAAACACATCAACAAGAAAGTGAAAAGACGAACTATGGGGTGGGAAAGATGTTTTCAACAATTATCATTATAAAAGGTTAGTATCCAGAATACATAAATGACTCCTTCAAATTTATAAGAAAAAGATAAACAATTCAAAAGAAAAATCAACAAAGGATATCAACCCACTCTTCATGAAAAGGAAATACAAATGGCCAATAAATATGTGAGAATGTGCTTAATTTCATTAGTCATCAAGGAAATGGAAAATAAAACCACCAAGGAATAGCATTACAAACACCAGAATAGCTAAAATTAAACCCTGAAATACCGAGTGTTGGTGAGATGTGGAGCAGAGGAAATTCTCACTGATGCTGGTGGGAGCACAAAATGGTGCAAACATCTTGGAAAGCTACAGTTAAAGATCTTCATACCTTATGACCCAGGGCATCCTTTTGGGAGGCTATACCTAGAGAGATGTGTGCACAAGTGAACCAGGAAACATGTATAAACAATACTCAAAGTTTATAACAGCTTTGTTCCTAATTGTCCCAAATTGGAAGCAACCCAAGTGTCTATTACAGAGAAATGAATAAATAAATTGTGGCACATGCATACAATGGAATATTATCCAGCATTGAAAAGGAATGAATGACAGCTACATACAATGACATGTGTGACTATTACAAACATGATTGATGAACGGCATCACTTCTGCCACTGACAGTACCACAAGCCCTGTTGCACTTCCCTGATGCTGGGGAGGAACAGGAAGCAACCTGAGATATTCCCCAACCAGAAAGTGTGTGAAGCTCAAGAATTTCTGGGATTGTTTGTCCAAGATCATGGACTTGTTCTGTTCTCTGCAAACTGCACCAACCAAAACATGCTTGAGTGTTAATGGGTTATGAAGGTGCCCTCAAAAGTAGCATATTTACATTTAAAAGGAGTCTTCTGGAGAAAATGCATAAAACATAACAGTAGACCACCTGGGGATAGACTTGAGAACTAGCTGCCATTTCAAGCAGAAATAACAGCTTGCTCATTTTGAGGCTGCATGATCTAAAACCTCTTCTGTACTCTGTTGCTAAATTCTGAGATAAGGTTCTAATAGATGTAATTTGAGACAATTCCTCTGGGCTTGGGATTCAGAAGAAACACACATGGATGGCTCTGCCATGGCAGAGGGTTGCTGAGTTTTTAATGGAATCAATGTTCTCTGAGCAGATAATTTCCCAATTGGTCCGGTTTATCCTGGGATTTCGGGAGCGGGCAGCAAGAATGGTGCGGGGGCTGAGATTGCGTTGTATCCCATGACATGCCCTGCATTTCCAGCATTATGGGAGGAGAGGTCCTGGGCTAGGCACATCCCAGGAGCTCGGGATTCTAGAGCTGCCTCTGATGCTCTGTTAACTTTGGGCCTTAATTTCTTCCTGTGTACAATGAGAGATTTAAATAGAGTGATTGCTAAGGTTGATCCGAGCTCTGAAACTACTCTCTCTCTTTTCTGTCTACATATTTCAATGAACACTTTTCAAGTCAGCAATATGGATTTTACAACTTTCAGTTCATTTGGCTGCTACTGACTTTTCTGCCTGGAGATGGAATATCTGTATCTTGGCCGAGATACCTAGATACAGATCTGGATCTAGATATATATATTGATGGAATGTCTATTAGCCAAGAATTCCCTGGATACCTGCTGGCTGCTTGACTGGGGATGGAGAATTCCTATGTGGCAGAACTTGTTGAGTCAATCACCTTACTGTGAATCAGAAACCTAGACTCAATCTAGTTTTGTGACATTCCAGTGCTCTGAAGGGAGCTGTCCAAAGGTGCTAGTGTCCTGGGCCAGCCAGGGAGAACAGAGAGGTACTGTGTGCTGGGGCTTTGTTCATTTTTACTTCATTTTAATACCATGAGGATCTAAGTCTGACCTAATGCCAAGGTGGCCAAAATGTTGTTCACATGCTATGACTTAGTTCTCCAGTGTCTAGAACAGACATTGCCCATCCCTCACAGTGATGTTTTCTGAGAAGCCCAAATTACAGCTCCCCAATCCTTCTCAGCATAACATGTCAAGCGATCAGAGATGGCACCCAAGATGGGACCAAGCTGCCGTCTTTGAGAAAGAAAAATGTATATACCTTTAACTCAGGTGGAGAATCTAGGTATAATAGAATCTAGCCCCAAATTGCATGGCCTGTGATGATCCAAAGCCTTCTACTTGATTCGGTGAATTCCTAGAGACTTACTTTCTCAGGGCCCTGCTTTCTATTTCTGTTTTCATGTGCTTTCTCTGTTTCACGTAGTATCCACTTCTTATGTTTTCCCTAATAAATACACCTGCATGATTTTAGTTGGGGAATCCTGGGGGCAGCATCACACCTCAGGAAAAACTTTTACCATCACTTAGATTCCCTCTCTCTGAATTTCCCATCTATCTCTCATCTACCCCCTCTGCGGGAGTAAACAAATTCCTCTTCTGCTTATACCCATAGCATAACAGTTTATTGAAAACTTCCTCTGTACCAGGTACTAGTCTTCATTCTTTGCATGTATTATTTTACTTAATTTCCACTTAACCTCATGAAGGATCCTCTTTCATTATTCTCATTTTACAGATTAGAAAATTGAGGTACAGAACAGCTAGATAAATTGTCTAAGGTTACACTGCTGCTGAACCATTGAGTTGGGATTTAAACCTAAGCAATCAGATCCCAGAGCACATGACCTCAGCCCTGGCACTTCACTATCTCCCATGAAAGCATTTCTTCTAGACAAATACAGGACTCTCCAGAGGAGGGACTTTGGTGAATTAAATCCTCTTCATCTCTTTCCATAAATATGCACATTTCTAAATTTTCATTGGAGAGTCAACACTGAGAATACTCAAGATGGGAAATACTGTATTTTATTGACTCTAAGACACCACTGATGGGAAGATGCACCATTCCTTTATGCATCGTTTAAACCATGACACAAGGTCTTAATGATGGAGAGCATGACCCACGACTTAGTCACTTTGCTTCAAAACTTCTTTAACAAATTTCAAAAATCTAGGCAATTTCTCCTGCCTTCAATCTCAGTAACAAAATATTACATGATTTCATCCATTTGTAGTTATCTTTCTTTCTTAGATCCCAGAAAGAGCTAGCTTGTTATTTTCTAAGAAAATATAAAATTGCAGTTATTCCTTCAATGTCAAATATTTGTTTTACTAATATCACATTGACACCCCACTGCTCTGTTTTCTTCTTTTCTGAAAATACAATAAGCATTTCACTTTAATCATTGCATATTTTGGAGGATATTTTTCCTTTTTTATGCTGGAAATGTTTAAACATATAAAAAAGTAGAAAGAATAGAATAATAAACTCCCATGAATCCATATTCTAACTTCAACAATAAAGAACATTTTACTCTTCTAATTTGAAGATATTTTAAATTTTGATTAAACTCAGCACATGAGTGAAGACAGTGGGAATAGCTCTGACCTCGATGGGGCACGTGGGCAATAATTCCACCATAATTGCCTTCTGGCTGGAAGAGATGGAGGTCACCATTACCGCAAGATGCAACCCAATTTCAGAGATTTTAAAGTGTGAAAACATGTGTGTCTTAGAATTGATGACATGCAGCAGCAGGGCGGCCAGACTGCATTTTACTTACGAGTCAGAACCTAAGGAGTCAGAATTTTCCTTACTCAATGCTTTTGAGGTTTTGTTTTTGTTCTTGATTTTTTCCCTTTCAGCCTGTACCTTCCACCAAAACACAGAGAAGAATCTTTGCATGTTTCCTAAAGAACCTCCTTCTTCTTACCCAGTCTTTGGACTGTCAGAGCCAGGTAGGTCTTCAGCAAACGACTGATCACTTTTGTGGGGCCTGGATGGAGAAAGCCCAGCGCCTGCATCCTCCCCTTCCAGGAGACTGGGTCACTCCAATGTGCCTGGGGATGTATGCCCAGCTCAGGTCTGGCCGGCTCTGGGCTTTAGAGCCCTTTCCAAACATATGTGTTTCTGTGAATCATGAGGGATGCTCATTGTTGGCAGATTTAGTACCTGAACCAGGTGCTGAATCCCCTGTACCCTCTCTTGCCCTAATGGTCCTACCATTTGGACTCATGCACTTGCCTTTCTTCTTACTTGCCCCTTATCTTGGGTCGCTATTCTCCCTTCTGCCAAAGTGTGTCCCTGATATCCAGAACTCCTAGGCCTGGAAACAGATCCCCAAAAACCATGAATTCTCATGTCAGGTACTTTGAACTGGGCTTACAAGACTGGGTATTCTGGACTGAGTGTCAGAAGCCCTGGAGAGGGCAGTTTGGCCAAGAGATGCCATCTCCCAGCTCTGACCCAATGGTGCTGCCATGTATGAGAAGAATGACCCTAGTAGGAAGCTGCCTGGGTAGAAACCTCATGAGGTCAGGAGTGTTCATCCATAATGTCAGAGAGAGTTTGATATGGTATAGTGGGAGAGACCCTGACAGAATGTCAGGCAACCAGAGTTCTGATCTTAGCTCTGCCAATTATTAGCTGTCCAAGCCACCGTGATGCCACACACACATGCAGTGGGCCTTACCACTTCAGTTCACTCTGGCCAAGCTCCAACTGCTAGCCTCTGCTTCCCTTGCTCTGTAGCCTTTCTCTAAAGAGCCATGGAAGGCCACTCTGCCCACACCCTGTCCCAGCAGCCCTCAACCACTGACTCTGGGGAGTAGGCATACAAACTCTGCAGCTCCCTCGTTATGTGAGTGAGATAACTCTGAGGCGTGTGTTCTACTCCATTTCCAGAATTTCTTCAGAGAATCCACCTTCAGTTGCCCACCGTGGCAGCTGGACAGATAACACATCCTTTACTGGCTGCTTTCTCTTTCTTGCCTCACTTTCTCCCTACTCTGTTTTTCTTTCATCTCTTAAAAAAACTATTTGCACATGAACCCTTGTTGCAGGATCTACTTCTGGGGGAACCAAAACTAAGACAATAGACATGTGGATCATTTACTTTCCTCAGGCCACAGGCTTCTCACATGTTAGGTAATAGTAAAGTTTGCAAGTATGTTGTGGTGGTAGAGTTTCATGTGCATTTTTGCATGCACCATTCTTATCTGGAGCTTAGGACAGACCTGTGAGCAGACAAGATCTTGTTATTCCATTTTGCAGATGAGGAGTGAGAGGCTCTGAGAGGTTTTGTGAGTTGCCGAAGGCCCCTCCACTGATAAGTGACTGAGCTGAGACTGGAGCATACACCTTCAAGCTCTGCGACCTCTCATCTTCTTTTCCAGGGTTTCTCGGCCTTCACTCTTCCCTTCTAAAAGTTGTTTTTATATTTCTCAGAGTCGAAGAAAGAATAGTTCAGTGTCAGATACAGATTCCATCATCTGGGCTTTGTCTTTGGGGCTGTGGTCAGTGCTGGCTGGAGGTGGTGCCCCTGGAGGATCTCAAAGCCTTCTCCATAGGTCTCCCAAGGGTGCTGAGTTCCCAGGGTCACTCAGCCCTAAGGAGTACATTCACATGTCATGATCCCACCTTCTGGCTGTCCTCTCCAATTGGCTTCAGGCCATCAGTTCCAGTGTCATAGTAGAACCCAGATGCATAGTCAAGACTGCCTTGGCCACAGGCTGCAGGATGGGTTGTCTATACTGGCTGCACATCTCCACTTGGCTGAGTCCTCCTAGCCATACTAACTGGTTCTTAGTACTGACTCTCAGCAAAGCCTTTGTCGTATGGTATCCTGGGAAGAAGGTCACTAAGTCCCATGGGGGGCATTTTCCCCAGTAAGACAATAGCTTAATTATTAGCCCATCCTAGGGAGGATGTCTTTGGATGATGTCCCCTTGACCCTGTACATCTATTCTGGCCCCAAATCCCACCCAGCCTTCAGGCAGGAGAACAAGTGTGTGCCTCTCAACTTTGTCGGTAATTCTCTTGGACTTGTTGCCTTCTATCTCTCTCATTTATTCTTGGAACACTCCTTCACCAGAGCAACTTTCTCTATTACCTCCATTCCTTCTTCTCAATCTCATGCTCTCCCTTAGTTCTAGGAAGATGACAACATCTGACCAGTGCTATTTTGATTTGGTATTCCTTAGCGTAGGCTTATAGTCACCCTCACCTGCACCTGTTTCTGGCTATTTCAGGTAACTGCTTCCCCAGCGCCAGCTCTAGCTGCCAGGACCTGACCAGGTGTTAATTTCTTGGCCAGCACCTGGCTGGGCCTGATCATGACAACCACAATGAGTATTTAGAAAAGTACCATTGATTACTTAGGTGACCTTTATATCTCTGGACAGAAGCAACAAAGACTATGTGGAGCTTTTGCAAACTCAAAGCTATCTGGGCTAGCTTTTTCTTTATTTCATCTGTTGTTTTTATTTTGAGATTATTTTGGGGCATCAGCCATGATTGTGGTCAGAGTGATGGGTAGACAGTGATGCTCTGATGGAAGGGGGCTGAAAATAGTCTCAGTCTCCACCCAGTAGTATTTATTCTCATTAGCCACAGCAGTGTCTGAAACTCTCACATCCCTGTGGGGTTCATGATGAGTCAACAGAATCCTCATCAAGACCGCAGTACTCTCAGGGAGGCGTAACACCAGAATGACTTTTCTTCTTAAATACCTTCGCACACATGTGGGGACTCATGACCCTCAGAGACGAAGACGCTTCCTAGGAAGTCTAAGGATCAGATTAGAGTAGATCAGTTGCTTAGAGAGAGGCCAAGAGAGTAGGACACAGGTAAGGATAGGTAAGTTTTGAAGGGAGGGAAGGAGTGAGTGACATCAGAATATAGAGTGCCACTCACATGGGCAACACAGAAGAGTTGCTTGTTTAACAAAGGGGCGGAATGAGGGTCCTGGGCATCAGAGGGTAAGGGACAAAAAGGCTTTACATTCTTGTCTCAGATCAGCCCTCACCTTGATCTATCTCATCTAATCTTTATAGCAATCTTCCCAACCCATTTGTGAGATATGCCACCTCAACTTTTCAATCTAGTCCTTTTTGGGAGCAGTGTAGAATGAAAAACCAAAAACCAAAAAAGAGCAGATGTCCAAACATAATACTTGAGTCTCCTCTTTCTCATCTGTAGAATGGGAGAAATACAGAATTATTGTGAGAGTCCAATAAGATCGTGTGTCTATTTTGTAAACTGTAAAACTCCTAGGCAAACATCCAGTTGAATTATCTTGGAGAACACCTTCCTTTGCACTGTCAATCACTCTAACCTTTTTGAAAATTAGTCGAAGATTTCACTTTTGATTTCAATTTCAATTTCACTTCAATATCTTCTTGAGGTAACCAGAAGCCTCTTTGGGTTTTGCAAAATCCAAGGGAGGAATTATTTCACCAGGCCTGCAGGCAGCGGTTATTTTTTCCTCTTGGGCTCACCTGGGAGGAACCATCCAAAGCATCATCTCCGGGGAGGTTCAGAGGAGAGGGTGACATGCATGGCGAGGCAGCTGGGGGCTGAGTCAACGACCCTTCAAACATGAGAAAGCCATGGTCCCTGAGACCTTTCGTTTGGTGCTTTCTCAGCCTGCAACAAAAAGCCTTTTCGAATTTTTGGGCTTCACGATGGTAGGCATTGTTGCCTAAGAACCTCCACAATGTCAAAACCATTATCAGGCTGAGGAAGGCAGTGTTTTAATTGAACTTTTCCTCCAACCTTCTGCCCTTCACAGCTATAACACGACTACTTGTGCCATGATGGCCCTTTTACAAGGCCCAGAACGGAAAAGGCAAATTATTTGCAAAGAAATGTTTAGACAGGAATAAGTCTGAACTTTCGAAGTGTTTGTTTTTTTATGTCCTGCTACCTTTTTGCTGCCGACATTCTTGCTCACAGGATCAGGAGACTATCCGTCACTACAGGTCTTCAGGCAGGTAAAAAAGAAGAAAAAGCGAGCAAGAAAGGTAGGGAGGGAATTGGGCTGACATGTCTCATTTTCCTTGAACTTCATAAAGATGCCCCAGCTCTCTCCCATTTAAAGCATAGCCCCCTCCTCACCCCACCAAATTCTTCTTTAACCCTGAATTTTCTTTCCCTCTCCCTATGGCCAAGCTTCAAAAAATGTAACTTATGCTTGCTGCCTTTACTTTTACATTTCATAACTTGCTCACTCCCTCAGGCTACCTTCTGCCTTGACTGGTTCACTGGCCTTGACCTTGTAATATCCCAAGGGGTCTCTCAATTGTAATCCATTTCGTCTCTTTGGCTTGACTTCTTCTGCTTCATTTCAGGCCACCATCATCTCTTGGCTGGATTATTTCAGCACCTTCCTAAGTGGTCTTCCATCTCCTATCTTGTATCTTCTTATCCTTTCTAATCCACTCTCTTCACTGTTGCCAAAGGGATCTCCAAAGTCACCTCAGTACTCTCAGGATGTCCGAATCCCTTTGCCTGGTTTATGAAGCCATTTGAACTCAGCCACTGCCCACTGCCTGCCAGTACCTTCTCACATCTGGTCCTTGAGTCATATTGGTTTATTTGTAATTTTCCTAACTAGTTCTGCTCTTTCTTTTCTCAGGATCTTTGCATGGGCTTCTTCCTCTGGTAGAAAGTCTCCTCCCTTTGCTAGGCTGATCCCTGCTTGTCTCCCCAGCATCAGCGTAGACTTCCTAGGCTCTGGGAAGCCCTTTCTCTCTCCATGAGTCTAATCCATCATGCATTCCTCTAGCTCTATTTCCCCCATTCTCTCCTGCCGTACCTGCCTGTTCACACTCTTCTCCCCATTTCTAGACAGTGACCACCTCGAAAGCCTCAGAAGCTGACTCTAACATTAGGATTCATGGATAAGTGATGTTTTAAAGAAAGTGCTCCTGGGCGTAAAGAGTTGGGGAACCAGGACAGTAAGGGGGAGAGAACCAAGCACAGACTTGTCCTCAGGGATCCTCCCAGGGAGGGTTCAGACTGGTCCTGTGGGGAACCCCAGAGTGTAGAGTGTAGGTGTGTAGGTGATGCCCCAGCATCACCCCATGGGACACCAGGGAGCTGGGCTGTGAAGTCCCCACTCCTGTCAGTCAAGGGCTGCCATGGGGGGAAGTAAATTCTGGAGATTCCAGCTCTCCTTCCGTGTGTAAGTGTGTGTTAAAAATGACTAAAGGTGATACAATAAACTTTAAGACTTCATGAAGCAGGCAGTCTCCATTCCCAAGGATGCAGAAAGCTGCAAAACGGGGCAGAAGGCAGGATTCTTTTATAGGATAAAGAATAGGGAACAAGGAAGAGAAAAACAGAACGCCATCTCCTCGGTCTCCTTCATCTGAGCAAAATTTCGAAGTAGTTTAAGTATCTTCAGGAATCTATGATCCAGTTATTTTAATTTATAAACACAGCTCTGGCTGAACTGGATGCCTAGGTTAGCAGAGGTTCTGGAATAAGCTGCCACACCATGCCCAGATTCCCCTCTGCTCTGATCCTTAGGCTCTGCTTTGGCCACCTTCCTCCTTCCCTGATGGAAGCTACTTTGTTAGTCCCTTTTTCCATCTGCTGTATTTTTTTTCCTCTCCACTTTTATTGAGATATAATTGCCATACAGCTTTTAAGTTTAAGGTGTACCACGTGATGATGTGACATACATATTTTTGTGAAATGATTGTCACAATAAGTTTAGATGACATTCATCTCCTCATATAGTTCCAAAACAAATTATTTTGTGATGACAACTTTTAGAATCTACTCCCTTAGCAATTTTCAAATATACCATACAGCCCAACTGCTGTCTTTTTTTTTTTTTTTTTTTTCAATATTTGGCCGTGTCACATGGCTTTCGGGATCTTAGTTTCCTGACCAGGGATTGAACCTGAACCCTAACCACTGGACCGCCAGGGAATTCCTTCTGCTGTCTTTTGAAGTCGTATGACATGTTCGCACATTTTCAAACCCTACTAATGGACAGGGTTCAAGTATTTTTCCGAGGAGGTTTCTGAGCCTCTGCGTGGGGAGGAAAAGTCACCTAATTCCAGCCTTCAGATAAGGCTGAGGGCGAGCTCTAGCTGATCCAGCCCAGCTCCTTCCATGTATCTCAAGATCTCTCATTGTGTAACTCACAGCTGCTTTACCAGCCCATCTTCATCTCACCCCTCGTACCATGTTCCACCTGTAACAAACTCTCTGCAATTCCTCCAGCCCAGAGGTTTCACACTTCTGTGCCTTTGCAAGAGCTTTCCCTCTTCCTGGAATATCCTTTTTCTATTGTTCTCTTTAGAAATTCCAATTTTTCTATCAAGACTAAGCTTAATTGTCGCCTTTTCTGTGAATGTTTTACATGATTTATTTCCCCTCTTAACACCTGAGTTGAGATCATCATATCAACTTTATTTAGTGTTGTCTCTGACACTGATTTCGGTTATTCAAACTATGACATGGTGCTACAGTTTTATATTTTTGCTTACATTTTCCTTTCCCATCAATACTACGAGCAATTTGAGAATAAGTACTTGTTAAAATGTATGCATGTCACACAGGTGGAATTCAGCAAATGTTCCTTAAATAATCTCTTACATGTAATACATTACATGTAATTATACTACATGTACTTTTTGTACTTGGGCAGCTCTGGGGTTCACTTGAATTTGGAATCAAGTGAAAAAATTTGGGAGCTGCTGTCCTACAGTCTAAAGTCCTTTGCATGCAATCTGGTGTCCCCTGGATCAGGAGACCTGGCTTTCAATCTGCAGCTACTCAGTAGCTGCCACAGTGGGCAGTCACTTATCTCACTGAGCTTTGGTTTTCTTGTTGGAAAAAAGAGGGTGTATACATCCTGCAGAACTCTGGAAACTAACTGTGATGTTAAGAAGCTGCCTAGAAGAATGCTGGACACCTACAGGGTGTTCAATATATGTTAATTTACTTAATGAATAAATGAATGAATATATTAATACCTCTCCTGGTAGAGTAGCTGACATCTGATCTAATGTAGCATCCAAAGGAGAACAGTTTACATGTATACCAATAGGAACAACATTCTGATTTGTAAATGTATTCATGTCCTTCTACATATTGTTGTTGCTCTCACGTGCATTCGTGGGCATGTGCGACACACACACTCTTCCTCTTTTGTACACACAGTTCCCATGTGTCCCAATTTTGTTTGCTGGTTATACAACAGACCTCCAGGATGAGGCCTACCGGTGACAGAGAAGTTGAGGCAGATTTTGCTGCAGTTTTGACATTATGCCCCAGTGGCGTTTTATTTTCTTGTCTGCTTTTCTTTAGTCCCAAGCTGTGGCACACCTTTCCTCTCTGTGCACGGCTGGAGAGGGCTGCTTACTACAGTTGTCAGCCGTTTTGATGGCTCGCTGTCCACATTGCTATTCTACGAACCTAGGATTTCTGGTCTACCTAGAAAGCCCCGATATCTTATCATGTGGATTCAGGAAGTTTTTTCCAGTGCTTACTTTGCTTCCATTTTTAGGTGTGATTGAATTCTGCAAAAACCCTCTCAGTGAAAGAATGTTTTTTGATAAGTACTTGAAATCCTCCATTTGTCAGATTTCACTTTTAGTTGGTGTCTGGCTACTTTATACCATGTAGGCACCCCCAGGCTCTCAGTTTATCTCTTGCATGCATATGTGTTACACATGTGCCATCACTGCCTGGTCTCCAGCCCAACATAACTACTTTCAATCCCTTCTCCATCTTTGAGCATATTTGGGGGAAAATGGATTTCTTTCATGTCTGCTCCTGAACTGTTTTATCCTTAGCTTGCTTCCCCACTGTCAGTTCTGTAGTCATTGTCATCGATGATGTGGCCCTTATTGAGAGCCCTCTCTCAATAAGACACTGTTGTCCCCATACTTAATCTCCCAAAGACAGAGTGTGTTTGGGGGACAATGTGTGGGGCATGTCCCCCGCCCCCATGCACCGCACATGGCCCACACTTTATTTCTCCTTAGCACCACCAGCGTGATGTTAACAGTCTCAGAATGAAATCTTGAGGCCACCAAGAAGAATTCTAGTACAGAACCGAAGTATCTTGAAACTCTGCCCTAAATCGACTAGTCGCCACCCAAAAGAATCTCTCCCTGATCACGTCTTATTTGAGCCCCATCCTGATGCTGGGTTAGTGAGTTGGGTTTTTTTCTCAGAGACAGTTTCTCCACCTTGTTCATCACTGATCTTAGAGGCTCCACGCCTACTTATCATGTTGTTCAAAAGAATGTTCAAATCCTACTGCTGTATTACTCAGGGTAGTTTACCTTCCCTGTGTCTCGACCATTTTCTCCAGCACAACCTTGGGCTTGCACTTTCATACCAGAAAGAAATGTCCACTGGGGTGTTTACCAAACAGAAAAGCAAATTTCCCCTCCCTCCCTTGAACATTGTCATGCCCCTTTGAATATGAAACATTATATTTAGTTTCCATATTTAAAATTAGTAAAATTTTTTCCTTTATGGCACATAGATTTTACTTTTTCAAATATTCACCCCCAGTTTTACATTCCAAACAGGTTTTTCTTATTGGTCCATTAAAAAGAAGACACTTTAACTCACTAATCCTTGGCCATTTCAGTTACAACTGATCTGCTAATTCACACCTATTACAGCAATTATGATATCTATTAATGATAAGGAAAATTGTTAAATTATTATTAATTGTTGGCATATAATGTATCTGTTATAAATATTTGTAATAACTCATAACTACATACTCATCACTCAATAAAAGGGTCTTCTCCTTAGATTCCCACACCAGGGTGTATTTAGCTGGTACCGTGCACCAGAGCAGTGTACCAGCCAGCACACATTTTGATTGACCCACTGTGACTGATAGATGCCCTGTTAAACATTTTCAATATTACCTTTGTCCACACTCATGTCTGGCTTCAAATTAACAATTAAAATAAAATCTGTCAAGTTTCTAACTTCTTGGAATACCTAAGTCCAGGTATTAGTTTATTTAAATTACTGAGTTGGTTTAACTCAACAGCTACTTGTTATTAGAACAGACTTTTTTTAATATATACAGTGTAGAACCCCCATCCTAGAGGTTGGGACTGTGTGTTCAAGGAACTGAATGCCAATTGGGTAGATAGGATCAGCCCACATAGTGAGAGCTTCATATTTTGTATGTTATGCTTATTTCCCCAGGCCCTTCCTGATCTTGGGGTAACCTTGGCCTGGGTTGATGATGACATGGTTTTTGACTCTGACAGTCTGCACCATTTGGTTCTCAGGACTCTTTTATGTTTATCTTGGGTTTCTGGTGGCTCACTCACTCCTCAGGGGTGGTTTCCTGGTCCTCGGTGGTAACTTGGTGGTGGACAGCTTTCCTATCCCTGATACTCTGGTCTTCTGTGAATGACCCTCCTGGGTTAGCAGGAGGTCTGGGGTTCCAGTCTGAACTTGCTGTAGGGCAGAACTAGCTGACAGTTGTGGGCTGTAGAGCAAAGGAGAACCAAAGGCAGCATCTCAGACATAATGTAAATCCAGTGGAGAGTTTAGTAGCCTGGGTAGGAAGCAAAACCTAGAGCATGCTGACCAAAGAGGTTGAGCAGGAGAGGAAAGATCTTTGAGGCAATGATCTGTGGAAGGTGGGAGCCTTTCATATGGGGCCGGTGACTCGGGTAGGAACTGAAAGGCTGGCGATCTTTCCTACTTTTTCCTATTATTGTGGGCATCTTCATTCAGCAGAAGACTCTGTTTACACCTCCAGGACCCCACTGCTCTGCAAGCTGTAAAGGAACTTCCCCGCCTCCCCACAAGAGACTACAGATTTTTGCCAGCATGGCATGATCTAATATCTAATTAATGATAGATCTCAAGTGTTGTATTTAAAATTTATTATGGCTTCTCTTATGAGACGTCCAACAAGTTTTCAAGGGCGCTTGACACTTATGACCCTACCAGAACCACCCTTACACCCATGGACTGTATTGGGTCCCTTCGGCTCTCTCTTATTTCCAGGGTGCTCTCTGCCTTTTTGGGGCATTCTCTTTAGTGGTATCCTCCCTGTGGGTTGGTTAGCCATCACTTTCCTCTTTGTCCAAACGTTATAATCCCGATGTCCTAGGGCCAGACCTTCAGCCTCTGAGCCTCTGTTGATCTGGAAGCATTTCTGCAAATAGTTTCCTGGTGTCCTTTCCTGCAAGCCTAGTGGTGGGAAACAGATGGGTCTTCTCCCTGACACCTCAGATGGTACCCAGATGGAGATGCAAGGGAGTGTGCACGGACCACCAAGTGTGAGGCTCCCCTGTGGCTGTTAATGTCAAGAGAACAGGGGACTCCCATACCCAGGTATGTGCTTCCTTCTTCTGTTTTAATGTAACATCTGTCTTCTCCCCCTGCCTCCCTCTCTCCCATCCCAGTTCTGGCTTGTCAGCCTAATGAAGTGACCTCAGCACTAACTGTCCCCTCCCTCCTGCCTTTGAGTACCATTCTACATGTTAATGCTTCTCTCAACAGGAGTGAGGTGAAGCGTTCTTGCCACTTGGTCCTCATCGGGCACCTGCAATGCCAGTTCAGTCTGACAGGGTCTGGGCAAATTATGGCTGCATAGGGTACAAGCCTATCAGCTGCTGTCAGTAATGGGTAATTCAGAGAACTTCAGGCTATGGTGATATTCTAGGAAGGAGGGCTGAAAGGAATTATTCCCTTCTGTTTGGAAATCATGAGATCCAGGTTATCCTTGGTAGCAAGATGGACCCTGCTTTTCTGGTGGGAAGAACATATTTCCACCATCATTGCAATCTTTACCTGTTACTGGGATAGAAAAATGAACCAGCTGAGATCCTTCCCTAACCCCCATGAATGCTGATGTCTGGTTCGGAAGCCTGAGCTGTATGCTGGAAGTGACATAAGGATAACATAGGGACCAATGCACCAGAAGGAGGCAGTGAATTGTGGGCTACTCAGAGCAGGACAAAGAGCCCTGGGCTGCTTAATAAGAGATGAAGCCTCTAAGGGCAACCCCGACATCACTTGAGTAGCTTTAGCTACTGTCTTGGTTGGTTCAGGCTGTTCTAACAAAATACCACAGACTGTGTGGTTTATAAACAACAGAAATATTATTACTCAATTCTGGAGACTGGAAGGCTGAGACCAGGGTGCCAGCATGGTCCAGGTTGCAGACTTATGACTTCTCGCCATGTGCTCACATAGAGGAAGGCACTGGGGAGCTCTCTGGAGTCACTTTTATAAGGGGCACTAATCCCATTCACGAGGACTCTACCCCATGACCCAATCACCTCCCAAAGAACCCACCTTCTAATGCCATCACCTTGGGGATTAGGATTTCAACATATGAATTTTGGGGAAACATATCACATTCTCTTTGTCTCTGAGGTTCATAGGTCTTTGCAGCCTACTTCTAAGACCCTCTGAGGAGCTTTCACTTCTTGGCAGGGTTGTGGGGGTGGGCAGAAATCTCTCTTAATTCCCATTTCTACCAAAACACATCAAACTCCAAGCTCTACTCTCTTGCTATTCACCATGCTGGTGCAGGCAGCTGTTCTTTCCTAGGATGTAAGGCACTGGGGTCCTTTGTTCTTAAATCCCCCATATGTGTCTGGAACTTCTTCCCACTTCTTTTTACCTCCCCCCAACCCCCCACCCCCCCACCCCAGCTCAGCACAGGACTGTGAGATCCACAGGAAAGTTTACAACTGTTTTTTCACTCTCTGACTTTAATTCTCCCTCAGCCAATCTAGTCTAGATTGGTAGGGACCCTGGCACTTCATATGTTCTTTTTTACTTGGAGATGTTAACATTTCATGCTCTGTATTCTTTAGGGCTTAGGCTTGCAACTAAAACAACCCAAAGGTTTGCAAATAAAAAGCCATGACTTTTAAGTCTTTGCTACAATTTTTCAAAATTTATTTAGAAGCTCTAAAGCATTAGGAGCCTCTTGTTTCTTTGTATTCTGGGTAATTCCTCCCAGGGGGTAACACTTGTCACTGACTCAGGAGATGAAGATGAAAAATCTGGTAAGAAAGTGTGAAGGTGGGAGGCTGCAGGAAGAGCTAAACCAATCCCATCAGACAATGAGATATGTATTAATTTTTTTTTTTTTTTTTTTGGCTGCGCCTCGCGGCATGCGGAATCTTAGTTCACCGACCAGGGATCAAACCCATGCCCCCTGCAGTGGAAGCGTGAAGTCCTAACCACTGGACCACCAGGGAATTCCCATAATGTATTTCAGTCCATTTTCCTCTGCTGGATACAAATATTCCATGTCAAAAACAACAGAGAATTCATAATCAGTTGTTATTAGCTACTTAATGTGAATTAGTTTCTCTTCTTTACAGAGGCTGAGTTCTAAAAGCAGGCTTGACAGGGGACAGTGGAGAGGTAGGTTTAGGATAAAGGCAGTGGAAAGACCAGGTGCAGTGGGAAGAAGGAGCAGCCAGGGGGCATTTTATGGGCAGCGGAAGGCTGTGATGGAGGGTTAGGGCTTGGGGAGAGGGAAGAGGGACGGAGCGCCCAAGATGAGCTTCACATATTTCCCAATTATGCCAGAATTGGAGAAACCTGGGGTCAGCATATCCAGGCAGAGGAAGAGAGAGGTCTGTGTTCAGAGCCAGGTCAAGAATTGACTCAATGATTTGTAAAAGTACGTAGGAGACAGACTTCTCAAATTTCCAGGTGACTCAAAGGGATGGAAGTAATTATGACCATGAAAGGGGATGCCCAGGTCCAGTGGGGAGATAGGCTATTCAGGAATATAGGAGAGAAGAATGGCCCTCGTATGACCTGATCTCATTATGGCAGAGTGTTCTAGACTGGGGGATGGACAGCTCTGTGGGGATGGGTGGGGGTTATCATTCTAAAATTAGAGCTTTTACATCTAAAGTGAGACAAAGTAGAATCCTTTTATTGCACATGACTGAGAAAAACAGGTGGACATTGTCTTCATGTTCTCTTCAGTTTCCTACTTGCTGTCTCCCTGCTCTGTTTCTGGAATGCCTCCCAAATCTTTGCTTTGGTCCCGAGCATCAGAAAGTGTGACATTGCTTGCTAGGCAGGGGAAAGAAGGATTCAGCTTTTTGCCTTGAAAGCTCCTTGTGTTCTGAGGTTTGGACTCTTTTTTTAGGGATATCTTCATTAAAAACCATTCAGTCACACGATGACAGTAGAGATATAATCTAAATTTATAAGCTAGGCTGCATGGATGCATCCCAATGGGGGGAAAACATCTAATTTATGTTCGCACATATATTTTTCTTTAGTTGGTATTTGTGTTCTAAGTTTCTGGAGGCATCAAACATAGAAAAGCCCTGTAATTCCAGATGGGATTAATGCAGACAGTATTTCATTCAGGAAGTGAGACCACAAATAAGAGGAGGTACTTTTAGATGGCCTTTAAATTTTTTGAGATACCACTCAAGTGCCCACAAAAACCCAAATCAACTTTCTACTTGCATTCTTAATTTTCTCTGCACCTCATTTCTTTCCTGGATAGAGACCATTTTTCAGGCTGGACAGGAGAGAAAGAGCACCCATGAAAGGTGCAGACTTTTCCCTTTCATGTTACCTTCACCCTAGCTCTGAATTCTTCTGTTTTCTTCAAAGGACATTTTCTTGGGTCCTAAACAGTGCTAAACAAAGCAATAGGGAAAATATGTAATCCTTTAGGATGGGTCAAAAACCTTTGTCTGGGAAGATGTGTCTATTTTGCCATTCTCCCTGGATATGCCTTTCTCAAGCCACAAAAGGGTTCTGTAGCATCACCCATGTCTTTTTCAATAATGCCAGATATTCTTCTGAGAGAGATCTCAAATGCTTCTCAGGATTCATTCATTCATCCAACGTGCTAATGGTGGCTATTATATACCACACACTAAAGAAGTATGACCAGCTCACATTAAGTGACCACTAAACACGTGTCATATTACTCTAAATACTTCACACATATTTTCTCACTTGGTCCTCTCTGCCTTGCCATGAGGCAGTTATCAGCAATATTCCCATTCATGTTACAGATGAGGAAGCTGACGCCCCAGGAGGTAAAGTAACACAATCAGACAGTCAGGGACTGACTCATGATCAACAACCAGGCAGACTGACTTCAAAATCCATGCTCTTAACTATTGAGCTGCAGGAGACCAAAGTTTTCTCTTCAAGTAGTTTATACTCTAGTAAGAAATGAAAGCTTACACTCTAAGGCAGACATGCTGAATCAAGGTGAGATGACACATTGGTGGCATATTGGATGTGACATACAAAAAAGTGTTAGCACAGAAAATGGATCAATTCATTAAAGGTTTATGGTTTACACAGGGAAAAATTAGGAGATAGGATATTCTTCCATCTGGAGAATGAGATGGATATTTCCTTTCCTTACTTCTTCATCCTGGACATAGCAAGGATCTTTAATAGGCATGTGAAAATGTTTAGAATCAGAAATTTCAATTGGAGATTCAATTTGGGGGATAAGGGCAGTGACTATTGGACTATGTTTTTGGAAATATTTTGGCCTGAGTGCTTTTGTGGGGTTGTTGCTTTTTCACTTTTACTATTTTCCCTGTTTAGATGCCTTCCTCCTGAGAGTCCCCTTTGAATCTGGAAAGCTCAGAGAAGACAAGAAAGCAGGCTACATAGTTGTGGTACTGAGTTCAAGGGTGAGATGCAAACTTTCAGACCTCCTAGTTTGTTTATCTTGGCTCAGGAAAGGAGGCAGCGATTTGGGGTAGAAGCTCTGTCCAGCAATGGAGAGTATGCATTTATCTGAAACATCTCTTGTGCTATAATTCTCAGGAACCAAGGTGAGGCGGAAGGAATGGATGAACCCAATGCCGATCTTTTCATATGAAAACATATGAAAATTAATTCTCTGCCTGAATAGCAAAGGTGTCACTAAATCATATTCTTAGAACATCCAAAATCCTGTTAACTTTATATTTTCCAATTAAATTTCATGTTAAGAATAACCTGGAGTTGTTTAGCTCTTTGTGTCCTAGATAAACCTATTATTTTGGGATAATTTTAGTCCTCTCAGTTTTTGCTTTTCTACATTCTGAAATTTGCATGAGTTAGAAATAAGCTATCTAAAAACACCTGCTTTCTTTGTACTTTTAGAAAGAAGAGATGATTAAGTTCTTTTCTAGTCTACTTTTAACTGTCTGAAGTTTAAGAAAACCATCTTCAGAAGATAGATCATCAAATTGAGGCCGTTCTTAGGGATCATGGCATTAAATGGTTCTAAGAATACTCAAAATGACAAAAATCCAAGGAATAAAAATAATGCTTGACTTTCATTTTACTGTTGAATCATTTGAACTATTAAAAGTGAGAAAATTTATTATAGTGCAACAGTTTATGTTTTCCCATTTCTAAAGAGATAAATAAATACAGAAATGGGGCCATATTTCTCCAAAGATGAATGGCTTAAGACAACAGAGAGACTATTCACTAAAAGCCATAATGAGTAGGGGCTAAAAATATAGCCACTTTACGATGTCTGCAATAGCTCTTCAGCTATCTGCATTTTATAGGATAGATGAGAAAGTGTCTTCACTTGCCCTGACTTATCCTGTATTCATTGCACTTACTCTATGTCTCAACACCATTTTTTGGTGTCCAATGTATTTCCTTTTATTTTTACAATGACCAAGAAGCAGGTTGGCTTAGAAGACTAATCTGAGTGTGAGGATGGGGGAAAAGGCAGGACCTGGTGTTATAGTTTTTACCAAAATGTCTATCTGACCCTAGAAGTGAAACTTTCAGTCATTTGTTTTCATTTTTTAATCTCAATGTTGCCAGGCATCCTTATTAAGAATAAATACAGTAGTTTTATGAAATAGGAAAAGGACCGTGTCCACTAGTAGGGTTACTCTCAGGTTGCATTTACATAGTCAGTTAAAGCTCCTTTCCATGGAAGGTGCTGCTGTATGCCCTACAGAGAGAAAGCTGTTCATTTTTAGTCTCCCCTTACCCTGATTCAGAGACTCATGTAGGGCCTGAGAGGACTAACAGGATCATTAGCTGACATGAGTTTAAATGATAAATAAACCTCTGAAGAAGTGGAAAGCAGGAAGTCTCACAGTTCAGAAAGTAGAGGGCCTTCTAATCAGTTTGCTATTCTGTTTATTGAACTCATCAAAATTCAGAGGAAACTAGAATAAATTATTATAATCTCCTTTCACTACATAAATTCTTTTGATTGGCCCTACATGATTCTCTGTAAAGAAGCAAACCAACCTGGTCAGTTCCGGGCTGGTGTTCATCTCACAAAAGGCCTCTGGGGCATCAGATGTTCTCATTGTAATGGGCCAGCCGAGCCCATGACCCAATGACTTTTCCCATTTTCCAGGAACTATTCTCTCCTCCTCATCTACAGGAGTCGGCTTCCAGCTCCATGTTGGTTTGGCATGACTCTTCTCCCTTGGGAAGGACTAACTCTATCAGGAGTTGAAATTTGTCTCTAACTGGGAACATTCTTTTCCAGGATTTGAATAGGGAGTGGGAGAGGGAGAGAGAGAGAATGAGAACAGACTGAAAACATGTAATGGTAGGGGCTGTGGAGTGGTCATGATCCCCTACAGTCAACGGAGAGAAAGCTGAGAGAGTCGATCTGGCGTAAACAGTGAGAAGAAAACAGCAGTAGCTTTTCACTTTTTTTTTTCTCCTTGGTTTTTGTGAGAATCCCTACATCCCTGTAATATTGCTCCAATGTATTTTACCTAGATCGAATTGGTTCCTGTAACTTGCAATCAAAGGATCCTAACTAAAACAGTTAGTGGGAAGCAGCTGCATAGCACAGGGAGATCATCTCGGTGCTTTGTGACCACCTAGAAGGGTGGGATAGGGAGGATGGGAGGGAGACACAAGAGGGGGGAGATATGGGGATATATGTATACATATAGCTGATTCACTTCGTTATACAGCAGAAACTAACACAACATTGTAACGCAATTATACTCCAATAAAGATGTTAAAAAAAAAGAAAAACATTTGATGATTTATTTGGCTTGTGGATTTATTTCCAATAATTTAAAATAGAAACCTGAAAAATGTCTTGTATCCAATCTGATATGACATTAGAACAGGAAAGTCAGGTACAGACTAAATGGGGCATAAAGTATGCTTTGGAGTTAATACAGAACAGATACCAGCCTCTTACCATCTTTAAGAAAGTGGGCATATCATTTAACCTCTCTGAGCCTTCATTTCCTTAACTTTAAAATGGAAATTATGGGTGTCTTATAAGATTATTGTTAAATTTAATGAGCTACAGTATGTAAGGCAGCTAGCTAGCAAAATGAAGGCACTGTCTCCTAGCTATGGAAAGTTTCTGCTGGGGAAAATCTATTAATTTGCCTGTTTTTTTTTTTTTTTTTTGGTCCTGCTTAGTGTTGGTTCAGGAACTGGAGAGGACTGGAGGACTGAATCTAGGCATGGAGGAGTTATAGTGTCTCCAGAGAGATTCTGGATGGGTAGGGGCTGCAGATGGGCTAAGGATTTTTGAAGGGGAGAAGATAAAAGGAGTAGAGAGGGGCAAATACAAGCTTCACTTACATGATAGTTTTGATGATGACCTGAGATTCACAGTGACTGATGAAAAAGCTGCAGTAATTATACTACAGGGTGGTTCCCTTCTCACCAGTCTGGGGTTCTGATGCATTTACATATGATGCTGAATTTATAGTCAGCACCCATGTTTCACGGAGCCTCTTAAACAAGGGTTTCTCAGTCTCAGTGTTATTGCCATTTGGAGCCCACAGTTCTTTGTTGTGGGGGCTGGTCCATGAATTGTAGGGATGTTTAGCAGCATTTCTGTCCCTTATCCACCAGCTGTGACAACTAAAAATGTCACAAATGTCTGAAAACATTGCCAAATGGCCCTGTGGTGGGGCAAGATCACCCACACTTGAGAACCACTACTCTAAAACATCTTTTTAGAAAAAAAAAAAAAAAACAGATTGGTAACTCTGTTTTCATCGGGGACTCCAATCATAGAAAAAACAATCAGTAGAAATGGGACATTCCATCGCCAACCTCTTATTCCTAAAAACTTGGCCCTGATGGCATCACGAGCAACTTGTAAGAGGGCTGGATTTGGAACAATAAGACCTGAGTTCAGATCCTCTCGCTGCCTCCTGCCTGGTGAGGGAATTGCATGATAGCTGAGTTGGGGAAACCAAATACTCAGCTCTCTGATTCTGACTGATAACAGAGACATGAAGGGCACCAGCCATACTGCTATCAAAGTCTTGGGTTAATATGCAGGCTATTGCAAAATCACACCTAAATGCCTGGTCATGTGTGTGGGGGAATGTGGCTTAGATGGGGGTTTTCTCCACCTCTGCCCCCCCACCCAACCCTGGCCCCGGCCCTTTAAAAAGCTTTGGGACTCCGTGCATGGAGAGATCTGCCTAGGAGACTTTGAAACACACTTCCCCAGCCAGCAGTAGGCACTTCTCATACTCCCAATTTTTTTCCAGGGCACACTGAAAGCAGTGGGCCTCTTTCACCCACTGGGCAGAGGCTCCACTTACACATTTAACTGAAATGTTGGACCAAGAAGCCTGCCAGTAGAGTGGTTCTTAACCCACCCACAGATGCCAGCCAAGAACCAGAGATTCAGTTCCACTCTGAGCTTGTGCAGAGGACCTCGCCCTGGCACCACCCCCTGGAGCTTCTGCCCAATCAGTGACCACTCTCACTAATTCTAGGAGCCCCTCCCCTGGGAGGCCGGAGTAAGAGGGATGGAACCTGGACTCTTCTTGCTTTGGGGAGGAGCGAGGGACTCTTGTGCAGAAATAGAAGGCAAACGAGGGCAAGTGTCCCCACTAAGATGATGCATCATTCTCCTTTGTCATCAGGGTATGTGCAAAGAAAATTAAAACAAAAGAGAAATGTATGAGACTTGGTTATCAGTAGTTATTAGTGCTATTTTAAAGAGGCATTTAGTGGTTTGTCTAGCTAAAAATCACCAGCCTTCAAATTCACGAAGGTCCTTCCTTTAATTCACCACTCCCCACCCACATCTTGGACTGCAGCAGAGATTATGTTGATTTGGCATCCAAGGCCCAGCAGGAACAACCGGTGATTAGAAAACGAATTGTCCAAGTCTCAGAGTGCGCTTGATCGGGAGTTATGAGGAGGAGCAGGGAGCTTATAAGTTAAGCCCACTCCTTTAAGTAGTGTATAAAATATTAACAAAGAAAAACAAACCGTTGGCTAAATCCTTATATAATCTTGCACACTGAACACTATCTGTTTTGTATTGTTTTGCATTTGGAATGTTGTAGATGACTCCAGCTGACCCTTGAGTACTCACAGCACAGCCCCAGTGGGCACAGGCAGACCTGCTTCTGCTTCTGCCTACTTCTCATAGTTGCTTTTGACTGTCATTAGGGGCAGTAGCTCACTATTGTCAGAATTTATCACAAAATCCTTTAGATTTCCTGCTGAAAGTCAAGTATAGGCTAAGATACCAAATGATTAAACTTATTAGAATAGTCTGTAAAATAGGAGTAAACTCTGCAATGAGGGCCTATGGCACATTTCTCTAAGTCATGAGTAGTGTTAGTTAATGGACTTTATAGTATCTTTTTAAAAAAAAATTTATTGGAATATAGTTGATTTATAATGTTGTGTTAAGTTCAGGTGTACAGCAAAGTGAATCAGTTACACATATACATATCTCTACTCTTTTTTAGATTCTTTTCCCATCTAGGCCATTACAGAGTATTGAGTAGAGTTCCCTGTGCTATATAGTAGGTCCTTATTAGTTATCTATTTTATATATAGTAGTGTGTATATGTCTATAATATATATTTTGAAAATTTATGACCTCTATCTTTTCTCGCTCTCATTAAAAACAAAGAGATAAACATTATTTTGTTCTGAGTAGCTGACATTATAAATAACTGACTTTTATTAAACTTAGGTGAGAGAATGCATACTGGTACCACCTAAGTTCAAACAATATTAGTTGGAAATAAAAATTTCTAGGAAGGGAATTCATTCTACTATTAGATTTCTTTGTTAGGAACCAAAGAATAACTCAGCAGTAAACAAAGAGTTGAAGGAGAATATATTAATACTGTATTTTGGAAAACAGTTGTTCAAAATATGTGCATACATCTTTGTCAATTTAACTAAATAAATTGCTTAGCCCAGACAACTTAGTCTAGAAATCATGTACCCAAGATGTGCTTCTATGAACAGTGTTTTAAAATTAGCATTGTTTTTTTTTTTTAATTAATTAATTAATTTATTCACGGCTGTGTTGGGTCTTCGTTTCTGTGCGAGGGCTCCCTCTAGCTGCAGCAAGCGGGGGCCCCTCCTCATCGCCGTGCGCGGGCCTCTCACTATCGTGGCCTCTCCTGTTGCGGAGCACAGGCTCCAGAAGCGCAGGCTCAGCAGTTGTGGCTCACGGGCCCAGCTGCTCCGCGGCATGTGGGATCCTCCCAGACCAGGGCCCAAACCCGTGTCCCCTGCATTGGCAGGCGGATTCTCAACCACTGCACCACCAGGGAAGCCCCAGCATTGTGTTTTAAAATTAGCACTTTTTAATAATATAAAGCTTCCTTTATCTAAAGCTAAAGCTCACTGAAAACACCTACACTGGGGACTACCACAAGTGAGGCAGGCAATTTTAGCATTTTATTGGGAGGGGAGAGAGCTATATCTGGAGAAATGTTTTCAGAAATTCATTTCAGGTTCAGACATCCCCAAAGGCTGATGGAGCCCAAGGTCTGTGCCCTTTACCTATAGGTTGCATTTCTAGTGTCCCTGGAAGAGAAACCTTCCTGAAAATCCATCTGGTCTATCTGGACAACCTCTCTTTTCCATTTGTCCCTATTGGGATTAGGAGGAATTTTTTTCCCTGTAATTTGGGATAGTCTGGGAAGTCAGCTTCTAACTTTGCTGGGTTGAGATGAGATAAGAGGAAATAGTGTGGTGTTTCCTGGGTCCAAATGCTGCTCAAACTTTTACCAGTTGTGTTACCTAGGGTGAGATTTTGAGGTAATGCATCTAAAGTGTTAACATAGTAAGTACTCAGTAAACTATGTAATGTTTTGTAATTTTTGTAATTTTCAAATTACTATTTTTGACCCACAGTTCTTATTTATTTATGATTTACTAAAACTATCTGACAATTGAAAGTGTGTTTTCTCTCCCCAGTGCTATGTAATGTGGGGGTTGGGTGATTTGATGGGGATGCTGTGGCCTTCTGAGGCCTCCTCTCCCTTGTCCCCCCACCTGATGGGTTCACCCAAAGCAGATGAGAGACTTATTAAGTTGAGCCAGTGTGAAGATGATGACCGTTTCATCTATACTTTTCTCAAT
This sequence comes from Balaenoptera borealis, assembly GCF_965194805.1. Lineage (NCBI taxonomy): Eukaryota > Metazoa > Chordata > Mammalia > Artiodactyla > Balaenopteridae > Balaenoptera > Balaenoptera borealis. The sequence continues at coordinate 15,731,441 of NC_138871.1, forward strand.
ACACTCTGACTGAGTCTTAGTTGACAACAAGATTGATGTGAGTGGTATTGAAAGGCCTCTTGGTCCCCAAATGCCTCTTCATTTTGTATCAATGTCTGAGATCCCCACTCTTCTGCCTAACAGCAAGGGAAGTTTTGAAGAAGCAAATACGAGTTTGACTAGTTTGTTCTTCCCTTTCAGAGGTGAGAAAACAGGCAGACTACTGAGCCCTCCTGTGTCCCAGCTCTTGGTACTATCATCAGAGATGGACTCCTGGGCAGGAAGGACCATGGACAGCTTTTAAGGTTTTTAAGTTTTCTCCTATGTTACATGAGTGATTTCTACAGGAGTAAACAGGTAACATGCAAGCAATTTCTCAATGCCTCATGTTGAAATCCATGGAATCCCAGAACAATACTGGCCTCAGACTTTCATGGTTCGTATGTCATTCTCCACTTTAGCTGCAGAAGCAGCAGGTGGAGTGAAAAGAGCGTGTTTAGCGCAGCCAGATTTTGTTTTGGTTGTCAGCTAAATCAGAAACCCCATCATTCTGGACTTGGCAGCTTGATAGTAGAAAAGCCACCACGAAGCTCTGAGTTGGTAATTTAGAGCACAGACTTATTCCCTGATACAGCTGCAGAGCAGCAGGTGTCTAGGACTTAAGCAAACACTAGCTTAAACAGATAGAATAAAGAAATGGAGAACTTTTTTTTTTTTTTTTTTTTGCACATATCAATATGGCTAAGGATGTGAGAGTTCATTTCTTGTTCCACTGGATTTTCTTCTTGTTAACTGGCTTAGCCACATATAAGAGAGAATTTCACTCAGTTCTATTCAACTTAATGAACATTTATTGAGCACCTACTGTGTGACAGACACAGTGCTAGGTTTTGGGAATCTTCGTTCTCTAGTTTAGATTTTGGTGTGGAGTCAGATATGCATATAGATTCATAATAAAGGAACAAAGATATTCCTTCAGAGCACTGGTCGAGGAGTGACTCTGATCATGCAATGGGAGAAGGGAGCAGGAGGTAAATGGTAAAGAGAGCAGAAATGGATTGGAGAAGAGATTCAAGGCAGAGGGAATTGTCAGAGGAAAATCTGTAAGATAAGAAAGTGAGTGTGGGAGGAAATAAAAAAGGGATGTCTCAGTCTGATGGATATACTCATATTAAAAAATGCAAAGGGTCCTTTAGATTATCTCAACCAAATTGTCTGCTGTGGGAGGCCACAGACCATAGACACCCCAAACTACAAAGATATGCAGGAAACTTTTCTTGTTATATGAAGTATGGGGTGAACAGAAAGAAGAATTGTCAAAAGGAGATAGAGACTAAGGGAAGCTATGGAAATAAATTTAGAATAAAAAGAGTGTAAAAAGATAAATGAATCCAAAATGAATATAGGAAAATCAATAATTTTTATCTATACACCTAGTACTTCTTCAAAGATATAATGGGAAAATGTTATCCATAAGAGCAGCACAAATGTAAAATACCTAGGATTTACCTTAATCACAAATTTGGTGCAAAGCCTAGATAATAAAAACTACAGAATGCTATAGAAGTTATTAAAAACAGGTTATTAAAAAGATTTGACTAAATGAATGAAAATGAAATGTTCATGAATGGGAACCCTCAATTTGTAAAGATATTGTGGGTTCCCCAAGTTTTATAGGTTTAATGTGATTCCAATTAAATTCCAACAGGACTTTTTTTTTTTTTGAAACGTAGTTCTAAGAGTTCACTCATTAGAATAAATGGCCAAAAAATTCGGGAATTTTGAAAAAAAATGAGTGTTACCTTACTGGATAGTAAAATGCATTTTAAACCTAAAATACATAATATTTTATAATATTGAAGCAAAATACATATAATTCAATTGAATAGAAAAAAATAACAAAGCCCTGAAACAGGTATTTACATATAAGAATTTAGTATATGATTAAAAAGAGATTTCTAATTAAAAGAAGGATTTGTTAATTTATGGTGCTGGGACAATTAACTATCTATATAGAAAAATTTTCCAGTTCTTATAGCACACAGTATACTAAAATACATTAATGTTAAAGAGTAAATGTAAAGTAATAAATCACATGAACATTTTAAGAAAATACAGGTAATTATTTATGTTTGAGGGGAAAAAAATTTTTTTTTTCAACATCAAAGCAAAGGTATAAATTATCACACAAAAGATTTGACTACCATGCTTATAATTAAATACAAAAAAGTAGTGAATAAAGTAAGTTAAGCAAAAAATAGAAAAGTATTTGTTATGTATAATTCAGAGGGTTAGATCTTTAATATATAAAAAAGTTTTAACAGATCAATGTATAACAGCAGGGAAATGACAAAGAATATGATAGACAATTGGCAAAAGATGGCAAACAAAAGGAATGCTGAGACTTTTTTGTTTTGCTTATCAAATCTGTAAAGAATTTTAAAAATACAATATTTGGTATTGATAAAGGTGAGGAAAGTAAAAATACTCTTTCAGTGTTAATGAGAATTTAAATACTTACATATAAAAAGTGATTTAATAATAGTCATTACAAGCTTTAAAAATGCTATGCTCACTCTGCTATTTTTTTGTAGGAATTTGTCTTAAGGAAATGATCAAGATTGTGTGCAAAGACTTATCGATGAATATGTTTACCCCAGTGGTTTTACAAATAATAGTCAATAATTAGAAATTACCCAAATCTCTGAAAATGGGACTGTCTAATAAATTTATATGATAGGATAAAATGAAGAGAGTTTAAGTAAGAAATCTGTTTGAGGAATCATACTGAGCCATTTCTTTACTGGAGGGCTGGGCAGAAAAGAATCAAAACACACAACAAAGCAAGGAAGAGAAACTTTGAGCTCCTTTATCACACCAGACATGGCAAATTCCAATGCATAGTTACAAAATGGGAGAACCTAAGACTATAATCGTGAGTACTGTTGGAGTCTGTTTGGTGTTGAATGAAATTATGTAACATGAAGTATTTTGTAATTCTCCCTAAATGCTAAACATTATATACTATTTTAACTATTATGTGAGGAAGCAGTTTCAGGTTGGAGAAATAAACTCTAGGTCATGAGATATTTAGTGACTGGGTGACCTCAGTCCTGAAGCCTGAAATCATGAAGACACTATTAAAAATTACAGAGTGGGGAAAAATATAGTCCATAAAAGACATTTAAGAGAAAACATCTTCACTCATAATGTATTAACTAGACAACAGGAAGAGTTTACTGGGTCCATCTTGAAGTGTTAGAAAAATAAAAAGAGTAAAAACTAAAAAAAAAAAAAAAAAAAGTGTAGCTTATAAAAAAATCATGTTGTATAAGATTTTAATGACCATGGGAAAATATTCCTCCATTTACTTTATGTTGAAGAAGAAAAAAGAGAATAAATTAGAACCATATTTGGGTATGATATCATGATATGAAAAATTTACAGTTGTGTACATATTTACAAATTTAATAACAGAAGCACATAGATCTATAATCTCAGTGCCTGGCACAGAGCATGCTTACTTCCCTGGTGGAGCAGTGGTTAAGAATCCACCCGCCAAAGAAGGGGACATGGGTTCGAGCTCTGGTCCAGGAGGATCCCACATGCCGTGGAGCAACTAAGCCCCTGTGCCACAACTACTGAGCCTGTGCTCTAGAGCCCATGCTCCGCAACAAGAGAAGCCACTGCAATGAGGACCCCGTGTACAACAACAAAGAGTAGCCCCGCTCAGCACAACTAGAGAAAACCCTCGCCCAGCAACAAAGACCCAATGCCACCAAAAATATAAATAAATTAATTTAAAAAAAAATTAGTAATTGGAGTGGGAAGTCCAGAAACAAGATTGTCAATGGCAGTGAGGATAGTGCCAGGACTGGGGTCCCCTTGATTCTTGATAGGCTGGAAGACTCAGAGACCCCTTAGGACAGGAAGTGTGAACAATTTGTAAAACAGTCCAGGAATCACATCTTCTCCTCCCTGTTCTGTACTCTCCCCATCCCTCCCCACCCACTGTAGGGTTTGTAGGGTAACTAAAGGGCTGGTGAAACACAAACTGGCTGAGCTATGGTGCTGTGCATTTGAAGACGTGCACCTCAGATTGGACTTGAATACATGTGCCCTGGACTCGAACCCAGCCAAAACCTAGATTGGGATTGAGCGGGCTGGGACTTGAACCCAGCCAGAAGCCACTGTCTTTTTCTTTTTCTTTTTTTATTTTTTAACATCTTTATTAGAGTATAATTGTTTTACAATGGTGTGTCAGTTTCTGCTTTATAACAGAGTGAATCAGTTATACATATACATATGTCCCCATATCTCTTCCCTCTAGCATCTCCCCCCCACCCCCGCACCCTCCCTATCCCACCCCTCTAGGTGGTCACAAAGCACCGAGATGATCTCCCTGTGCTATGCAGCTGCTTCCCACTAGCTATCTATTTTACGTTTGGTAGTGTATATATGTCCATGTCACTCTCCCACTTTGTACCAGCTTACTCTTCCCCCTGCCCATATCCTCAAGTCCATTCTCTAGTAGATCTGCAATTTTATTCCCATCTTGCCCCTAGGTTCTTCTGACCTTTTTTTTTTTTTTTTTTTTTAGATTCCATATATATGTGTTAGCATATGGTATCTGTTTTTCTCTTTCTGACTTACTTCCCTCTGTATGACAGTCTCTAGGTCCATCCACCTCACTACCAATAATGCAGTTTTGTTCCTTTTTATGGCTGAGTAATATTCCATTGTATATATGTGCCACATCTTCTTTATCTATTTGTCTGTTTATGGACCCTTAGGTTGCTTCCATGTCCTGGCTATTGTAAATAGAGCTGCAATGAACATTTTAGTACATGACTCTTTTTGAATTATGGTTTTCTCAGGGTATATGCCCAGTAGTGGGATAGCTGGGTCATATGGTAGTTCTATTTGTAGTTTTTTAAGGAACCTCCATACTGTTCTCCATAGTGGCTGTATCAATTTACATTCCCACCAACAGCGCAAGAGGGTTCCCTTTTCTCCACACCCTCTTCAACATTTATTTTTTGTAGATTTTTTGATGATGGCCATTCTGACCAGTGTGTGATGATATCTCATTGCAGTTTTGATTTGCATTTCTCTAATGATTAATGATGTTGAGCATTCTTTCATGTGTTTGTTGGCAATCTGTATATCTTCTATGGAGAAATGTCTGTTTAGGTCTTCTGCCCATTTTTGGATTGGGTTGTTTGTTTTTTTGATACTGAGCTGCATGAGTTGCTTGTATGTTTTGGAGATTAATCCTTTGTCAGTTGCTTCATTTGCAAATATTTTTTCCCATTCTGAGGGTTGTCTTTTCATCTTGTTTATGCTTTCCTTTGCCAGGCAAAAGCTTTTAAGTTTCATTAGGTCTCATTTGTTTATTTTTGTTTTTATTTCCATTTCTCTAGGGTCAAAAAGGACCTTGCTGTGATTTATGTCATAGAGTGTTCTGCCTATGTTTTCCTCTAAGAGTTTGATAGTGTCTGGCCTTAAATTTAGGTCTTTAATCCATTTTTAGTTTATTTTTGTGTATGGTGTTAGGAAGTGTTCTAATTTCATTCTTTTACATGTAGCTGTCCAGTTTTCCCAGCACCACTTATTGAAGAGGCTGTCTTTTCTCCACTGTATATTCTTGCCTCCTTTATCAAAGATAAGGTGACCATATGTGCATGGGTTTATCTCTGGGCTTTGTATCATGTTCCATTGATCTATATTTCTGTTTCTGTGCCAGTACCATACTGTCTTGATTACTGTAGCTTTGTAGTATAGTCTGAAGTCAGGGACCCTGATTCCTCCTGCTCCGTTTTTCTTTCTCAAGACTGCTTTGGTTATTCGGGGTCTTTTGTGTTTCCATACAAATTGTGAAATTTTTTGTTCTAGTTCTGTGAAAAATGCCATTGGTAGTTTGATAGGGATTGCATTGAATCTGTAGATTGCTTTGGGTAGTAGAGTCATTTTCACAATATTGAGTCTTCCAATCCAAGAACATGGTATATCTCTCCATCTATTTGTATCATCTTTAATTTCTTTCATCAGTGTCTTATAATTTTCTGCATACAGGTCTTTTGTCTCCTTAGGTAGGTTTATTCCTAGATATTTTATTCTTTTTGTTGCAATGGTAAATGGGAGTGTTTTCTTAATTTCACATTCAGATTTTTCACCATTAGTGTATAGGAATGCAAGAGATTTCTGTGCATTAATTTTGCATCCTGATACTTTACCAAATTCATTGATTAGCTCTAGTAGTTTTCTGGTAGCATCTTTAGGATTCTCTACATAGAGTATCATGTCATCTGCAAACAGTGACAGCTTTATTTCTTCTTTTCCGATTTGGATTCCTTTTATTTCTTTTTCTTCTCTGATTGCTGTGGCTAACACTTCCAAAACTATGTTCAATAATAGTGGTGAGAATGGGCTACCTTGTCTTGTTCCCGATCTTAGTGGAAATGGTTTCAGTTTTCCACCATTAAGGACGATGTTGGCTGTGGGTTTGTCATATATGGCCTTTATTATGTTGAGGAAAGTTCCCTGTATGCCTACTTTCTGGAGGGTTTTTATCATATATCAGTGTTGAATTTTGTCAAAAGCTTTCTCTGCATCTATTGAGATGATCATATGGTTTTTCTCCTTCAATTTGTTAATAAGGTGTATCATTTGCATATATTGAAGAATCCTTGCATTCCTGGGATAAACCCCACTTGATCATGGTGTATGATCCTTTTAATGTGCTGTTGGATTCTGTTTGCTAGTATTTCGTTGAGGATTTTTGCATCTATATTCATCAGTGATATTGGCCTGCAGTTTTCTTTCTTTGGGACGCCTTTGTCTGGTTTTGGTATCAGAGTGATGGTGGCCTCGTAGAATGAGTTTGGGAGTGTTCCTCCTTCTGCTATATTTTGGAAGAGTTTGAGAAGGATAGGTGTTAGCTCTTCTCTAAATGTTTGATAGAATTTGCCTGTGAAGCCATCTGGTCCTGGGCTTGTGTTTGTTTGAAGAATTTTAATCACAGTTTCAATTTCAGTGCTTGTGATTGGTCTGTTCATGTTTTTTATTTCTTCCTGGTTCAGTCTCAGAACATTGTGCATTTATAAGAATTTGTCCATTTCTTTCAGGTTGTCCATTTTACTGGCACATTGTTGCTTATGGTAATCTCTCATGATCCTTTGTATTTCTGCAGTGTCAGTTGTTACTTCTTTTTAATTTCTAATTCTATTGATTTGAGTCTTCTCCCTTTTTTTCTTGATAAGTCTGGCTAATGGTTTATCAATTCTGTTTATCTTCTCAAAGAACCAGCTTTTAGTTTTATTGAGCTTTGTTCTCATTTCCTTCCTTTCTTTTTCATTTATTTCTGATCTGATCTTTATGATTTATTTCCTTCTGCTAACTTTGGGGTTTTTTTGTTCTTCTTTCTCTAATTGCTTTAGTTGTAAGTTTATGTTGTTTATTTGAGATTTTTCTTGTTTCTTAAGGTAGGCTTGTATAGCTATAAAGTTCCCTCTTAGAACTGCTTTTGCTGCATCCCATATGTTTTGGGTCGTCGTGTCTCCATTGTCATTTGTCCCTAGATATTTTTTGATTTCCCCTTTGATTTCTTCAGTGATCTCTTGATTATTAAGTAGTGTGTTGTTTATCCTGCATGTGTTTGTATTTCTTACAGATTTTTTTCCTGTAATTGATATCTAGTCTCATAGCATTGTGGTCGGAAAAGATAGTTGATACGATTTCAATTTTCTTAAATTTACCAAGGCTTCTTTTGTGACCCAAGATATGATCTATCCTGGAGAATGTTCCATGAGCACTTGAGAAGAATGTGTATTTTGTTGTTTTTGGATAGAATGTCCTGTAAATATCATTAAGTCCATCTTGTTTAATGTATCATTTAAAGCTTGTGTTTCCTTATTTATTTTCATTTTGGATGATCTGTCCATTGGTGAAAGTGGGGTGTTAAAGTCCCTTACTATGATTGTGTTACTGTTGATTTCCCCTTTTATGGCTGTTAGTATTTGCCTTATGTATTGAGGTGCTCCTATGTTGGGTGCATAAATATTTACGATTGTTATATCTTCTTCTTGGATCGATCCCTTGATCATTATGTAGTGTCCTTCTTTGTCTCCTGTAATAGTCTTCGTTTAAAAGTCTATTTTGTCTGATATGATAATTGCTACTCCAGCTTTCTTTTGATTTCCATTTGCATGGAATATCTTTTTCCATCCCCTCACTTTCAGTCTGTATGTGTCCCTAGGTCTGAAGTGGGTCTCTTGTAGACAGCATATATATGGGTCTTGTTTTTGTATCCATTCAGCCAGTCTATGTCTTTTGGTTTGAGCATTTAATCCATTTACATTTAAGGTAATTATTGATATGTATGTTCCTATTACCATTTTCTTAATTGTTTTGGGTTTATTATTGTAGGCCTTTTCCTTCTCTTGTGTTTCCTACTTAGAGAGGTTCCTTTAGCATTTGTTGTAAAGCTGGTTTGGTGGTGCTGAATTCTCTTAGCTTTTGCTTGTCTGTAAAACTTTTAATTTCTCCATCAAATCTGAATGAGATCCTTGCTGGGTACAGTAATCTTGATTGTAGGTTTTTGTCTTTCATCACTTTAAATATGTCCTGCCACTCACTTCTGGCTTGCAGAGTTTGTGCTGAAAGTTCAGCTGTTAACCTTATGGGGATTCCCTTATGTGTTACTTGTTTTTCCCTTGCTGCTTTTAATATTTGTTCTTTGTATTTAATTTTTGATAGTTTGATTAACATGTGTCTTTGCGTGGTTCTCCTTGGATTTATCCTGTTTTGGACTCTCTGCGCTTCCTGGACTTGATTAACTATTTCCTTTCCCATATTAGGGAAGTTTTCAATGATAATCTCTTCAAATATTTTCTCAGTCCCTTTCTTTTTCTCTTCTTCTTCTGGGACCCTTATAATTCGAATGTTGGTGCATTTAATGTTGTCCCAGAGGTCTCTGAGACTGTCCTCAATTCTTTTCATTCTTTTTTCTTTATTCTGCTCTGCAGTAGTTATTTCCACTATTTTATCTTCCAGGTCACTTATCCATTCTTCTGCCTCAGTTATTCTGCTATTGATCCCTTCTAGAGAATTTTTAATTTCATTTATTGTGTTATTCATCTCTATTTGCATGCTCTTTAGTTATTCTAGGTCCTTGTTAAACGTTTCTTTTATTTTCTCCATTCTATTTCCAAGATTTTGGATCATCTTTACTATAATTTTTCTGAATTCTTTTTCAGGTAGACTGCCTATTTTCTCTTCATTTGTTAGGTCTGATGTGTTTTTGCCTTGTTCCTTCATCTGCTGTGTGTTTCTCTGTCTTCTCATTTTGCTTAACTTACTGTGTTTGGGGTCTCCTTTTCACAGGCTGCAGGTTCGTAATTTCCGTTGTTTTTCGTGTCTATCCCCAGTGACTAAGGTTGGTTCAGTGGGTTGTGTAAGCTTCCTGTTGGAGGGGACTAGTGCCTGTGTTCTGCTACGTGGAGCTGGGAGGTCTCTTGTGGACCAGTGTCCTGAACTTGGCTGTCCCATCTCAGTGGCGCAGCCCTGATGCCTGGCTGGAGCACCAAGAGCCTGTCCTCTGCACGGCTCAGAATAAAAGGGAGAAAAAAAAGAAAGAAAGAAGAACATAAAATAAAATAAAATAAAATAAAGTTATTAAAATAAAAAATACTTATTAAGAAAAAAAAATTTTAAGTAATAAAAAAGAAAACAAAAAAACGGACAGAGAGAACCCTAAGACAAATGGTAAAAGCAAAGCTATACAGACAAAATCACACACAGAAGCATACACATACACTCTCAGAAAAAGAGGAAAATGGGGAAAAAAGACATATATCATTGCTCCCAAAGTCCACCTCCTCAATTTGGAATGATTCGTTGTCTATTCAGGTATTCCACAGATGCAGGGTACATCAAGTTGATTGTGGAGATTTAATATGCTGCTCCTGAGGCTGCTGGGAGAAATTTCCCTTTCTCGTCTTTGTTCTCACAGCTTCTAGGGTTCAGCTTTGGATCTGGCCCCGCCTCTGCATGTAGGTTGCCTAAGGGCATCTCGTCTTCGCTCAGACAGGACAGGGTTAAAGGAGCAGCTGATTTGGGGTCTCTGGCTCACTCAGGCCAGGGGGAGGGAGGGGTATGGATGCGGGGCAAGCCTGCGGCAGCAGAGGCCAGCATGACGTTGCAACAGCCTGAGGCATGCCGTGTGTTCTTCCGGGGAAGTTGTCCCTGGATCCCGGGACCCTGGTAGTGGTGGGCTGCACAGGCTCCCGGGAGGGGCGGTGTGGATAGTGACCTGTGCTTGCACACAGGCTTCTTGGTGGTGGCAGCAGCAGCCTTAGTGTCTCATGCCCGTCTCTGGGGTCCGCGCTGATAGCCGCGGCTCGCGCCCGTCTCTGGAGCTCGTTTAGGCGGCGCTCTGAATCCCCTCTCCTCGTGCACCAGGAAACAAAGAGGCAAGAAAAAGTCTCTTGCCTCTTCAGCAGCTCCAGACTTTTCCCGGACTCCCTCCTGGCTAGCTGTGATGCACTAACCCCTTCAGGCTGTGTTCACACCACCAACCCCAGTCCTCTCCCTGGGATCTGACCTCTGAAGCCCGAGCCTCAGCTCCCAGCCCCGCCCGCCCCAGCGGGTGAGCAGACACGCCTCTCGGGCTGGAGAGTGCTCGTCAGCACTGCTCCTCTGTGCGGGAATCTCTCTGCTTTGCCCTCCACACCCCTGTTTCTGTGCTCTCCTCCGTGGCTCCGAAGCTCTCCCCTCTGCCACCCACAGTCTCCACCCGCGAAGGGGCTTCCTAGTGTGTGGAAACCTTTCCTCTGTCACAGCTCCCTCCCACTGGTTCAGGTCCCGTCCCTATTCTTTGTCTCTGTTTTTTCTTTTTTCTTTTACCCTACCTAGGTACGTGGGGGAGTTTCTTACCTTTTGGGAGGTCTGAGGTCTTCTGCCAGTGTTCAGTAGCTGTTCTGTAGGAGTTGTTCCACATGTAGATGTATTTCTGATGTATTTGTGAGGAGGAAGATGATCTCTGTGTCTTACTCTTCCGCCATCTTGAAGCTCCTCCCCCACTGTCTTTTACTTGAGATCACACACCTGGTCTCAGGACTTAACGAAGCTCAGGTTCTTTATGTCTCATTGCAGAAAGAATTCAGTGAGAGACAAAGTGATAGGTAAGAAGTGGGTTTATTTACAGAGAAACACACTCCACAGACAGAATGTGGGCCATCTCAGAAGGTGAGAGGCCTCGAAATATGGCGTGGTTAGTTTTTATGGGCTGGGTAATTTCATAGAGTGGGAACATTATTCCAACTATTTTGGGGAAGGGGCAGAGATTTCAAGGAATTGGGCCACTGTCCATTTTTTGACCTTTTCCAGTTAACCTCAGAACTCTCATGATGCTGGTGGGTGTGTCATTTAGTATGCTGATGTATTTCAATGAGCGTATAATGAAGTTCAAGGTCCACTGGAAGTCGAATCTTCTGCCATCTTGGACCTAGTTAGTTCTAACCAGTTTATGTCATGTCCTATGGCTATGTCATTCTTTTAAAGGTTGTGCCCTGCTCCCTTCCTTCCTGTTTCACATCCATCCACATCTTGTTCTCTGTGCATGCTCCCCAGCTGCTGTGACCTCCAGAAGTATCTTCTATGTAAAATAGAAGAAGAGAGCTTTCTTTTTTAAGCAGCTGACAGGTTGGAGAATCAGAGGAAATGGGAGTTAATGCGGAATGAGGATCTCTTAGCTTCCTTCATCAAAATGAGTCAGCATGATGAATGAGAATCCCCAGTACCCACAGGAAAATGAGAGGTTGATTGCAAGTGGGCTAGAGCTGATAGTACAACCTGGACAGAACACAGGGGCACTAAAATGGACACTGGGGTAAGACTGGTCATGTTCTACTCACTCCTTCTCTCTCCCTCCTTCTCTCTTCTCCTTGTTTTATTAAGCACCTACTGAATATTGCCATACCCTGGGAGACTTTGTTCCAAATTTCAAATGGCTCAGAGTGTAATGGAGCTACCCTTCTGGGCTAGGTTGCACTTTAGGGTCTCTGTAATTGGCTTCTATCCTCTTCCAGGGTTTCCTGGTATCCTGTCCCCCGACTCTATTATTCCCTGAGGGATGAAGTGAGTGATGATCTGTACACTCTCCCATGATATTAGCTAGACAGTAGGATTTAACCCTCTTCTCTCTTGCAGGTGGTGATGCTGGGAAGACAGAACAGGATGAGTCCCTAAGTCAGTGGAGTGGGGTTAAGGGGTGGAAGTAGGGGAAGCTTCTTAAAATGCAGATTCCTGAGCCCACATCCAGGTCTTCTGATTGAATGGATCTAGGGTGGGGCCCCTGGTGGATTCTGAAGCAGGCAGTCCTCCACACTTTGAGTTCTTGTCATCTTGATGGACTTTCTGCTTCTCTCAGATTTACCTCCCACTGGTGACAGATGCTGGCTCTGGTCCCTGGGAGCTTCTGAGAACAATGGTTAGGTGTCCAACCAGGTAGGAGGTCAGGTCAGCTCCACTTCTTGAGTCTTCTTCCTGCTGAGCCCCTTCTCTTGGGCCCTTTCTGCCATTGTACAACTGGGTCAGTCAGTAAGCAGTGTTTCTGAAGGGACTTGTTCAGCCTCCTCTAGGTTTCAGGGAAAGTCCTAGAGAAATTAGCTATTTCCTCAATAGAGTTCCAGAGTGAACTCCTTTAGATCAGTAATGAGGGCAACAAAAGCATGGTAATGAGGCTGATTTTTCAAGAGGAACATTTGGGCTGATCAGTGCAGAATGACCCTCTGACATGTATCTTTCAGGTAGGTGGTGGCAACCTATCCAAGCTACCAATTTCTTTTTCCTATGAGGAAGGAGAGAGAGATAGCTCTTGAGAATCTTCTTGATTACACCTCTGTCACTTGCCATGTTCTGCTCACCCACCCTTCTGTCACCTTCTATTTCAGTGCTGGCTGTGGATCCTTATTCTGGTTGAGTCAGTTCATCTGTGTCTCAGATCTCAGTATTGGCTGATTTCAGGAACTTGGTTTGTTACATCTTCAACCCTGACCTTGACCTCCTACCTCTGATCCCAGATATTCTCTGATCCAAGTGCTGAGAATGATAACAAAATGTGGTACACAGTGGCGCCATGTTTTGGTTCACAAAGAGAATAGATTAGAAGCCAGGCACCTCTATCCTCAAGCACTAGCTTTAGAAACACATGGTCAGTGTGCTTGAGGGAGCTTGGCTAGCTTGGCAGATGCATCTAAGATTCTACCATGGTGGAAATTCTCAGGTCTTGCCTCTTGAACTTTTATCAACAAATTACTAAATATGACCTTTTATTAAATTTCTACCTTTATGTGTTTTGTTGAAGTAAAAAACCAAAAGGTACATGCTCCTCCGGGAATGGAGAAAGCTGAAGATCTTACACTCTGAATCTGAGAGTTGAATATTATTTAACCAAGTTCTGAGAAGCAGTGATAAAAAACCACTTCATTTTGGATCCATGGTGAGGCTTGTGCAATGTGACTGGGAGGGCAGCTGACCCTTAGGAAGGGTAAACAGACTCATGCTGCTTCCGTTCTTGGTGGCGCATGTAAAATCAGATGTGGGGAGGAAATGATGAAAGGCCAGTCCTTCATGGGTTGGCAAGACCACTTGACCTTTATCCTGGTTTTGCCTACTGTTTTTAAGTGTTACTTCTCAGTCACTTCTATAAAAGGTCTCATCCCCTTCAGCAATCATCCTACATAATTCCACTTGATTTTTTTCTGATTTCTTCTTTCTCTGAACTCTTGGAACTTATTATCCACACTATTCATTTTCAATTGACTATTTCTCATCCTGTTCTGTTTCTGATCGCTGCAGTTTGATTTTGAGCCGTTTTGAGAGGCTGTTCCACATTATTCTTCTTTGTATTGTGGAGACAAGTTTTCCACTCTTTCTCCCCTACTTCTGTTCCTCTGCATGTGTTCCTCCCCATTTCCTCTACCCTGCATCCTGATAAAAGACATTTTCACATATTGATGTATGGGGAAGACATTCTGGCTTACACATTAGTTAACTTGAATTTGTTGCTAACTAGAACAGCCTGTTTGTGGCCTATCAAACATGCATTATAAATCTGCTTTAATTATTAAAGAAAAGGGTGCATTGACTAGAAGTAAAGGAAGTCCATGTTAAATAAAGATTAAATGACTCCCTTTCTGGGACACTAATGCTGGTACTCCTTCAATGATAAGACTCCCTTCGCAGGTGCCAAGACTACACTGATTTATTGTAACGTACTGATCTGTTTTTTATTTATGTATTCATGTTTTTTTGTTTTTTGAATCCTTGAAGGAATGTATCCTGACTTGTTTAATGTTCTTTGTTCTGATGAGATATAAGACTGTGCTGAAAACCATGCTTCTCTGGAGCAGTTCCTCAGAGTTATCTGAGAGGCTGTCCTCTGGGCTGTAGTCCTCAATTTGGCTCAAACTATTCCTATTATAGATTGTTTATTGATGATTTTCATCAACAGTCCTGTTCTCAAGAGTAGTGGGGCTGCTACTTTGAGCGTTCACCAGCTGGGAATCAATTATTAATGAGGACTGTCACTGTGCTTTGAAAGTCAACACAGGCTGCAGTACTTACTTTGGTCCTTCTCGCCCCTATGTGATAAGTGTATCCTGGTGGACTGTTTTCTCCTACTTCATATGTTAGTGTTCCCTGGGCCTCTCTCTGTTGAGGCCTGAGCATCTCTGGTGCTGGAGGGAGTGAAGTTATTTATGTTAGTTGTGTGTGCATGTGTGTGTGTGTGTGTACGAGTGTTACCAGAGAGTAGGTTCTTATCTCATTGCAGAAAGAATTCAGAGGCGAGACAGGGAAGTCAAGAAAGGAAAGCAAGCTCTTATTAAGTGATAGTACGCTCTCAAGGGGAGAGGTGAGTAGCTGCGCTGAGTTTCTTTGGCAAGCCGGTTATGTGGGGTCTGAAAATGAACAGGTAAAATATTCACTGGGGAAGGAAAGTTTTGGGGGTCGTATTCCCTGATTTTCATCCCAGCTCCACCTTCCCGAGAAGAGGAGGGATTTTTGTCCTTATTCAGTCTTGATCGGAAGCTTCATGGTGTTGGTGCAGAATGGGAACTTCTTGTCTGCAAGGCTAATTTTATCGTAATGAGAGCAAAATGAGCAAAAGGTTACATTCAGGTGCCAGAGATTCCAACCTTTTCCCACCTTTCTCTGTCTGCCTCCAGGACATTTGCCCCCCAAAATGTGTGCTTTCCTGTCAGTCTGGAGGTTTCTGCTTTTCTTTGTCTGCCCTAGGACCCCGTTGTTTACAAGATGTATGGTTTCCTGCCGTTTGGCCCGTGCACACCTTTCTCTGCTCATATCTAGTTATCTGCCTGCTCTAACACAGAGATGGGCACTTAAGACTGAAATCACATCCCTGTCCTCTAGGTCAGCTGTTACCAAAGACCTCGGCACCTGGTCTTTGGCTTATGTGTAACAGCTAGTGCAGGCCAGACTCCACCAGGAAATCTTAACACAATGCATCTTCCATATACTTTCACATTGTGCATGGCTGAACGATTGAGCAAAAAAATGAAGTAATGAAGAGGCAAAAAAAGGTGATCTTTAGAGAGATATCTTAAAAAGAGATTTGAGCGTTTGACAGTAATGGAAGAAGACACATTCCCTGTGTCTGGGAAGGGCCGGCCTGAGGCAAAATTGTCAAGTAGTTAACCTGGCTGTCAGTGGCCTTCTTTCCTACTCAGTCATATAGTTTTCTAATCCTGCCTTCAGGCGGTCCAGATTCTTCATGTTGTTTTTATTCTATTAGTTTTCTGTTTAGTATTTACCCCCCAGACACATTCCTTGTCCTTTGTTACGGTGAAATAAGTTCAGTGTTTGAACTCTTTGGAGCCAGAGACCTAAGGTCCACAGAACCTGCATTTCAGAAGAATGTGGGGCAGGGGGGAATTCCACTGGGATTGTTGGTCTGTGAGGAGTAGGAGGAAGGGAAGGAATAATTCTACATTTAAAGGGAAATTGGGATACGTTTCTTTTCTGTTTATCATAGGTGAGAGGCTTCCAAATGTAGAGCCAGTAAAGTGGCAATGTGCCTAACACACAGGAAGGTTCATGCAGTGGAGAAGCTCAGCCTTCCCTGTGAAAGGCAGTGAGGTTACAGGTGTGGACATGAGGGCAGCTGCCCATGTATGATCTGGAAGGTGGCAAAGTTTGTGCTGAAAACTCAGAATCTGTGCCCCAGTAACGAATCAAATCTCGGAGAAAGAGTTTTGGGTGAAGTGGAAAAGAATGGGTCAGCTGGTTTCTCTTCCACCTGCCAAGTCAGTCATCCAGGGTCTGCTTCCTTTATGTTGCTGCCACGTGGTTTCCAAAGGGAAGTGTAACATGGAGGAAACAACCATTCTAATTGTCTCCAACAGGGAGAGGAGCATCCTTTTCACGTACATTCCCATTGGCCAGAACTAAGTCCAGTGGCCCCAACTTAACTACAAAGGAAGTGCACAATGCCCAGGGACAGAAAATGATACAGATATGTGGCATGATCTCTGCCATTATCACTGATAAAGACCTTCATCCCTGATGGTACCTGGTAGGACTGAAAAAAAGTGCAGCCCTATGAAATCAGACTGATCTGAGTTTGAATTCCAAGTGTCAGTTCGTTCCCTGAAAATGAAGATAAACTCATGGGGTTTTGAGGAGAATTAAAAGATGTGACGTTAATAAAGCTCCCATTTCAGTGTCTGGCTCAGAGAGCACACTCAACAAATGTTATTTCCCATGCCTGACTATGTAGGATACAACATTGTGAACAATGGAAACATTATAACCCAACTTCTTCCTTACGTATTCTGAATAGATCATTTTTTGGAGTGTAAGTGGTAGGAAGCTGCCACGTTTTTCAGGCTAATTCCATCAATTCACTCCTTTGGTTTATCTTTAGACTTAACATTTACTAGGATAAACAGGAATATCTCTGACCATCAGAGTGCTGAGCTAGAGAAATTGCATATTCCTTCTTTCTAATTAATCTGGCTAGTCCCTACAGCAACTTTAACAAGCTATGATATGCAGAAATGAAGCATTCCAATTATTTTTCTATAATGCTATAATGCTTTTACAAGTGCTTTCCTCTGATGTATAATCTCCAAAATCAGACACTAAAGAAGAAATACCAGCTTTGATTTGCCAAGCTTATCCTTCTCACCAAAGTGGGGGAGAAACAACCTATGAAAATCTTGATTCTCTCAACAGCTGTGAACTATTCCCTTTAGAACCAAGTCTTTCCTCTGTTGAGTGCTGAGTACTCTTTCTGTGCTTGATTTGTTTCCTGCAGGGCCCACCACTGACGATGGCATTTGGATTCAGTGACTTTTCTTTGCGATGAGGATGAATAAGACATGAAGTGAGCAGAAGTGGGCGTGGCGGGGGGGGAAGGGGCAATGATGAGGAAGAAAAATAGGAGGTGGAAATAGTCCAAGGAGCAGTGAAAGAGGAAACAGAGAGGGGGAAGATGTACAGCAAGTGACCACACTGGGTCTCATCAGCTACCCCCAAAACACAAAACCAGATAGTTGCGGAGGGGAAACCAGCTCAAGATGGAAACAGAAACTCCAAATTTGAGTTTTGTGGCATTTGAGAATGAGCCCCCGATCTACTATTTTCTAGGTGTGTACTTCTAACTGCCAAAATTACTGTTGTAAGATTAAAAAAAAAAAAGGTGAAAGAACCATGTGATATCGAAGACATCATACAAACGTAAGTTATTTTTAGTTATTTTATAGAGATGTAGTTAGATACATATAGCAGCAGATTGAGAAACAGCAGGAGAGGCAAAGCTTATACTTGTTTAGGAAATTTTCTGAATATACATTATATGTGACAAGTTTAGTGAAGAGTCTCGCCTCATTGGGGGTATAAACAGGAAATAGTTTTGCTTTTCTAAACAGTTGCTACCTGTTGTGCACTGTCCAACCTTTCTGCCTCGTAGCAAGGATTGTTATGGACTCAGTCTGCTTTCCTAATTTCTCAGATACTTTTTGTTAACAAAGCGGTCTCAAGTAAATTCCGTGAGACTCAGTCCTGATTATTTTAAAACTTCATTCTCATGAGTAAATCAAAGTCATTCCCTCCTTAGCGCTTGGAGTTGAATCAGAAGACGAAGGAGAGAGTGATGCCGAAAGCTTGGCCTCTGTGCACCAGTGCCGAATCAAATCTCAAGGATAGAGTCTGGGTGAAGTAGAGAAAATAGCTATATTCAGGCAAAGGGGGACACAACGGGCTCATGCCCCTCAGAAACTATGTGTCCAACCTGGGAGGATTAGGTGAGGAGTTTTATAGCAATGGTTCAAGGACGGGGTTGCTGATAAGGATCAGGGTGTGCACTGGGCCTACACTTCTTTATTTTATTTATTTATTAATTATTATTTTTAACATCTTTATTGGAGTATAATTGCTTTACAACGGTGTGTTAGTTTCTGCTTTATAAGTGAATCAGCTACACATATACATATATCCCCATATCTCCTCCCTCTTGTGTCTCCCTCCCAACCTCCCTATCCCACCCCTCTAGGTGGACACAAAGCACCAAGCTGATCTCCCTGTGCTATGCGGCTGCTTCCCACTAGCTATCGGTTTTACATTTGGTAATAGATATAAGTCCATGCCACTCTCTCACTTCGTCCCAGGTTACCCTTCCCCCTACCCATGTCCTCAAGTGCACTCTCTAAGTCTGCATCTTTATTCATGTCCTGCCCCTAGGTTCTTCATAACCAATTTTTGGCTTTTTTTTAGGTTCAATATATATGTGTTAGCCTACAGTATTTATGTTTCTCTTTCTGACTTAATTCACTCTGTATGACAGACTCTATGTCCGTCCACTTCACAACAAATAACTCAATTTTGTTTCTTTTTATGGCTGAGTAATATTCCATTGTATATATGTGCCACATCTTCTTTATCCATTCATCTGTCGATGGACACTTAGGTTGCTTCCATTTCCTGCCTATTGTAAATAGAGCTGCAATGAACATTGTGGTACATGACTCTTTTTGAATTATGGTTTTCTCAGGGTATATGCCTAGTAGAGGGATTGCTGGGTCGTATGGTAGTTCTGTTTTTAGTTTTTTAAGGAACCTCCATACTGTTCTCCATAGTGGCTGTATCAATTTACATTCCCACCAACAGTGCAAGAGGGTTCCCTTTTCTCCGCACCCTCTCCAGCATTTACTGTGTAGATTTTTTGATGATGGCCATTCTGACTGGTGTGAGGTGATACCTCATTGTAGTTTTGATTTGCATTTCTCTAATGATTAGTGATATTGAGCATCCTTTCGTGTGTTTGTTAGCAATCTGTATGTCTTCTTTGGAGAAATGTCTATTTAGGTATTCTGCCCATTTTTGGATTGAGTTGTTTGTTTTCTTGATATTGAGCTGCTTGTAAATTTTGGAGATTAATCCTTTGCCAGTTGCTTTATTTGCAAATATTTTCTCCCATTCAGAGGTTTGTCTTTACATCTGGTTTATGATTTTTTTTGCTGTACAAAAGCTTTTAAGTTTCAATAGGTCCCATTTGTATATAATTTTTTTTATTGCCATTTCTCTAGGAGGTGGGTCAAAATGATCTTGCTGTGCTTTATGTCATAGAGTGTTCTGCCTATGCTTTCCTCTAAGAGTTTTATAGTGTCCGGCCTTACATATAGGTTTTTAATCCATTTTGAGTTTATTTTTGTGTATGGTGTTAGGGAGTGTCCTAATTTCATTCTTTTACATGTAGCTGTCCAGTTTTCCCAGCACCACTTACTGAAGAGGCTATCTTTTCTCCATTGTATATTCTTGCCTCCTTTATCAAAAATAAGGTGACCATATGTGCATGGGTTTATCTCTGGGCTTTCTTTCCTGTTCCATTGATCTATATTTCTGTTTTTGTGCCAGTACCATACTGTCTTGATTACTGTGGCTTTGTAGTATAGTCTGAAGTCAGGGAGCCTGATTCCTCCAGCTCCGTTTTTCTTTCTCAAGATTGCTTTGGCTATTCAGGGTCTTTTGTGTTTCCATACAAATTGTGAAACTTTTTGTTCTAGTTCTGTGAAAAATGTCATTGGTAGTTTGATAGGATTGCATTGAATCTGTAGATTGCTTTGGGTAGTATAGTCATTTTCACAATGTTGATTCTTCCAAGCCAAGAATATGGTATATCTCTCCATCTATTCGTTTCATTTTACTTTCTTTCATCAGTGTCTTACAGTTTTCTGCATACAGGTCTTTTGTCTCCTTAGGTAGGTTTATTCCTAGGTATTTTATTCTTTTTGTTGCATTGGTAAATGGGAGTGTTTCCTTAATTTCTCTTCCAGATTTTTCATCATTAGTGTATAGGAATGCAAGAGATTTCTGTGCATTAATTTTGTATCCTGCTACCTTACCAAATTCATTGATTAGCTCTAGTAGTTTACTGATAGAGTCTTTAGGATTCTCTATGTATAGTATCATGTCATTTGCAAACAGTGACAGGTTTACTTCTTCCTTTCCAAATTGGATTCCTTTTATTTCTTTGTCTTCTCTGATTGCTGTAGTTAAAGCTTCCAAAACTATGTTGAATAATAGTGGCGATAGTGCGTAACCTTGAATTGTTCCTGATGTTAGTGGAAATGGTTTCAGTTTTTCACCATTGAGAACAATGTTGGCTGTGGGTTTGTCATATATGGCCTTTATTACGTTGAGGTAAGTTCCCTCTATGCCTACTTTCTAGAGAGTTTTTATCAAAAATGGGTGTTGAATTTTGTTGAAAGTTTTTTCTGCATCTATTGAGATGATCATGATTTTTATCCTTCAATTTTTTTAACATTGTGTATCACACTGACTGATTTGTATATATTGAAGAATCCTTGCATTCCTGGGATAAACCCCACTTGATCATGGTGTATGATCCTTTTAATGTGCTGTTGGATTCTGTTTGCTAGTGTTTTGTGGAGGATTTTTGCATCTATGTTCATCAGTGATATTGGCCTGTAGTTTTCCTTCTTTGTGACATCTTTGCCTGGTTTTGGTATCAGGGTGTTGGTGGTCTCATAGAAGGAATTTGGGAGTGTTCCTCTCTCTGCTATATTTTGGAAGAGTTTGAGAAGCAGAGTTGTTAGCTCTTCTCTAAATTTTGATAGAATTCATCTGTGAAGCCATCTGGCCCTGGGCTTTTGTTTGTTGGAAGATTTTTAATCACAGTCTCAATTTCAGTGCTTGTGATTGGTCTGTTTATATTTTTTATTACTTCCTGGTTCAGTCTCAGAATGTTGTGCTTTTCTAAGAATTTGTCCATTTCTTCCAGGTTGTCCATTTTATTTGCATATAGTTGCTTGTAGTAATCTCTCCTGATTCTTTGTATTACTGCAGTGTCAGTTGTTACTTCTCCTTTTTCATTTCTAATTCTATTGATTTGAGTCTTCTCCCTGTTTTTCTTGATGAGTTTGGCAAATGGTTTATGAATTTTTTTATCTTCTCAAAGAACGAGCTTTTAGTTTTATTGATCTTTGCTCTTATTTCCTTCATTTCTTTTTCACTTATTTCTAATCTGATCTTGTTGTTTCTTTGAGATTTTTCTTGTTTCTTCAGGTAGGATTATATTGCTATAAACCTCCCTCTTAGAACTGCTTTTGCTGCATCCCATAGGTTATGGGTCATCGTGTTTTCATTGTCATTTGTTTCTAGGTGTTTTTTGATTTCCTCTTTGATTTCTTCAGTGATCTCTTGGTTATTAAGTAGTGTGTTGTTTAGCCTCCATGTGTTTGTATTTTTTACAGATTTTTTCCTGTAATTGATATCTAGTCTCATAACACTGTGGTCACAAATGTTATTTGACATGATTTCAATTTTCTTAAATTTACCAAGGCTTGATTTGTGACCCAAGATATGATCTATCTTGGAGAATGTTCCATGAGCACTTGAGAAGAATGTGTATTCTGTTGTTTTTGGCAGGAATGTCCTATAAATATCTATTAAGTCCATCTTGTTTAATGTATCATTTAAAGCTTGTGTTTCCTTATTTATTTTTATTTTGGATGATCTGTCCATTGGTGAAAGTGGGGTGCTAAAGTCCTCTACTATGATTGTGTTACTGTCGATTTCCCCTTTTATGGCTGTTAGTATTTGCCTTATGTATTGAGGTGCTTCTATGTTGGGTGCATAAATATTTACAATTGTTATATCTTCTTCTTGGATTGATCCCTTGATCATTATGTAGTGTTTTTTTTTTTGTCTCTTGTAATAGTCTTTGTTTAAAAGTCTATTTAGTTTTATATGAGAATTGCTACCTCAACTTTCTTTTGATTTCCATTTGCATGGAATATCTTTTTCCATCCCCTCACTTTCAGTCTGTATGTGTCCTTAGGTCTGAAGTGGGTATCTTGTTGACAGCATACATACAGTTCTTGTTTTTGTATCCATTCAGCCAATCTACGTCTTTTGGTTTGAGCATTTAATCCATTTACATTTAAGGTAATTACTGATATGTCTGTTCCTATTACCATTTTCATAATTGTTTTGGGTTTTTTATTGTAGGTTTTTTCCTTCTCTTGTGTTTCCTGCCTAGAGAAGTTCCTTTAGCATTTTTTTTAAAGCTGGCTTGGTGGTGCTGAATTCTGTTAGCTTTTGCTTGTCTGTAAAGGTTTTAACTTCTCTGTCAAATCTGAATGAGATTCTTGCTGGGTACAGTAATCTTGGTTGTGTACAGTAATCTTGGTTGTAGGTTTTTCTCCTGCATCAGTTTAAATATGTTCTGCCACTCCCTTCTGTCTTGCAGAGTTTCTGCTGAAAGATCAGCTGTTAACCTTATGGGGATTCCCTTATGTGTAATTTGTTGTTTTTCCCTTGCTGCTTTTAATATTTGTTCTTTGTATTCAATTTTTGTTAGTTCGATTAATATGTGTCTTGGCATGATTCTCCTTGGATTTATCCTGTATGGGATTCTCTGTGCTTCCTGGACGAGATTAACTATTTCCTTTCCCATATTAGGGAAATTTTCAACTATAATCTCTTCAAAAATTTTCTCAGTCCCTTTCTTTTACTCTTCTTCTCTGGGACCATTACAATTCGAATGTTGATGTGTTTAATGTTGTCCCAGAGGTCTCTGAGACTGTCTTCAATTGTTTTCTTTTTTTTTCTTTATTCTACTCTGCGGTAGTTATTTCCACTATTTTACCTTCCAGGTCACTTATCCGTTCTTCTGCCTCACTTATTCTGCTATTGATCCCTTCTAGAGAATATTTAATTTCATTTATTGTGTTGTTCATCACTGTTTGTTTGCTCTTTAGTTATTCTAGGTCCTTGTTAAACGTTTCTTTAATTTTCTCCATTCTATTTCCGAAATTTTGGATCATGTTTACTATCATTATTCTGAATTCTTTTTCAAGTAGACTGCCTATTTCCTCTTCATTTATTGGTTTTGGTGGGTTTTTGCCTTGCTCCTTCATCTGCTGTGTGTTTTTCTGTCTTCTCATTTTGCTTATCTTACTGTGTTTGGGGTCTCCTTTTTGCAGGCTGCAAGTTCGTAGTTCCTGTTGTTTTTGGTGTCTGTCCCCAGTGGCTAAGGTTGGTTCAGTGGGTTGTGTAGGCTTCCTCGTGGAGGGGACTAGTGCCTGTGTTCTGGTGGATGAGACTGGATCTTGTCTTTCTGGTGGGCAGGTCCACGTCTGGTGGTGTGTTTTGGGGGTGTCTGTGGCCTTATTATGATTTTAGGCAGCCTCTGTTGTAATGGATGGGGTTGTGTTCCTGTCTTGCTAGTTGTTTGGCATAGGGTGTCCAGCACTGTAGCTTGCTGGTTGTTGAGTGGAGCTGGGTCTTGACGTTGAGATGGAGATCTCTGGGAGATTTTCACCGTCTGATATTACATGAAGCTGGTAAGTCTCTTGTGGACCAGTGTCCTGAACATGGCTCTCCCACCTCTGTGGCACAGCCCTGACCCCTGGCTGGAGCACCAAGTGCCTGTCTTCCATGCAGCTCAGAATAAAAGGGAGGAAAAAACGAAGGAAAGAAAGAAGATAAAATAAAAGTAAAATAAAATAAAATAAGGTTATTAAAATAAAAAATAATTATTAAGAAAAAAAGTTTTTAAGCAAAAAAAAAGAAAGAAAAAAAAAAAAACCGGACAGAGAGAACCCTAGGACAAATGGTAAAAGCAAAGCTATACAGACAAAATCTCACACAGAAGCAAACACATACATACTCACAAAAAGATAAAAAGGGAAGAAAAAAATATATATTGTTGCTCCCAACATCCACCTCCTCAATTTGGGATGATTCGTTGTCTATTCAGGTATTCCACAGATGCAGTGTACATCAAGCTGATTGTGGAGATTTAATCCACTGCTCCTGAGGCTGCTGGGAGAAAATTCCCTTTCTCTTCTTTGTTCGCACAGCTCCTGGGGTTCAGCTTTGGATTTGGACCTGCCTCTGCGTGTAGGTCACCTGAGGGTGTATGTTCTTTGCTTAGACAGGATGGGGTTAAAGGAATAGCTGATTCGGGGGCCCTGACTCGCTCTGGCTGTGGGGAGGGACGGGTACGGATGCAGGGCAAGCCTGCGGCGGCAGAGGCCAGCATGACGTTGCAGCAGCCTGAGGCGTGCCGTGTGTTCTCCCGGGGAAGTTGTCCCTGGATCACAGGACCCTGGCAGTGGCAGGCTGCACAGGCTCCCAGGAGGGGAGGTGTGGATAGTGACCTGTGCTTGCACACAGGCTTCTTGGTGGCTGCAGCAGTGGTCTTAACATCTCATGCCAGTCTCTGGGCTCTGTGCTGATAGCCGAAGCTCCCACCCGTCTCTGGAGCTCCTTTAAGCGGCGCTCTTAATCCCCTCTCCTGGTGCACCAGGAAACAAAGAGGCAAGAAAAAGTCTCTTGCCTCTTTGGCAGCTCCAGACATTTTCCCGGACTCCCTCCCAGCTAGCTGTGGTGCGCTAACCCCTTCAGGCTGTTTTCAGGCAGCCAACCCCAGTCCTCTCCCTGGGATCTGACTGAAGCCTGAGCCTCAGCTCCCAGCCCCCACCCATTCTGGCGGGTAAACCGACAAGCCTCTTGGGCTGGTGAGTGCTGGTCAGCACCGGTCCTCTGTGTGGGAATCTCTCCACTTTGCCCTCCTCATCCCTGTTGCTGTGCTGTCCTCCTTGGCTCCGAAGCTTCCCCCCTCCACCACCCACAGTCTCCACCCAGGAAGGGGCTCCCTAGTGTGGAAACCTTTCCTCCTTCACAGCTCCCTCCCACTTGTGCAGGTCCCATCCTTATTCTTTTGTCTCTGTTTTTTCTTTTTTCTTTTGCCCCACCCAGGTACGTGGGGAATTTCTTGCCTTTTGGGAGGTCTGAGGTCTTCTGCCAGCATTCAGTAGGTGTTCTGTAGGAGTTGTTCCACATGTAGATGTATTTCTGATGTATTTGTGGCGAGGAGGTGATCTCCACGTCTTACTCTTCCACCATCTTGAAGCTCTCTCTCATTCTTTTTTTTTTTTTTATTCTGCTCTGCAGTAGTTATTTCCAATATTTTATCTTCCAGTTCACTTATCCATTCTTCGGCCTCAGTTATTCTGCTATTGATTCCTTCTAGAGAATTTAAAATTTCATTTATTGTGCTGTTCATCCTTGCCTGTTTGCTCGTTAGTTCTTCAGGTCCTTGTTAAACGTTTCTTATATTTTCTCCATTCTATTTCCAAGGTTTTGGATCACCTTTACTATCGTTACTCTGAATTCTTTTTCATGTAGACTGCCTATTTCCTCTTCATTTGTTTGGGCTGGTGTGTTTTTACCTTTGTCTTTCATTTTCTTTGTGTTTTTCTGTCTTTTCATTTTGCTTAACTTACTGTGTTTGGGGTCTCCTTTTCACAGACTGCAGGTTCATAGTTCCCGTTGTTTTTGGTGTCTGCCCCCAGTGACTAAGGTTGGTTCAGTGCATTGTGTAGGCTTCCTGGTGGAGGGGACTGGTGCCTGTGTCTGGTGGATGAGGCTGGATATTGTCTTTCTAGTGGGTAGGACTGCATCTGGTGGTGTGTTTTGGGGTGCCTGCCTTATTATGATTTTAGGCAGCCTCTCTGCTAATGGGTGGGGTTGTGTTCCTGTCTTGCTAGTTGTTTGAAATGGGCCGTCCAGCACCATCACTTGCTGGTCATTGAGTGGAGCTGGGTCTTAGTGTTGAGATGGAGATCTCTGGCAGAGCTTTCACCATTTGATATTATGTGGAGCCAGGAGGTCTCTGGTGGACCAATGTCCTGAACTCAGCTCTCCCGCATCAGGGGCACAGGCCTGACACCCAGTCAGAGCACCAAGACCCTGTCAGCCACATGGCTTAAAAGAAAAGGGAGAAAAAAAGAAAGAATGGAAAAAATAAAATAAAATTAGAAGGTATTAAAATAAAAAATAAAAATAATTATTAAAAATTTAAAAAAATTAAAAATTAATTAAAAAAGAGAAAAAAAGAAAGAAAGTAAGAAGAGAGCAACCAAATCACAAAACAAATCCACCAATGATAACAAGTGCTAAAAACTATACTAAAATAAATAAATAAATAAAATGGACAGAGAGAACCCTAGGACAAATGGTAAAAGTGCAGCTATACAGACAAAATCACACAAAGATGCATATACATACACGCTCACAAAAAGAGAAAAAGGAAAAAATTATATATCTTTGCTCCCAAAGTCCACTGCATCAATTTTGGGATGATTTGTTGTCCATTCAGGTATTCCACAGATGCAGGGTACATCAAGTTGATTGTGGAACTTTAATCCACTGCTCCTGAGGGTGCTGGGAGAGATTTCCCTTTCTCTTCTTTGCACAGCTCCTGGGGTTCAGCTTTGGATATGGCCCCGCCTCTTCGTGTAGGTCGCCTGAGGACGTTTGTTTTCGCTCAGACAGGACGGGGTTAATGTAGAAGCTGATTAGGGAGCTCTGGCTCACTCAGGCCGGGGGGAGGGAGTGGTACGCATGCGGGGCGAGCCTGCGGCGGCAGAGGCCGGCGTGACATTGCACCAGCCTGAGGCGCGCCGTGCGTTCTCCCGGGGAGGTTGTCCCTGGATCACGGGACCCTGGCAGTGGCGGGCTGCACAGGCTCCTGGGAGGGGCGGTGTGGATAGTGACCTGTGTTTGCACACAGGCTTCTTGGCTGCAGTAGCAGCCTTAGCATCTCATGCCCATCTCTGTGGTCTGCACTGATAGCCGTGGCTCGTGCCCTTCTCTGGAGCTCGTTTAGATGGTGCTCTGAATCCCCTTTCCTTGCGCACCCCGAAACAATTTTCTCTTTCCTCTTAGGCAGTTTCAGACTTTTTCCCAGACTCCCTCCTGGCTAGCTGTGGTGCACTAGCCCCCCTTCAGGCTGTGTTCATGCAGCCAACCCCTGTCCTGTCTCTGGGATCTGATCTTGAAAGCTGGAGCCTCAGCTCCCAGCCCCCACTTGGCCCTGCGGGTGAGCAGACAAGCCTCTCAGGCTGGTGAGTGCTGGTCAGAACTGATCCTCTGTGCAGAAATCTTTCTGCTTTGGCCTCTGCACCCCTGTTGCTGTGCTCTCCGTTGTGGCTCCAAAGCTTCTTCCCATCCCACGCCCTGTCTCCACCAGTGAAGGGGTTTCCTAGTGTGTGGAAACTTCCTCCTTCACAGCTCCCTCCCAGAGGTGCAGGTCCCGTCCCTATTCTTTTGTCTCTGTTTTTTCCTTTTCTTTTGCCCTACCCAGGTACGTGAGGAGTTTCTTGCCTTTTGGGAAGTCTGAGGTCTTCTGCCAGAGTTCAGTAGGTGTTTTGTTGGAGTTGTTCCACATGTAGATGTATTTTTGATTTATTTGTGGAGAGAAAGGTGATCTCCATGTCTTATTCCTCTGCTATCTTGAAGGTCTCCTCCTACACTTCTTTAATCTGGCCTCAGGCAGTCTTCTGATAAGCTTCAAGTTTATCAAACTGACCTTCTCTCTGGAACATCTTCCACTGGGTGGGGGTTTTAGTTCTGCGGAAGAGCTTAAAGACATTGTTATGTGTATCCCTTGAGGTGGAATACTGCCCCTGCCCTAAGGTTACACTATTGTTTCTTGGCTGCTCCCCCCTTGTCTATGTATCCCCTCCTTTCCTTGATTAGCAACTGTTTGAAAGGCCTCCTGCCCAGGAGCCCCACAGGGTCCTGCTTTCAAGAGGAGGTTGAGGTCCTTACTTACACAGCAAAGTTACTTCCTTCTCCTGCGCTCATCCTTAGCATTAATCTAGTTATTTGTCTGTGGGCTAATGTGACTGGTTGCTGATAAGTGGTTCACACCCAAATTGCTTCTTGGGCACAGGTGGTCCCTTCTGGGGCAGGTCACAACCTCTGGTTGACCCTCAGCTAGAGGCTTCCCCCAAAAATGCTCTGCTCAGAAGGCCTGTTTACCCTGTGGCTGAAGTTAGCAAGTACTTTGAGGAGATTCCTGCCCCCCCAAAATGGATATATACTAAATTTAGAAGTGGAGAATTTTATTACTATTGTTTCTTAGCTGTATCCTTAGTTATCAAAACTAGGAAAATTGAGGAGAACCTAGTCTCTCTGGAGTCTGTGTATATTGCTATGTAAATGTATAATATTAATTAATGAACACAAACTCAAGCAGGATCTATCTATCATCTATATATGTATGTATGTATGTATTATCTGTCTATCTATCTATCTATCTATCTATCTATCTATCTATCTATCATCTATCTCTCTGTCTTCCATTTTTATCTAAAGCCTAGCACAGAAAATCTTGAAATCCTTTAAGCACAATTCATTTCAAAAAATTTTTTATTAGTGGTAAATGTTTCCTCTCATTTTACAGAGAAGATCACTTTCATGATACTATAGCTTCTCTTGTAAATTAAAAATATTTTTTCCAGCTTTATTGAGATATAATTGACATATAACATTGAGTAGGTTTAAGGTGTACAATGTGATGATTTTGATTTACTATACACATATATTGTGAAGTGCTTAACACAATAAGGTGAGTTAACACATTTGTCACCTTACACAGTTATAATTTTTTGTGTGTGTGTGTGGTGAGAATTTTTAAGATTTTTTTCTCTTAGCAACTTTCAAATATATAATAGAGGTTTGTTAACTATGGTCACCATGTTGTACATTACATTACATCCCCAGAACTTATTCCTCTTATAACTGGAAGTTTGTATCCTTTGACCATCTTCACACATTTCTCCCACTCCCACTCTCCACCACCTAGCAACCACCAATCTGTTCTCTGTTTTTATGAGTTCTTTTTTTTTTCCCCCTCCATATGTACGGAGATTATATAGTATTTGATTTCTCTGTCTGATATTTCACTTAGCATAATCCCCTCAAGTTTCATCCATGTTGTTCACAAATGGTAGAATTTCCTTCTTTTTTATGGCTAAATAATATTCCATTCTGTATGTACACCACATTTTCTTTATCCATTCATCCATTGATGGACACTTATATTGTTTTCATGTCTTGGTTATTTTAAATAATACTGCAATAAACGTGGAAGTGCAGATATCTTTTTGAGATAGTGATTTCATTTCTTTTGGATATATACACAAAAGTGGAGTTTCTGGATCATATGGTAGTTCTATTTTTAATTTTTTGAGGAACCTCTATACTGTTTCCACAGTAGGTGCACCAATTTACATTTCCACCAACAGTACACAAGGGTTCCCTTTTCTCCATATGTTTCCCAGCACTTGTTATCTCTTGTCTTTTTGGTAATAGTCATTCTAACAGGTCTAAAGTGATATCTCATTATGGTTTTGATTTGCATTTCCATGATGATTAGTAATATTGAGCATCTTTTCATGTACCTGTTGGCCACTTGAATAGTATTTTAGGAAAAATGTCTATTTAGGTCCTTTGACCATTTTAAAATCAGATCATTTGCTTTTTTGCTACAAGAATTTCTTATATATTTTAGATATTAACCCTTTATCAGATGAATTGTTTACAAATATTTTCTTCCATTCCATTAGTTGCATTTTCATTCTCTTGATTGTTTCTTTTGCCAAGCAGAAGCTTTTTAGTTGGATGTAGTCCCACTTACTTATTTTTGCTTTTGTTGCTTGTGCTGTCATATCCATAAAATCATTGTCAGTACCAATGTCAAGAGATTTTTTCCCTATGCTTTCTTCTAGGACTTTTATGGTTTCAGGTCTTACATTTAAGTCTTTAATCCATTTTGATTTAATCTTTGTGAGTGGTGAAAGATTCTTGTAAATTTTTGGAATTATGTGGCTATCAAGTGATATTGAAAGTTTTCAAAGATGGGCATGATGGAAAATTCTACATATGAGATGACATGAGATCCAAGATAGACTCTAGTCTGCAAGTTGAGGTTCCCTATATTTGATGAGGAGCAATCTTAACCTTGATGAAATGGGAACTTGTTAAACTTTTTAAGTAATAATTACAGCTCCTTATTCTTTTCAAATTTATTGTATTGTCAGTTTACCTATTTAGATTTGGGTTTTGTAAATGTAAGACACACGTGTAATGTTTCTTTGATTCTTGGAAATATTTTTGTTGGGTCCATATGACCTTAGAGTCATCTTTTCCTTCAGTACAAGCTTTATGCCAATATTTATTGCTAACCTCACTAGGTTGTGTTTTCACAAGCAGAAGCTGGGCATTAAATCCCCTAGGTAAGATTCATCAGTTGCTTCCCTTTGATTCTGCAGGTCTGTACACACTGCTGTGTTATTTCCTGATGATTAGCCCCAAGGCCATTAGAAAGATATCACTGAGGAATGCTTGATTACAACAGAATCCTAGGAAATGAAAGGAAGCACAGCAGTCATCCCTAAGGAATGGGCTGCAGGGTGGCAACTTGTATTTTTGTATGTGTGTAACCAACTTTTTGTCTATTAATACAGTTCCATCATGAAGATCTTTTTTTTTTTTTTTTAAATAAAGTGACATACGCTTTTTTTTTTTAAGGAATTCCTTTATTTTTATTATTTATTTATTTATTTTTTATTTTATGGCTGTGTTGGGTCTTCGTTTCTGTGCAAGGGCTTTCTCTAGTTGCTGCAAGAGAGGGCCACTCTTCATCGCAGTGCGTGGGCCTCTCACTATCGTGGCCTCTCTTGTTGCGGAGCACAAGCTCCAGACGCACAGGCTCAGTAGTTGTGGCTCATGGGCCTAGTTGCTCCGCAGCATGTGGGATCTTCTCAGACCAGGGCTCGAACCCGTGTCCCCTGCATTGGCAGGCAGATTTTCAACCACTGAGCCACGAGGGAAGCCCCATTATGAAGATCTTGCAGAGACATTCACTCAATAAATTAATCTCGTCCCAATTGTAAAATTAGAAAATCTCAGAGTTGGAAGAAATCTTGAAAGCCAGGTAGTCCAGTGGTCTGTTCTATGTTTAATTCCCCCTCCAATATCCTGAAAATATCTCTCAGCATCTGTTTGAACAACCCCAGGGATGGGGAAACTACAACTCCAGGGGTCAGCACACTCACGGATATTGAAAGTATATCCTGTGAGGAACAATTGATCACCTGTCCTTTTCACCCTTCAGATCTTGATTATAACTATTTTCTGTTCCATAGATTTCTTCTCCATTTCAGTCATCACCCTCACCCTGCTTCATCACCTCCTCATTTGACAAAAGTTCCAGGCCTCCATCACCTTGGTTATTCTGCTCATCATATCTTCTTTAAGTGTCATCCCTAGATTTGAGCCCAATATTCCAGGTATGGTTTGATCAAACTCAGAGCAGAGCAGAGGAGAATCACAGCCCTTATTCATTAAAACCTCTAAGTTTTCTTTATCCCCTCTCCCCCTCTTTTTTAGATGCTAAATCATGTTCCCCTTGTACCTGTGCACTTGAATTTTGGATCTAAGGACAAGATCCTGTATTTGTAGACACTAAATTTCATATTGTTAATTTCTTTTAGAAACATTTTCTAATTTATTACATCAAATACCCAGCATGTTTACTTTATACCATCTTTTTAGAAATAATTCTTGAGCTTTGAAAATA
Organism: Balaenoptera borealis; assembly: GCF_965194805.1. NCBI lineage: Eukaryota > Metazoa > Chordata > Mammalia > Artiodactyla > Balaenopteridae > Balaenoptera > Balaenoptera borealis. Next base: position 15,763,404 of record NC_138871.1, read on the forward strand.
ATTTTATTATTTCTTTAATTAATAACACAGTTTTAGGTAAAGATTTCTCCTAAGGCTTTGCACCTATTTCTAAAATTTTGTTCTATGTGAGGATTGGTTTATATTTCTCCCTCTCCCCATCCACCTAAGAGAGACTGTTTTTAGACAGAATATTTTTTGAATTAAAAAAAAATGTCCATAATACCACATGTCCTTCTTTTTTATGCTTCTGAAAAAATATTATTTGTATTTTTAATTCAAGAATTTAAACATTGCTTGTCTGACATCATCTGTATTTCATATGTGTTCTGGAAGTCTTTTAAATAATGATTTCTTCCTTCCCTGTTTAATTTTAAAGAATAATTGTGGTGAAGTTTTCTATTATTTCCTCCATATCTTCTCTTTCACTGTCTTCCAGAATGCTTATGAATTGGTGATTATTTCTCCTTGACCAATTTTCATGGTTCTCTATATAAGGTTTTTAACCCGCATTATTGCCTGGGTCAAGGAGGTAATTTCCTTTTCTCTCTGTTTCTTCTGTGCCTCCTCTTCCAAAAACCTGCTTTCTAATGTTTCTTTCTGACTGTAAATGATTTCCGATTTACTATTTATTCCTTTTAATGTCATCTTCTCTCAGTTCTTTTCAACAGACAATCCTCTAAAACTTCCTACTGGAAATGGTGGTAAGTTTTCCTGGTATCATTTTTTTTTTTTTTGAATTTTATTTTATTTATTTTTTTATACAACAGGTTCTTATTAGTTATCTACTTTATACATATTAGTGTATATATGTCAATCTCAATCTCCCAATTCATCCCCCCACCACCACCACTTTCCCGCCTTGGTGTCCATATGTTTGTTCTCTACATCTGTGTTTCTATTTCTGCCCTGCAAACTGGTTCATCTGTACCATTTTTCTAGGTTCTACATATATGCGTTAATATATGATATTTGTTTTTCTCTTTCTGACCTACTTCACTCTGTATGGCAGCCTCTAGATCCATCCACGTCTCTACAAATGACCCAATTTTGTTCCTTTTTATGGCTGGGTAATATTCCATTGTATATACGTACCACATCTTCTTCATCCATTCGTCTGTTGATATGCATCTAGGTTGCTTCCATGACCTGGCTATTGTAAATAGTGCTGCAATGAACATTGGGGTGTATGTGTCTTTTTGAATTATGGTTTTCTCTGGGCAGGTATCTTGAAATTAAACGTTTTCTAAGTTTTTTTTTTTTTAAGGAGGAGCCAATGGAATTATCTATTTCTGCCTCTTAACATGCTTTTAGAAGCTTGCCCTTCCAAAATGCAAGCACTGAAGCACTTGTTGATCAGAAGATTGTTTCTGATTTTACGCTTAGCCAACAGTTTTCAAAAAAAAAAAAAATCTAGAAAAACTGCTTTGATTTTCCTAGTCCTTACCAAGGCCCCCATTGTTGTGTACTCTCTCCTGCTGTCTCAGCAATGTCACTTTTTAGTTCAGAGTGCCAGAGACTCCCATTTAGGTGTGTGGCCAAATGTGCCGACAGCTGCCTTCCCTAAATTGGGCTACAGCAGCTGAAAATCTGCCCAGAGAAGAAATGTGCAGATTTTTGGCTTCAGGGAAATCCTGGAGCAGCTCACAACTTTTCTTCCCCACATGTCTGCAACAGAAGGTGTATGGAATAGTGATAGAGTGTTGCTTCCTAGGTGATTTTGTACCGTCTGGACCATGATCTGAAAGAGAGGCTTTCATGATGTTTCAAAAATGTACATTGTTCTTAGTTTCTTGTAATCAACACCTTTCTGAGGCAAAGGAATATTCCCAGAGGATGAAGAACCATGGCTTCTGGGTTTGGTTCCAAATATAATTGCAGAGATGTACTGTAGATACAGCTTCCTCATCTTTGGGAACTCTAAATCTGGTCCAACCAGGTAATCTCACCTTCTGACCCTAGGGTCAGGCCTCCAGATCTGTTTCTAAATCCCCCTAAAGTTAATGATTTGTGGTCATAGTTACAAAACTCTCAGAGATGATGGACTATTCCATCTCTCTCTGTCCCTTAAGAAGGTAAAATGATGTTTTATTCTTTCTTATTAAGGAATGTAGATACACAGTTCTGAATATAACACACTTCTGTTAATGGCATTAAGATTGGTCTCTTTTCTTAAAATGTAATGATATTTTCTTAGGCAGGAATTCAGCACCAGAGATGGTTTTCAGCAGCCTCTTCCCTTTGATCATTATAAATGAATAATTATTACATGCACTTGAATGTTTTATTTATGCTAATGCATTGGTTGTAGAAAATGACACAACAGTATTCAGATTATGCTGGTTGCATTAAGAATGGAAAAACAAGGCCACTATGAGGTAATTTCATTTCATTATTTTTGTAATTTTTTCCTCCTCATTAATGTTTTTTAGAATCTTCATATTCAAAGATAGTGTTTATTGAACAAAATTGCTCTCTTTTAGGCTAGATCATTGTTCACAAAGCCCACAAGACTGGGAAACATTTAGTATCAATCCTCTTTGTTAGTTTCATCTGTGGAGAAAGGTCATCCAAACTAAATAAGCTAGAAGTTTATTTTTCTTTGAGATGGAAGTACGCAGGCATGCAGGCAGTCTAAGGTATGCTGCCTCTACTCTACAAGTTGTGAGCAATCCAGTCTCCCTCCAGCTTGTTGATGCACTTTTCTGTGTCTTTTCTTCCTAGTGTCAACCAATGGCCCAAGATGGCTGCCCAACTTCAGCCATCAGGTTTGCATTCCAGTCTACAAAAAGGAGGAAATGCTGGGGCAAGGCGTACATGTCAACTGGTCTCTAGAGGCGTGACATCATTTTTTAGGCCTAATCAGGCAGTACTTAGGCCTCTGGCCCCATATAATTGCAAAGAAGCCTGAGAAACAGTTTTTTTTTTTTTTTTTTTTTTCTTCCTCTGGGCAGACATGGACTGAGCTTTTTAAAAAATCCAAAATTCTATTACTATTAGAGAGGAGAGAAAGCTTATTGGTAGTCAGCCAGCAGTCTTAGACTCATTGTCCTCCAACCCTTGAATGAACCAGAGGGAAATGGGTTGGAACGTCACTGAAGGCAATCTGAATGAGGCTGATAGAGGGTCATTCATATTCTGCTCCTTTTGGCCTGATGGGAAGTTCATCTTGGTTCTCTGGAGAAAGACATTTCTTCCTCTTAACCTGCATTTATTATGGAGCCCACTCATGTTCTTTAAGATGTTAAAGCTTTGGATAAAATGCAAATGTTCTTTGAGAATATTAATGGATTAATTAGCATAATGTAGTACAAAGGACATAGATGTTAGAATCAGACAAAACTACATTTAATTCTGGCTCTCTCACTTATTAAATGAGTGAATATGGGAATGAATATGAATATCCTGGCCTCAATTTTCTCATCTGTAAAATGAGTACCATAATACCTTACATTTTTATGTATGTGTATAGTAAATTATTTAATGTTTGCAAAGGGCAAAGTTGGTGATTAAAAATGATCCTTCCTTTGCATTTCCCTACTAACCACACACATATCAGCTCCAATCATATAGCACCACAGCACTGGGCCTCAAGTAGATGTAACCAATGATGGGTGAGTTTTGATAGAGGATGGTGAGAATTATTCTGGGGGAGAGGGATAGCTTTGTGAAAGATCTGGGTGAGTTACCGTGGTACAAGGTCCCGGTGAGTATTAGGCAAGATCAGAATTCCCAACTGCATCCAGGAACATGTTTATTTTGACATGTTGTAGTGGTGGTTTAATTCAGTCATTTTTAGCATGGGAACATTTGGATATACTTTGAAAAACAAACCACTAAACTTTCACCTTTTAAAAGTTGTCAGTCATTGGGCAAAACCAGCATCCATTTGGAGGGAACCTCCGGATGTGTTTGAACAGTGGGTGGGTGTCAAGAACGAGGGTGAGGCTGAAAGATGGAGTAAGGATCAGGGATAATTATTAACCACATAGGAGATTTTAGTCTTTTAGAACTACAAAAAGATTTTTAGTCTTTTAGAACTTCAGGAAATCATCAGTGAAACTGGGGAGAAACACAAGGACCTGAAGATCCCTTCAGAGGAACTTAGAGCAATCAGCACGTGCATACCCTGGACGTGTGTCACTGTTTATGAGTTGTGATCCTGTGCTTTTGAATTTGTGCCATGGCATGTGCTGTAATCTAGGGTGGAGTTGACCAGGAGTGGTTTTTACCCACCTAAAGGACTGTTGTGAAGAACTGCTCTCTTCTCCGTGGTTTATGGCTACCATCTCCATGCTATATGTGAAAGTAGCCAAGCAATAATGCACTAACGGTGCCTTTCAGAGCTGCATAAATCCTTCCTTTGATAAACTAGGAACATGTGGACAAGATAAATGCCCTAGGACAGAAATGCTATCCAGGATCCTGAAAGAAAAGCACCCTCACATATGTCATAATAGACACGAGGAGAAATTCTGCTCGGAATAATATTTTTCTAAACCTCAGAATTTTGTGTCATATTATGTTTTTCTGTTTAAAACCCTGTCTGGCAATGCCTATAATTTTAAGAAAAAAAGCAAAATCAATCAATCAATAAATAAATGTGGCTGTGTATCTTATCTTTGTTATAATGCAATGGTGAATGGTGGTAATTTTTGTGTCAGCTTTACTATCCCTAACTAGGGATTTAAGGAGTAGAGTAAGGTGGCCATCATAAGAAGAAATATGGTATATTTAAAAAGTTACTGCTACATGATACATGACACTTATGGAACTACAACTGAGAAAGCAGTGATGTGAGGATTTTGGAAAAGAAATAAGTTAAACTGTCAGCTCCTATCTATGTGTGCTACAAATCGTTCTTGGATAAAATACAATTCCAGTGTTGTGTATCATAATTGGGAGGTGTAAATAAAGCATTATGGTAAAAAAGTCATGCGACTTTTATGTGGAGAAATAAAAATGACCTATTGTCTCCTATAAAAGGGGGTGCCAACATCATATGAGGCTAATGTGAGGCCAAGAAATAAAACATCCATAAAATATGGTCACAGTTTTCTAAGTTTTAAATCTTATGTAGAAGTTGACCTTAAATTAAACTGTGGGTTACGTCCTGAATGCCTGAACTAACCCTATTAATTTGTTGAATTTATAAATGAACTCTAAATATATACTTTTCCTCCAAAAGAAATAAAACCTATTTGTCTTTTTTCTCTGTTTTTACCAACCAGGGAACCAGTTTGAATGGGACCTGGATTGAAATATATTCAAAATCCAAAGATATAAAACACCTAATATATATCCTGAATCAAATCAAAATTCCATTTGTTCATCTCTTGAAAGGGTCAAACCTTCAAAGTATTATCGTGAACAGATACTATTATTAGCTAGTAAAAGAGAAGTAAAGTGTCCCTCCCGCCCCACTTTTAAACTTTTTTTTTTTTTTAAGTGTAGTTGCTTTCTCTTTTGAATTCATCTGCTTCTAGTTCATCTTGCAGCATTTAGATTTTCATTCATTTGTCACGTGGTGCATTTTGCATTGGAAATATTTGCTTAATACATGATAGGTTTCTCATTTCTCTAATATTTGAGTTCATCTTCGGCTTTCTTGTTGGTTTTTAACTGAAAGCTTCATCGAGTGAATATGTTGGACTCTCCAGTCTAGATTCATCAATTCATGGAGGGAGGGCAGGGCTCTCGTGTGCCCTGGGATGCTATGTTTATTGACTGACATGCTGAGGATTTCGATAGGTGCTCTCACAGAGTGAGGATCGAGGAAGCTAGTTAAGGAGGAGAGAGAAATCTGGAAGCCTCTCTTAATGTTTGTATTTGTTGAAGAAGCTAGGAAGTTTAGATTTTGTTTGTTTTTTTTAAACATGGCTGATGTTCAATTTGGTTTAGATAGAAGAGCCATTAATCACTAAGGTGATAAGCAGTGAGAAACTCTCACTGAGAAATTGTTGGGACTAGGAGGATGGTAAGAGGAGAGACCCCTGCATGTCTTCATGGACACTTTCAAAACATTGAAACCTTGTCAGAGCCTGCCCCGGTTTTATTCTTGGTGAACATTTCTCAGCATCCCCATTCTCCCCAGGCTCACATTCCCATGTATATTTACAGGCTGCTCAATTCTTACATTGATGCGCCTCAGGGTTTGATATTTGATGCTACATTATTTTTGTTTTATCTTCCCCTTAGATGCATTGAACTGAATCATAAAATACTGCTGGTAAGACACAGGCACATACAAAAAAGGAAGGAGTGGGCCTGACACTGTGAGGCAGGAATTGGGTTTGTCCTGTGTTGGAGCTGGGTGAGTCCCCACGGGCAAGATCAGGCTTCACCCTAAGGGGTTGGGGGAAGCAACTTGCTTACACCTGGCATAAAGTCTGTGGTCATTTTTTAAAACTCCTGGATGAAAGATGTCTAATAAATCTTCCAGTTTACTTTTGTTTTTGTTGTTTTCACTTTTGTGCTTGGTGCGTATCTCCCCTACACGTTGTGGATATGATGAAGGACAAAGCCAAGCTTGCCCATCACTTTTTCTCCTCTGGTGATACCCATCAGAATCAGAGTGCTAGGCTGATATGACCATGGGCATATCCTAGAGGTAAACTCTGATGGTCTTTGTTAGAGAAATTGTATTTTGTTAACTCATGTTTTTCTAGAAGGAGACATCCACTTTCCTCCCAGCAGAATGGGGGTGGCATTAGAGTGACATTTCTGTTTCTTCTTGTAACTTCTTTACTCCATCTTTTGCCCAAGAAGAAGAATGACATTTGATTGGTGAAGTTGGTGGGAGGCTAACTTCTCTTGGACCTCATCACCTAGGCGAGGAGGATAATGCATTGAAAAGACAGTGCTTGCCCATCACCCGTGCTCTTGGCCTCCACTTTGCTGATTAAGCTTGTAAATGGGCTTTACCTTGCACTTCAGGCTTTCATTTATGAGGTTGATGCTTTGATCCCCCATCTTATCATTAGCTCCTTGTGTTTATGCCCTGACCTTCCTGTAAGGGAGAGAGAAGTAACTGGTTTTCGAGTGTGCCCACTGCCTAGGTGCTGCCTGATGGCTGCGTAGGGCTCACCACTGCTGAGATCCTTCTAGGACTGACCTGAATTGGCTCCTAAACCATACTCATCATTAAACTCCAGAGCTAATGAATCGGCACTTCATTGAGGAGAGTACAAGATACTGTGTTTTGAACACGTCCTACAGGTGACTGTGATGATCAACCAAGTTTGAGAAGCATCTTTCAAGACTTTTACCAATATCTTCCTCTACCATTAAAACTTACATTTTCCTTGTCATATTCTTTCAGGTTCCTATTAAGGAACTAATCAATGATTGACTTTGGTGGGGTGATTGGTTTAATATACCACTGTTCCAAAAGAGGGTGTTTGTATGTGTTAACAGAGAACTTCTGGAGGCAATGCTAGGATTAAAAGAAAGACAGCATTCCAGGTTCTGTGTCATCCTGTGGGGCTGTATGTGAGTTGTCGTGGTGGTGGGGAACCCTTTAAGCACTGTTCACATCACAGCCTCCTGCGGAACTCACATAGGCCCTTAGAGTGTATTTCAGGGTGACAGCATTTTCTGCCCGTGCTGCTGGACTTGTAATGAGAAAGTAGATGAAATGTAAATTCAGACACATTTGGGAATGAGCAGTTCCTTCTTTTGAATAGGCTGTCATGGAGTCCAAGATACAGGTTACAGGCCAGGGATTGGTGACATTCATAAATGATCAGATCCTAAAATTCACATTCTAACAGGATCATTTTAAAGAGGCTTAGCTCTCTTTGGTTGCATAATGTCTTATTCTTTCATCTTAAGCTTTCATGTTTGATAAAAACGATTCCTCATGTAAATTCATTTATTATAATTCAATCCTTCCTAAACTCCCTTGATATAGAGCTACAGAATGTTACTTTTCTTTTTCCTCTTGAGAAAGGTGCTAAAAATGCAATACTGCCTTATGGTATATGAATTCATCCAAAATTCTTGCTACAAATTCTCCTGCCTTTTTAGAAGCCCTTTCCTTCTATAACTTGATTTTTGCCTGCCTCACATATTACTGTCCACTTTTGAGCATACAAATACTCATTATGAGTACACATAATGAGCATTGGATTCAACCAAAGTTATCCAGTTGATCAATTTACTCCCTTCTTTCCTGAGCATCAGTCTGCCCTTCACTATTTCGATGCTTTTTAGCCATTTTGTTCCTCCCCATGGGATGAATGCACCTTCAGAATGACCATCCTGATTATGCCTCATGGTCCTGCCAATCCAGAATTATGGCAGTGACAAGGGTACCAAGGGATGACTGAAGTGAGAACTGGTCACTGAACTTCCTGATATTGACTTCAAAATTACAGAGGTATGTGGTTTATCTTTCCCTGGCAATTGCAAACTAAAATTAACAATAACATGTCAGTTAGTATTAGTCTTATGAATATTTGGTTTATAGATTAAGGGTTAGGTAAATGTCTGCTAGATATTGAAAGAGAGAGTAAAAGAGAGGAATTCTTGCTGAACTTGAAAAAGCCAATGGTTCTTATCTGCATGCTAAGTGGTTCTCTGTTCCTGCTGCTCAGTTGATACGATTCAGTGCCCTACTTTGTAGATGGTTTATGCCTGGCAAATGGAGCTGCTCAGCCGTGGAGCCAGTGATGCTGCATCTTCCTAGTCACATGTCTTCAGGAGATAGGCCTATTGAATTAGTAGTTGCTATGGGACAGTGAGTGAGGAATTCAGCTGCAAGAAGCCAGCAGAACAGGAGGCCTTGTGTTTGTCCCAAGTAACCTCCAACAGGACCAACAGAGAAATGCCTTGGTGTTCCCAAATCCTAACTTTAGAAATTTATTTATTTGAGATAATATACTATACTTCCAGGAATCCTGTGTTAAAATGTAAAGTGTTTATCCTCCCTAGAATGTCAAGTTATTATTATTAGCCCAAACAAATGAATGATAGTCTGTCACCAGATACTAACAGTATCCTGAGGGTTGGGGCAAAGGATGGAAAAGTTTGAGATTGAGCAAGTGAGGATGGCCAGATGCTTACTCTCTCCCAGGAAATGCCCCAGGATCCTTTGGCACTTTCTTAGTAAGCCACAGTAGGCAGTGTGAGTATAGTTGCCTTGTATCCAACCTAATGGGCAGATACTTAGAATGGAGTCCTGAAAGGTCTAGGGTCTGAGCTGGACTATCCCCATCTACAAGTAGTTCTCTTAGTTCTTGAGAACTCTGTGCTCTCCTCTAATGCACCCTAGGAAGGGCGTCCCTTGGGAAGGACCCTCAACCCTTGCTGCTTGAAATCACGTTTCCTCAAATGCAGCTTTATTCAAGGATTTTTAATACTCATTTGGATGTCACAGTAAATTGCCATCTGACCACCTTTATGAATCTGATTTAAATTAAAAATATTTATATCTATACTTTTTTTTACATTGAGTATAGCTATCTCCAGCGCTGCTCCTTAAATCATAATCCTTTTTAAGTAAAGTGGTAGTTTAGCCAAAGAGATTGACTTCCAAGACTGATGGGTTACTGGTTTCTGAAGAAAAATGTATTTGCCCAATCACTTAAACGTGGTCAGGAGGTATTGCTTTAGTAACTAATAAACTTCTCCACTCTCTGGTCTCTTGTTTGTGGAAAGGGATGTGAGCTTGCTTTTAGGCATGTGGGATGATGCATGGGTGAATTTTCTACTTATTCTTAACTGCAGATCCTATGTCTGAAGCTCTTGGATTGGGGTGTGATTAGCCATTTTGCTTAATGTTTTGTAATTTCATCATAATTGTGTGAAAGGCAATCAAGGATTTTATCTTTCTTTAATAAGCCTCACTGTAAACAGGAATAATGGATCTATCCCAGAAAAGGAAACAGGACACTGATTTTTTAAAAAAATCAATCCTATGCTATACCTTAGAAAAAGGTGTAAAGGCTGGGAAGGAGCAACAATGAGGCTACAGACAGAATCAGTTTTGATATATACCTGAGAGTGGCAAAAGCTCTGAAAACTGAGAATGCTTATATCCACAGCACATTGTAAGAAACTCATAAAGTGATTCCTCCCCAGGAGAAGTCAATTTTATTGAAATTAACTGCACCTCCACAGTCTGCACCTTAATTTTATAAAATGTAGCCATGTAGATGTTTGCAAATAAAATCATAACAAATTCCCCAAAGCAGAAATTATAAGGTTAGAATCATTATTTAAAATGCATTCACATTTGAAATAAAAGAGAGCCCTGTCAATTCACCTAAAACAAAACAAAACCTTTGAACATCATACGATTTAAAGATAAATTAAGATGGAATCCATGAGTTGCTTAATACAAAAGAGGACTATATATATATATATATATATGTGGAATCAAGTCTCAAGTCAAAGTATTATTCAGAGAAAAATTGATAGTTTTAATTCATTTATTAGAACACAAGAAAGACTGAAAATCAATGAGCTAAGATTTCAACTCAAGAAGCTAAAACAAGATAACAAAGTACATCAAAAAATGTAGAGGAAAAATATTGATTTAGACATATGCTGAGAGAAATCAGTACAAATGAATGCAGAAATTAACAAAATAGAAAGTAAAAAATAAAAGATGCTTAGTCAAACTAAAATCTTCTTCTTAGAAATAATCAATAAAATTGTCAAAGCCTTGTCAATATGATCAAACCAGAGAGCAATAAATGAACAATAAAAATGTTTAAGAAGAAAAAAGAGATGTATCTAATTAAAAAAGACGTTACAAATATAGGACGAGAGGGTTCACTTTTGAAAATACAGCATGAGGAACTCTACAGACTCATTCCTCAGCAAAATAAGTAGAGCTGTGAAAACTATTTAAAAAAATGTAAAGTCTTTGTAAATAATCCTTCAGGTATACAAAAAATGAAGAAATAGCGTACTCAAGAAAAACCACTAAAATTTTGTAACAATAGTGAGAGTCTGTGGCATTTGAACCATGGCCCTCTTCCTCATTATCTTTACCCCAGCTCAGCTTGACTAGAGCTCTATTCTGGGTGGGTGTAGCCAAGAAGATGGGGTATCATTTCCCCTCAGCTCTCACTAAAACTTACCTGTCTCACTAAAAAGGGCAGGCAATTACCACTTCTCATCCCCTCCAACTCCAAGTTAAAGAGGTTAAATTCCTGATGAGTGTGGCCATGAGGTCCCTTCCTTCATCTAGCTCCCAACCACAGGATAGAGGCTCTACCTTGGGAGTAAAGAAATAATACCAGATAATAACTCAAACCCACAGGAACAGATGAAAAGAATGAGAAATTGTAAATAAAAAGGTAAATATAACAAACTTTATAACTATATAATTGTTCCCCTTTCTCGTCTCAATTTCTTTTATAGACATAGAAGTAAAAATTATAACAATATATTGATTGGTTTGTAACATCTATAGATGTACTATATATATATAGCAATAATAGTACAAAAAGCGGTAAGAGGGAATAGAGGCATTAGGAGTAAAATTTCTATACCTCATTTTAATTAAGGTAGTATAAATTTGAAGTAGAGTCAGTAAGTAAAAATATATGTTAAAAGCCCTGGAGCAACCACTAAGAAAACTACTTGAAAAAAACCATTCAAGGAATTAAAACATTTCACTAGAAAATATTCACTTAATGAGAAAGAACACAGTAAAGAGAAACAGAAGAACATAAAAGACCTGAGATGTCTAGAAAACAAAAGTAAAATGCCAGATATAAATCAAATTATATCAATAACAACATTAAATGTGAATGAATTAAACAATATAATCATAATGAAGAAATTGTCAGCTTGGATAAATAAACATGATCCCTCTGTATCCTATGTACAGCAGAAATACTTTAGATTCAAAGATTGAAAGCAAACGAATGGAAAAAGATATATTATTCAAGAAGCAACCATAAGAAAGCTGTAGTGGCTATACTAATATAAGACAAAATAGACTTTAAAAATGTTACAAGAGATAAAGAGGGGTATTGTATAATGATAAAAGTTTCAATCCATCAGGAAGTTATAATAACCATAAACATATACACACCTAAGAACAGAATGTGAAAATATGTGAAGTAAAAGCTGATTGCATTGAGGGAAGGAACAGAGAATAATAGAGACTTCAATACCCTACTTCAATAATGAATAAAAAAAAGTAAGCAGAAGATCAACAATGAAATAGAAAGTTTGGCAACACTGCACACAACGTAGTTCTAATAGACATCTCTAGATCACTCCATCCAACAACATTAGAATACACTTTCTTCTCATGTACACATGGAGCATTCTCCAGGATGATCTATATGCTACACATTAAAACAAGTCTTAGGACTTATCCTGGTGGTCCAGTGGTTAAGACTCCACGCTTCCACTGCAGGGGGCGCGATTTTGATCCCTGGTCTGGGAACTAAGATCCCACATGCTGTGCTGCATGGCCAAACAAAAAACAAACCCCAAAAATACCCTTAATAAATTTAGAAGGATTGCAATCATACAAGGTATGTTCTCTGATTGCAATGGATGTGATTGGAAATCAGAAAGAGAAAAAAATTGAGAAATCCACAAATATGTGGAAATTAAACAAAATATTACTAAAAAAAACCAATGGGTCGAAGGTGAATTAGAAAACACTTTGAGATGAATGAAAATGAAGACACAATACACCAAAACTTATGGGATGCAGCTAAAACAGTGTTTGTAGTGGTACATACCTATATGGTACATACCTATGTCAAAAAAGAAATTTATAGTGGTACATACCTATATCAGAAAAGAAGAAAAACCTCAAAACAGTAACATAAACTTCAATTTTCAGAAGTTAGAAAAAGAAGAGGTAATGAAACTCAAGTAAGCAGGAGAAAGAAAATAATAAAATCACAACAGAAGTAAATGAAATAGAGAATAGAAAAACAATA
>NC_138871.1:15776481-15927243 GCF_965194805.1 Balaenoptera borealis
CAGTATAGCATGTAGCGTGGTACACGTACTTGACAGTTTACTTCGAAAGTGATTATCACACTTGTGTTAATCTATCAGCCAGCCAATGACCCCCAAAGATTCAGAGAGACTGAACAATGCAGTGCTAGATCAATATCATATTTCACTTTGTCAGCAATGGATGTCTGGGATCGCTGAGTAGGATGAGAGTGAAATGAGCTATAGGATTATTGAGCGGATTCCCTCTGGAGTCATCCTGGTATTCATCATATATAAACCAGGAGCCGAATTTTTGTTGACCATAGACCCAGAAAGAGATAAAAAGTCTTTTATTTGATAGCTGATAAAGTATAACTTATGGGGCACGATGTAACTAATAAAAAGTTTTCCTGGTGATAAAGGAAAAAACCCCTTCTATATTGTGGTAGTAATTGCTTATATGTTTATACTCTCCTCTAACTTTCCAAAGTTTTTTGCATGCATTATATTTCCATAAATATTCCCTTCTACCTGGGTGTCTCCTCATTTCTTATTCTTCTCAGCATTGTTGGAGGAAAAGTGAATTTTCCTGGATAATTTTCCCCTCCTTTTATTGTTGGCACTAGATTATGAAGGTCAGTTATTTAACAAATGTTTGTGTACTGTTTCCTCAGGGCCAGGTTCTATGGTCGACAGAGTTGAATGAGGCACATTACCTATTCTCACAGAGCTTGCAGTCGAACAGGGGGTGGGGAAACCAAAAGAGAAATAACTGAATATCTTGGAGCTGATTCCACTCTATATTATGACTGATCCTTCAAAAGGGGTGAGAAAGGAGCGTGAGAAGTGAAATGACCCAAATTTAAAAATCAGGGGGAGGATGACAGAAGAGGCACTTGTTGCCAAGGAATTGGGGCCCCATGCTATGTGTGTGTGTGTATGTGTGATGTAGGGTTAGATCTTAGAAGTTCTTTTATTCCATCCAAATATCTGAGAACTAACTCATGGGCAGATATGGGTAAAGGAGGTAATTTTATATGAGTCAGGATAGGACACACCAACCTACAGTGACAGCTCTCAAATCTTAGTTGTTTATTACAGCAAATGACTTTTCTTGCTTACGTTATTTGTCTACTTCAGGTCAGTGGTTGCTTCTGTCCAACACTTCCTTCCTTTTGGACCCACACAATTTTGAATGCCGGGAGTTGTTACGTCAGAGGGAAAAGAGAGTGAGTTTCTTGAACTGGCCATTAAATGCTCACAGCTAATTGGCCAGAACTAGTCATGCAGCCTCCAAGAATCAGAGATGGGTTGGAAGTCTAATACCACCTTGTGCCCCCCAAGGTAGAGAGCTGGAAATATTTCGTGAACAGCATCCATGACAAACTCAAACTACCATTGAACTTGGAACAGGGAAGCCAGCTGCTAGTAAAAGAGATTTCAGGCTCTTTTCCCAATCCTAGGTAACAGCAATGAGCAGTAGTGAAATGAACAGAGGAATAAAAATTAGGACAACTGAATTCTAACCTCAAGCCCGATCAAGAATATGTGTCTAAGTTTCCTTAACAAAGCCAATTTTATTGAATTTTTCTGAGGATTAAATGATATTAAAGTTTTATGGGTAATAAGAGTGAGGAAATAGGTGAGGAGTTCTGAAGGTTCTCCTGTTTTTCTCCTCTTCCCTGCTGTAGTGTCTTCTCCTGCTGAACCCAGGCAGCTGTGTTTTCTTCTTGGTAAATGAATGGAAACAGCTTGAGTACTTGTCTCAGGAAGTGGGCAGGCCTGAGTCTTCAGGGAGAAGGAAGTATGAAGTTGAGTGAGGGGCAGTTGGAGGCTTTGCCCCCTACCAGATGTGTCTGAACATGTGAAGGGGGCATTTTTAAAAGAAATTTTATTGAAGTATAGTTGATTTACAATGTTGTATTGATTTCTGCTGTACAGCAAAGTTATTCTGTTTCATATATATATATTTTCATATTCTTTTCCATTATGGTTTATCACAGAATATTGAATCTAGTTTTTTGTGCTATACAGTAAGACCTTATTGTTTACCCATCCTATATATAATAGTTTGCATCTGCTAATCCCAAACTCCCAGTCCATCCCTCCCCCAGCCCCTTCCCCTTGGCAATCACAAGTCTGTTCTCTATATCTGTGACTCTGTTTCTGTTTCATAGATAGGTTCATTTGTGTCATATTTTAGATTCCACGTAAAGGTGATATCATGTGGTATTTGTCTTTCTTTTTCTGACTTACTTCACTTAGTATGGTAATCTCTAGGTCCATCCATGTTGCTGCAAATGGCATTATTTCATTCTTTTTTAAGACTGAGTAATATTTGATTGTATATACGTACCACACCTTCTTTATCCACTCATCTGTTGATGGACATTTAGGTGGTTTCCATGTCTTGGCTATTGTAAACAGTGCTGCTATGAACATAGGGGTGCATGTATCTTTTCGAATTATAGTTTTGTTTGGATATATGCCCAGGAGTGGGATTGCTGGATCATATGGCAACTCTATTTTTATTTTTTTGAGGAACCTCTGTACTGATTTGCATACTGGGTGCATCAATTTACCTTCCCACCAATAGTGTAGGAGGGTTCCCTTTTCTCCACACCCCCTCCTGCATGAGGGGGGCATTTTGGACATTCAGAGTGACTGGAGTGCACAAGTGGCATTTGGCAAGTGTTAGGTAGGGATGCTAATTGTCCTGTGATGCCCAGGACAGTCTTGCATGATAAAGAATTGCATGACTCGGAGTACCATTAGTTGAGAAACACGTTAGGGAAGAAGAAGCTGTCAGTACAGGGTATAGAAGCTCTGTAATTTAAGGTAGCTGTAAGCTCCAGAGAGGATTGCGGTGAGGTTGCTAGATTCTTAAGAATGGGGTTTCAGTCTTCTTTTTCTACTTAGGCATTGTACATGGTGATCGCTCAACTAAATACATGGTGAGCGAATGCCCCAGTTACTGTGTTCCTGGCTCTTTCCTAGCTCTTGTATGACGGTGTTCCTGAAGATAACTAGAGGCTTCAAAGGAAGGTTTAGGTGACTTCATGGATGGTATTCTAACAAGTTAAAAAAGGCAGATAGGGATATCTGGGACATGTCCCTAAACTCTTCAATTTAACATCAGGGCAGCAGGTGATGATCCCTGCTGCATGTCCCTTGATGCCTTGACCCCGTCAGAAACAAGACTCTTTTCCTGAGATACAGAGCTTGGTCCTAAGTCTGGGTTAGTCTTTGGTTCATACACTCCCCTGCTTGCCTAGCTTTAGCCATCATTCCAAACTTTACTTTTCTTCAATGTCAGGTGCAATTATGCTTCAGAAAGTATACACTCTTCTAGCTTGCCTGGTTTTTTTTGTTTGTTTGATTTTTTTTTGGAGACATGTTAAACAAAATATGAGATTTGTGTTTAGGATAACTTATTCTACAAGTGGAATGGAGGGTGACAATGAGAGATAAGAAGTCAGTTCTGTTATAATGCTTGTTTTGAGAATACAAATTTGTTCCAACATGATTGAAATATTAGAGCATGATTTGAGCACAATGTGAGTTGAGTGTTTGCTTGTGCACAATTTTGTCCACCACAAACACTAGGTGAATGCAGAAACTGCACACTGCTGCATGGTGACATGGAAGAAGGCACAGAAAGTACACACACACTTACCAGCTCCCTCAGTGCAGCCTGTGCTGTGAGCCACATCCCTCCTCATTGGGCCCTTCAACCTTCTGATGTGAGATAACCCTCCTCTACCACTTCACAATAACTCACATCTGCAACTCTTCCAACACCCATGTACCCTGGCAAACTTCAGGTCTTTCTCAAGGTAAAGACCCATATTTATTGTTGTATTTATGTTTTTCTTAACCATGTTAGATGTGTCAAACTGGACTATCATTTTTATTTGTTTCCTAGCTTCTGTTTTTGTGTCACTGATAAAGGTTTTGAATGTTGTGTCCCCAATCCCATTTTCACCATGAGTCTTATAATTTTTATTGCACAAAATTGCATAGCATGGTGATTTTTAGGCACACATAGGTCCTGTTAGAGCAGAACTGACTGTAACATTTTGCAATCCAAGTTTTGGGATACTTAGTCAAAATTTCTTGCAGGGAGAAGATGGGGCACAGCTTTTACTCCACTTATTATCTGAAGAACCCACACAGCATAATAACTAGGAAAGACTTTTATCAAGAGGGAGTAAAAAGTGGAAGCTTTGGGGAAAATAATTATGCATCTTTACGTGGAGTGACTAAGAAATTACTCTGTGTTACATGTCCACTCTTGTCTTCATGGGTCTTTTCCCTTGATTCCACATGGCAGGGAAAAGAGAGATGACGCTTCCTCAATTTTATAGGCCTGCCACAAATTCGTCTATGGAACATTCCTATCCTGAGTTACTTATCACTTGTCTTAGTTTATATGCTCAAGACGTGTATTTCATAAGTAACAAAATTACAGAACAATAAATGGTGCTTAGAAATTTACTCTGACAGCAAGAAGACAATAAATAACATCTTTAGTTTTGAAATAACACCTAAAACTCATTTTTTGCCTTAAATAATAATAATAAATGTGAGTTTTGGAGCAGGCTTCATTTTATACATCAAAAGAAATTGGTTTTCTTTACAGGATAATGGAAAATTCTGAGAGTTAGATGATGGGACTTATTCAGAGGCTGATGGAGTCTTTCTTCCACTTCTATCTTTCTGCTACTCTTGGCTCCTCCTTCCTCTATCTTGAGCATCTCTCATTTGGGCAGTCTGGGCCTTGTCTTCACAGACTGGTCAAAATCCCTGTGATTAAAACAGAAATGGTACCAATCCTTTTAGGGAGTTTGCGATTTATAGATGACTCTTAGAAAACTAAAGAGTCTTCAAGATTCAAATTTCGAATGGTAGAATTCCAGACATTGTAGTGTTTTTGAGCTTTATTTGCGTGTTAAAGTTTTATTTAAATTATAGTTATTAGAGGGACTTCCCTGGTGGTGCGGTGGTTAAGAATTGCCTGCCAATGCAGGGACATGGGTTCGATCTCTGGTCTGGGAAGATCCCACATGCCGCGGAGCAACTAAGCCCGTGTGCCACAACTACTGAGCCCGCATGTTGCAACTACTGAAGCCCGCGTGCCTAGAGCCCATGTTCTGCAACAAGAGAAGCCACTGCAATGAGAAGCTCACACACTGCAACAAAGAGTAACCCCCACTCACCACAGCTAGAGAAAGCCTGTGCGCAAAAACAAAGACCCGACGCAGCCAAAAATAAATAAATAAATAAATAAATAAATAAATAAATAAATAAATAAATTTATAACAAATTATAGTTATTAGAGAAAGCTTAATAATTTTTTTAAAAAACTAAAACACACACAAAATGGGCTAATGGTGTTCGTAGATTAAAAGGGCAAGTGAAAACCATCAAGTCCACACTTTTTGAACTCTGCTGAGGGATTTTCTTGGTGGGGCTGGGTGCAAATGAGTAGAAAGGCAAATAACCAGGTTTCAACTTAGATCTGCATGCATTTTATGTAAGATTTCTTTTAAGAAAGAGTTAAGCTGCTTAAAAAATATTTGCAAACCAGAGGCTTACTTAGCCTCCTGTTTGCGTGGCTCCTGGCTCAGTGCTTTCTCCATCAGTTGTCCTTTGGAAAAGAAGTTCTTTTTGAATTAGAGAACTGAGCTACTTAGCTTCCAAGTGACACAGAGCTGGGCTTAGTCTTGATGAGTCAGAGAAGGAGAAAAGGAACTAAGTTTATTGATTGCTCATGAGAGACAACACACTGGGCTGCAAATACTTTCCATTTTATTGTTTCAATAACACGAGAATGCAGCTGTAATCATCCCCATTTTGTAGCTGAGAAAACGGAGGCCCAGAGGTTAAGTCCCACATCCCAAGTCAGAGGACTTGGCAATTACAAAGCTTTCATGGAGTCCAGGCCATTTGTATGATAAAATAATTTCTTCACCCTTCACACTATGTTGAGTAGGGAAAAGTTCAGGACAAGAGAGATAAAGCATGTTACAGTGTCTGCTGCCAGCAAGCTGATGTGAGGCAGATTGTGAGACCAATCAGTACTAATGTCTATTTGGGGAGGGAGGGTCCCTATTTGAAAGTTCACTTGGCTTTTCCAGCCTCAGGTAGCAGCTTATCCCACTGCGACATTAATGCCTCTTGTTTTCACCCCAATCTATCCCCCAAAATATGATGGCATCTCTATGTATTTGTGTTATTTTCTTTCCCTGTGCAATACTGACCTGCATTATAACTGAGTCTGACTTGGCTCATGCTTTTCCAACCAAAATCCTTGAGGTTTTCCCTAGTTCTCTACTCCTGGACAACCAGTCCCAGGAGAGATGGAGAAAGCAGATATTAACCCCTAAGAAGAGGAGCTGGATTCTGCTTCATGGTCTCTGCAGTTATGACCACTGTCTTCCTGTCTCTCTTGCTTTCTACATCTGTCCACTGTGCTTATAACACCAGCTTGGGCCTCTATTGCTAAACCTTCGACTTCAGGGTTATAAACAAAAATCTCTTTTCATTTATAGGTAGAATATTTTGCTGCGTTTGTTGTTGCTATTTTAGTATAATTTTAACAAAATGACCAAGAAGAAAATGGACAAGCGACTAAAATTCACAATTGCATGTTCATACAGAGATGGCCTATCTTAGAGAGTGGTGCCCTGAACCCTTTAGTGGAAGAGGGGTGGTGGCATCACACGTGAACTGCTCCCATCTCCTTGTTCATCTTAGAGGAGGAACACTCCTATGAATCATTTGTGGAAACTTGGGACTTATGATGGGTTTTGTTTGGGTCTGAGATGTTCGAAGTGAAGACAGATGATGTAATAGGGAAGAATAAATGTGACTCCATATTATATCTGTTTCTTTTACTTTAACCTTTGTATCTTATTGCCTTTGCTTGGAGTTAAGAATGTTGCCTATAGCCTGAAACATACAGTATAGCCCAATCTCAAGGCTCTGACCTTTAAGAGTATAACACTTTCCCATTCATATAGAGCTAAAAAGTTGCAAAACAAAGAATAACATTTGTCTTGTTGGAGGTTTACAGGAACGTCATGACCTGACCTACGTTGACAGCTGCGAGAACAAAGGATTCCCACACTAATAAGTTTGTCACAACTAGCTATGCCCCTCCCTCACCTTGCCTTTAAAAATGCTTTGCTGAAAACTTTTGGGGAGTTTGGAATTTTGGGGGACACAAGCCACCTGTTCTCCTTGCATGGCCCTGCAATAAACCTTTCTCTGTTCCAAACTCTGACATTCTGGTTTGTTTGGCCTCACTGTGCGTTGGGCACACGAACTTGTGTTCGGTAACCATGAGAGTAAAGAGGAAATTACTATAAGATAATGGATCTAAAATGTAGGGGTTAGTTTCCCTCTTTCTATCCATAGCACAAAGATTCCTTTTATTACAGAGCCCTTCCTCCTGGCCAGGGAGTGGAGGAAGACTTTTGTATGAGATTCTTCACTGATTAGCATTTCTGGTAATCAGGTCCATAAAACATGTCTATGCTCTCTACCTGGTAAGGATAACTTCCCTTTTATCTTACCACACTTTTATAGCTTCATTTTGTGTTAGTTGTTTGGAGATGGTATCTTTCATTTCCCCCCATTTGGTAAGGAAATTGTTTTCCTGTGGCTTATCTAAATTGGATGTGCAGCTACCAGGCCATGGAGAGCCCACGCATAGATGTAAGTGATACATTACACGCTGAGATGTTGAGGGTGACAGAATACATTTAGGGACTTTCAACAGGGCTCACCTGGCAAGTGCTATTTATTGCAAACTGATAAGAATCTACAAGATGCAAATGGGGTCTGCCCAGAAAGAAATATCAAAAGCTCCCCCCAATTTACCACTTTTGATAAAGGTGCTAATGATTTCTTCTGGATCATGGGTGGTGCTGTTTACAGCAGGTAGCTGACCTGTGAGGGGACTGAAAAGAGGTAGTCATATCGAAGGAAGTGTAGCCCATGAAACTTTCGAGCAACATCGGTGTCGTCACATTTCCTGCTCCCAGGGTATGGCAAGAGCATCGTGAGGCCAATTAAGTATCCTGATTCCCAGGCCAGACTGCACCAGAGTCGACTGTTCCTTACTAAGAGAGGGACCCTGGAGCAGTAACACCAAGGATCATTGTACAGAAAAGGACCTCAGGGCCATCAGTCCCCCAGTGTGAAGGAGTTTCCTTGCCCACAAGTCATCTATTCACTCAGCTACTTTCTATGAGTGCCTAGTTTTTACCATGTAGACAGGAAGAGAAGAGCTCTGGAGGTCTCACTACACATGCAAGCATCAATGCATATATGCTTTAGGAACTTGCACAACTGCCAGATGTGTGGGAAAAAAAAAAAACCTGGAAAATAGTAAACCTGGGATTAGATCTTTCGGGGGCCATGGGTGAAAAGATCCACTGTGCTGGCATGGCTCCCACCCCACAGATGATGATCATGGTGTGCAGGACAGTGAGGGTCTCCCCTAGTTTCTCTTTGTCTCATTTTACTGGGCTCTAAGTGCTGTGGGCTCCCAGATGAGAAGAGGGGCTTCTAGAAAGAGCTGAGATGCATGGGACATTGTCCCACTTGCCAAGATGAAGGAAAGAAGATGAGGCTCATTCTGGAGGTTAGCCAATCTTAAAGGGAAAGGGAAGGGCTTCCCTGGTGGCACAGTGGTTAAGAATCTGCCTGCCAATGCAGGGGACAAGGGTTCGAGCCCTGGTCCAGGAAGATCTCACATGCCACGGAGCAACTAAGCCCCCGTGCCACAACTACTGAAGCCCGCGCGCCTAGAGCCTGTGCTCTGCACCGAGAGAAACCACCGCAATGAGAAGCCCGCACACCGCAACGAAGGGTAGACCCCGCTCGCTGCAACTAGAGAAAGCTCATGTGCTGCAATGAAGACCCAATACAGCCAAAAATAATAAATAAATTAATTTATAAAAAAAAGGGGGAAAGGGGAAAAGAGACATGGAGAGGGCGGGGAGCATGTGAGCACAATTAGTGAAATTCATATTGGTAATTCTGTGGGGATCCCCAGGGACTACTTGGGCAGGAATATCTAGGTTCCCAGGCAAAACCCTCTGGCTGTCTGGCACATCTGGTGGCAGCCTTGTCACACTGTATCAGCTTTAGGGGTCTGGAGAGTTTTCCACTAAAGACATCTGGCTGACAGAAACACAGTGGAGATGGTGGGCCCTGAGGTAGTCCCTGGCAGTCATGTGAGATGTGCCTGAAGTGTCCCCATGCTTCATGTGACTGGACTCCAGACACTTTCACTTTTTCTTCACTATTACAAGATGCTAAGAGTCTATAAAACACTAGATGAGGTTCTGCAGAGAGAGACATTCAAAATTCCCCTTTCTAGCTCCAATAATGGTTCTAACAAACACTATGGGTGTGGGCTCTTTGATGAGATTGTTGAATCTACCAACAGTAGGTCAAAACATGGGTTGCATAAGCACCAAGAATTTCTAGGACCCTGAAATCTGCTGGTTCCCTGTCACAACCTTGGGCATCCTTGAGGGCATCTGAGAACACCTGGGACCTCCTCTCTGTCCTCCAAATGCCTCCCTCTGCCATTGCTGCTCTGCCTCTCCCACCCCACGTTGGACTCAACAACTGCCAAAGGCAAAAGAGGACATCCCCCTTGCTAAGTCCAGGAGGTGGGGGAACCATCCTCAGTGTTCACAGATTCCCTCCTGATCTGGAGGTTTTTACTCCTGGAGCCTCTAATTGCAAGGAGAGGGTGAGGACACTGCTGACATTCTGCTTTTGTGGGTCCTTCTGGAACTCTCTACCACCTTCCCCCAGAAGTGAAGGGGGTTCTCCCCTCTGCTGAGTAGCTGGGCTGCTTGTCCTCATGCCTCTCCACCCATGACTCTGTCCCTGTTCTCAAGTTTTACTCTTGATATGGAGAGGGAAGCTTTTGGAGTTTGGAAAGCCATTTTGTCCTTCCTTTTAGGACTACCACTTCACTCCTGATTCAAAAACCCCAATTTGAAACTCAGCGCTGGGCAAGGACACCTTTATTATAGGCTGGATCCTCCCTCCCCTGATTAAATGTGGTGGGAAGTGACAAGGCAATGATATTCACAGGGGATGGAAGACATTTCAGTTTACTGTCTCAGTATATTATTACTGAAATTAAGTTTATGAAATACCCACATGATAATTGGTTACCTCTCAGACTCCTGAGAGGATCCGTAGGCTCCTCTGAATGCCGGGGCATCTGGCCCTCCCAAAAAGCTGGATGCAGTGTTTCTCAGGCTGGGGTAATGTGCAACATGTTTTGACTTGCTTCTAACAACAGAATACAGCAAAGGTCATGGGATGTCACTTCTGTGACTTAGGTTACAAAAGTTTGTGACTTCATGTTGCTAGCAAACTCTCGCTATTGTTTTTTTGGTTTGCTTGCTTTGTTGAAGCAAGAGTCCGTATCAGAGAGGTCCACATGGCAAGGAAATGAGAGGTGGCCTCCAGCCACCTGCCAGCTAGGAACTGAGGTCCTTGTTACCAAGTCCAAGCTAGTAGTTTTTTCTGTACAACAGGCCAATAAATCGAGGTGCTGGGGCAAGGAATAGTGACTTTATTGGGAAAGCTAGCAGACCAAGAAGGTGGCTGACTAGTGTACCAAAGAACCATCTTACTTGAGTTGGAATTCAGGCTTCTTTTATATCAGAAAGGGGAGAGGGTGTAGCTGGTTGTTGCGGATTTCTTGGCTATGGAATCATTTGTTCTTGTAGTTGTCCAAATATGTTGGCCACAATGTTCCTATAAACCTCCAATAAGACAATTTCTGTTCTGCAACTTTTTATCATATTATACCTTTACAGGTCAAGCCTGGGAGGCAGAGTCTTGAGAACAGGCTATTATGTGTATTTCAGGTTATAGGCAACATTCTTTTACAAAGGAGCAGAGCCAGCATGACTAAGTACAGGCAACAGAGCACAAAGTTTAGAGCTGAAGGAAGAGATCTAACACGGAGTCAGGTTTATTCTTCTCTGTTGCATCCTCTGTCCAAGAGCCCAATGAAAAATTGAGTCTTGCCAACAACTATATGATCTTGAAAGTGGATCCTTCCCTTGTTGAGCCTTTTAAATTATTATTATTACAGTTAGGCTTTCCTGTACTCCTCTGTGAGGTATACTTAAGCTTTTCTGGACTTCTATCATTTTCTCCAAGTAAGTGGGGACTCAACAGGGATGCTGGTGCCTCTGTCCATATTGTAGTGTTTTCTAATCCCACATCAGGGGCTGGAAAATAGATCTTGATATTTCCTTCCCTGTAAATGTTTCAGGTTCATGTGAACCAAGAGCAACATGCACAAGGATGTTGCAGAACCTCCATGACATATTAAAGAGTGACACTGCTAACATACTACTGGTAGGGAGATGTTTAACGTGTTACCCAGAAAATGTCATGGTATCCATATTTCTATTCAAAAGGACCATATGCTTTCAGTTTAGAAATCTTTGGGGAAGTTCCCATCACCTAAGATTGACAGAGTGCGTACAATGCATAGAAGAATGTAAGAAACATAACACTCATATGTAGAAAGAGAGATATCTTTAGAATACAAAATGTCAGGAACATCACAGGAACTTAATTCATATTTGTCAAATTAATGAATAATAATTAAAGGAGATATGTGAAACAAACCATCCTTAATAACATATTCAATAAAAGATCTGAAAATCAAAATTTAAACAGTTGCATAAGAAGAAATAGAGAATTACCGAAAGCAATATGCCATAGACTAACATAAGATAGTAATTGTGTGGGGCTAGGATCAGAAGAATCTGTATTTTAGGAAAAGAGGAATTTTAGCCTGGTAACTATCTATCTTGGGTTGCCCATGACTGTCCTGGTATATAAATATACCTGTTGTTCTGGCATAATCATTTATAGCATCCTCTTATTCTTAAAGTGTCCTGGTTTCAATGATAAATTATATAGTCATTCTACTCTTAGCAAATATTCCTAGAGACTATTATGGAGCCTTTAGGGAACTATTTGTAATGAATATCAAAATTCCCACTTAGAATAGCACTGTAGAAATAAAATACAAGTCATGTAAATAATTTTAAATGTCCTATTAGCCACATTAAAAAAAGAAATAGGTGACACTGATTTTAATAATATATTTTATTTAACCTAATATACCCCAAATATTATCATTTCAACATGTAGTCAACATATAATTATTAATGAGACATTTTACATCCATTTTTTTTTCACACTAAGACTTTGAAATTCAGTGTGCTTTTACACTTGCAGTTTATCTCGATTTGGACTAGCCACCTTTCAAGTGCTCAATAGCCACATATGGTTAATAACTATTGCATTGAACAGCATAGCTATGGAATATATAGTTTGTTGAATATAGTTCTATTATGTTATCTGTATAATGAAATACATGTAGCTCCTATTCCATTCTTGAGTCAACTGTTGTCATTATAAAATTAAGTTAAAGAATCCCTCACCATTAGGACTCTGTTTCTTCATCTTTGGATCTGTTTCATTCTACTTTGATTTAATTTTCCATCAGGCTCTTTCTTCCCACAGGTAATATGACCACTAGGCATTCTAGACTTATTTTTCACCAAATTCAAAGTGACTTACTCTTTCTCAATAGTTACATCAAGTGTCCAGGGACTGAGTCTGATTTGACCAACCTGGGTCACATGCCCATCCCTGATGTGATCACTGGCCCAGGGTGAAAAATTCTGACTGGTCACACACCTATCCCTGGAGCTCTGAGGACATGGGGGTTAAATTCCATCCAAACATGATGAACTGTGAATGGGGAAGGGCTTTCCCAGTAGAATCTAGGTGCTATTACTAAAAGGGAAATGCATGCCGGGATGACAAAACACCAGAAGTGCAGGAGTTATTTGGAGACCTCAGGAGAAACAGGTACAGCTTAGATAATCCAGGGGCAGCCTTGAGTAGTTCTGTAAGAGAAGACACTTTCCCTCAACTGGCAGAAGCTTATTAAAGGCCACCAATGAAATCTCCTCTCCATACATCTCCAGCAATCATTCTCAGTTATTCATATGGTAAGTGAAATGGTATCTAAAAGATCCAGTGTCAACCTCCATTGGGAAGATTGTGATGAATGTGTTCATTTGGCTCCCAAACCAGGGGTTCAGCCTCTCTGGGGCAAAAACATCCATTTTATCCAGATTTCTTTGGGATTTCTCTTACATTCAGTGTAGACATGAATATCCCAGAAAGGGCCAAGCCATGTATAGCTAGTTAAGGATCCATATCTTTAGGAATGCATCCTAGAAGCACCCTTAGAGCCTAAAGGGCAAATTGACCCCACTAGCAACAACATTTTGATGGGCTTTAGGGGTTATGACAAGTGGACCCTGATCATATTTTGGGGGTGCTGGAGGGCAAAAACCTGCAGTTCAGAGCAGGTGGGGGATGCCAGAGCATCATGGTAGTGCAGGGGCTAGGAAGAACTGTAAGAGGGAAAGAATGAGCCTGGGTTAAGGAAGAAATCAGCAGAGGGGTAACATGGTCCCTACATGCTGTATCTAACAAAGCCTTGGGAACTCCATTGCTAGGGTGCTACCCAAAGCCTCAGGCAGTGAATGCTGCTCTGTGAGTGGTGGTCCTGAAGAGCCAGGTCCCCCCAAGCCCACAGTCAGCAAGAAATCACTATGCCATCTGCTGGGACCAGTGGCTGGACAAAACTCTCCCCTTCGTGGAGGTCAGTAGAGTTCTGAGCTTTGTATGCATCCTTCTGGAGCATGCACCACTGATGGTGTTGAGGTTTTGTGACATGTATACTCGTAATTGCCACATCCATGCAAAACTCCCTGATAAGTGAGTATAGTGGACAGAATATGTGTCTGGGAAGCAGAAAGTCCAGGACTGAATTCTGGCCCTGCTTCCTATTAGCTGTGTGACTCTGAGCAAGTCCCTAAAACATTCTGTAACTCAGTTGCTTCATCTGAGAAATGAACACAGTTATAATGCCTGTCTTATATCACCATTCTTGGATTAGTTCATTTATTCATTTTTAACACTAAATATTCATAAAATGTCTACTTCGTGCTTAGCACTGACTTAGGCATTGTATATAACACAAAAATAGTTCCTGCCCTAATAGAGAGGATCAAATAAGATATTTGATTTAAAATTACCCCTTAAACTTTAAAGTATAATAAACATGTAAATGATGATGATCATCATCATGTTATATTAATAATGCAACTTACTTTCTCACGCAGCTGTTTCTCTCCCAGCCCCTCCTCATAAGCATGTTGAATATACATCATCAGCAATTTCCTTCTTTTGGAGCAGAGATTTCATTTTCTCTGTCAGTCTAGGCAAGCAGTGTTTATATTTATAATTGCCCCTGCACAGGCTCCGGGGGCACCCCAGGGCCAGGCATGCCAAAGTCGTTAAGATGTAGCCTCCTCTGCTCTCTGTCACCATGCAATCATTGGCCCACAGAGCCACACAGGCAAATGTGTCATTGATGTGTAATTAATGAAGAGGGAGTCAGGGGCCCAGAGTTGATACACACAAATCAAGGTCTTGTCAGCCATGTGGGTGTCGATGGGACTTTTGTTCTTTTAGCAATATTTACTGTTACAAAATGCTGCACAGTCGAGTTGGGAAGAGGAGTGCCTTTGTGGCATTGGTGATGTGCCTGTTTTCAGGAGCCACAGGGACAGGCATCCTCTAGATCCTCTGATTAATTCAAGACTTCATAGGCTGAAGTGGATGAGGGAGCTGGAGGGAACATTCTTCTGTTTAAAATGTATGTTCAGATTCCCTCTGATTGTGAGCTGCCCTTGGTTTCTACAAGCCCAGGGGCTTTGAAGAACTTCTGTTCCTCCCAACTTATTGAGCATTCCCTATGTGTAGGTGATAAAACAGGACATGACCCATGAGTTCAGGTTTTTTTTCATTTAGTTGATGGGGAATGGGGAGTCCTTGCAGGTCAATTGGAGACAGAAGGAATCTTAGAGCCTGTATTGTCTGACACTCTGGGCAGGAATCCTTTCTATGTACTTCTAAGTGCTTACCCATATTTTCCTGACTATGGTTAGATTGATAGAGCAATGGGTCACAGCACCTAATCCCAACTCCTCAATTTTTGGGAGAAAACAGAGGGGGAAAGATCAAATGAAGAGGAAAGATGACATCCTTCCTTTTCTCTAAAGGCTCAAGGAGAACCCAAAGCATGATGATAATTGGGAAATCCAAAGCAGACCTATACTGAATCCAGGCTTTAATATGTGGACCACATATGTTGGGTTGTTTAGTTCTGGGGCATTGACGGTCCCCTCCCAAAGCCAAGTCTCAGTCCTTGTCATCCCTTAGAACTGATCTGTATCTAAAATTTTATGCACAGCTTTCCCCATCTCTGAGCAAACATTTCTGTCTCTCCAGCCCTCTTGCTTCTTTTCTCTTATCACACATACTCTACAACCTTATCTCTACTCCTTCCTCTGTCCCTTTTTCTGTCTTTGCTGGGCCATAGTATATCACTTTGGTCACTCTCTTGCCAGGAGCATACCCAATTATCTTACTCCATGGACCTTATGCTGCAACTTTCCTACACATTCCCCACTTTTGATCAATTTGACCATCTGCTTCTCTGCTCCAACTTCCAGATGGCTGGATGCTGTAGGTAGGGGAAAAGCACATGACTGTACAGGTGTGGTTTCCAACTTTAGCTAGATTCTCAGTGCTGCTCTGCAATCTTCCTACATGGTCCCAGTTGGTATCCTCATCTGTTCCTCAAAACACTTCTTATGCAACTCCAGCCACTCCGCAAATTTATTCTGCAAAGATGGCTTTGTTTCCTATTATCACAGAGGAAGTTAAGGCCCTTAGACATGAACTCTCCCTATCTTTCTCCTCCTAATGCTACAGATTTATTTATTTAACTCATGTTACAAGGTGTCTTTCCAAATCAGTTTCTGAGACAAGGATTCTTGTGTGTAGTTTATTTGGGAGGTGACCCCAGGAAACATCAGTAGGAAATGGAATGTATACAAGGAAGGGAAGGCAGCCAGTGGAGGTTGTGTTATAGAGTGAGTTTCCTGTGTAAGTAACTGGGGCTTAATCCTACTGGCAATTCTGGGAGTCAGCATAGAACACGTGTGTGAGTTGCCCTCCCCCTCCCCTTCCGCCAAGGGATGAAGGATATTTACACACCATCTCCCATTCAATTTGTGACCAAAGGCTGCTGCAGGGGCCACTATGTTACCGACCAGAGTTCTTGGCTCCCTTAATCTATAAAAATTGATCAGAGGCCAGACAAGAAATTCAGGCAAGGCTTTACTGGGGCCCCTGCTGCAGCAGATGGTGGCAAGAACAAGCAACAGTTTCCCTTGCTTGCCTGCTCGCTCACTGAGTGGGGTTGGGGGGTTAGGGGGGGAGCTGGTTCCTTATATGGGGTGAAGGTAGTGGTGGGTCCAGGGGTCAGGCCGGAGGGGTGGCTTAGGTAGTTTGCCCACCACTTTGGTGCTGTTGTGTGTAGGGGGCATGCACAGTACCTGTTTTTGCTCCTGGCTTTTCAGAAATGGCAGTTGGGTTTTTGGTCTCTTTGTATCTTGTTGTCCTTAATTTGTCCCAACTGCAAAACTGTGTGCATGCACACAGTCATTTTTAGTCCCTCATAGTTTCTTTGTATTTTGTTGCTTGAGGAGATGTTTGTCCAGGTGCAAACATTGCAGCAAAGGGTCCCAGGTCCCAGCCTGTCTCAATTATTCTCCAGAATTCCTGGCCTGGTGCAGTCACATTCTCTTGGAAGGGTAAGACCTTGTTCCAGCTGGTAAAACTTGTGAAACTTTTGGGTGGGACCTACCTGGCTCTTACATATTCTGCATTCTCTTTCCAATATATTATTTATCTAGAAATGCTAGACTTTTTCCATGAGATGACAGTTATTTAGTATTTAAGTCAAGATTTTTAGAATAACAAAAATATTGCCCTCCATCAAGCACCTGGCTCCTGCATCTGAAAGTCATGGTTTTCAAGAGATATTTTGTGTGTGTGTGTGTGTTTGCACATGCTATAGGTTTACAAAAGACTACCTACAGCCTTGTCTTGTTGCATATTATCTTCTCTGAGGTAATTAGTCACATACTTTCGCTCTGTATTTAATGTTGGAGGAAACCAAATGATGATGATGGTGACAATAAAATAATCCCTGAGAAAAAATAAATTGGGAAATATTTAAAAATATTATCTTCTTATATCTTATCTGACAGTGTCTCCCCTGTTTGGCTGATGAAGTGACAGACCATAAGGCTGATGCTGGCAAAGATGCATGTTGGACCCCAAGTTCTGAAGCTGATACCCACCAGAGTCCTAACTGATGCCCAGAATTCATGGCTGTCTAAATTCTTGGCTGCTGAGCCTGTTGGCCCTAAAGCTGCTCCAGTTCCGAGTTCTCCATTTCTCTCAAGACTTTAGCAGAACCATGCTTTACTTTTGTTCCTATCATATGTTTCCAGCTTTCTGCACTAAGAATTAGGCATAAACTCTTGGGGTCTATACCTACCTCTGAACCTTATCCCTTTGGTTTCCTTAACATTTCTAAAATGTATCTCATCATCCCCATGTCCAGTGGAGGTCCTGGCCCATAGTATGTGTTCACCTATTGTTTACCAACTAAACTGAGTCTCATTAGTTTTCCTCCAGCTCTCCCAACTGTTCTACAGCCTGCTTGAGAATAATTTCTCCAAAAGGCTAAATAAATAATATGAAAACCTTCCCATAGAGTAAAGAACCAACTCCTGAGCAGCACGCCCAAGACTGTAACAGGGAAGAACAAATCTGACTCTGTATTGGATCTGTTTCTTTTACTTTAACTTTTGTATTCTATTGCTTTTGCTACAAGTTAATCATTGAAGGGATGTTGCTATAGCATAAAGAATACATAATGGCCCATCTCCAGGAACCATGCCTCCCATGCCTGACTGTTAAGCTAAAATACCATTGTTTAGCTCACAGGAAACATCCTGTGAATGGCTGCAGGAAAGAAGAAATTAACACATCCCCTCCAGAGTCTGGTGGAACAAGGAAATATTTGCAACAACTTATCATCTTTTCTACTTTACCTGCTCACCTCCCCACTTTGTTCTATAAAAGAAATTAACATTCAAACCCAGGCAAGATGGTTCTTTGGGACACTAGTCCACCATCTTCTTGGTCTGCTGGCTTTCCAAATAGAAAAGTTGTCCCAGGAACTCATCTCTCGATTTATTGGCCTGTTGTGCAGTGAGCAGTATGTGTTCTGGGAGCAGTTGGAGTTGGTAACAAACCTCCCTTGGTTGACTTTTGCCTTTCTCTTCACCCTCATCTCTTGCTGCAACCTCCTTTTTGCCAGTTGTCTGAACACATTGATGCACTTGGGCATCTGAATACATGTGAGCACTGTGACCTCATTGTGCCCTTCTTCCCTTTGCTCCTTCTGTTCTGCATACCCTTTCCCCTGCCATGTGCTGGGGACTCCAAATTGTTTTAAAAACTCAGCTCAGTCGCCTCTTCTCTGGAGCTCATATGTGCTCCCAGCAGAGATGCTCATTGGCTTCTATTGGGACCTCATATATAAAAGGTAGATGAGGAGAGTGTCTACCACAACAGTGGCTGTGGGGTTTTAATGGTATAAAATGATATAAAGCATGGAATTCTGCCTGGTACAGAATCAATACTTAATGCATGTTAACTGTGTTAGTTCTTTAGACACCTTTACTATGAAGATCATTGTAATCTGTGGTGTCATTTATGTGCACATTTCCCAGTGCCCATGGGATGGAGCTGTGTCTTATTCATCTTGTGTCTCCAATATTTAGTATTATGTTAAATAAATGGATGAAGGAAACCCATCTCTGTGACACTTACCTGACACTTACCTGGCGTCTTATAGGCCAAAAAAATACCCCTTCATTATTTCACTTCATTCTTAAATTTTTTTCATGAACAGCCAATTTTTTAGGACAGTGAAACTATTCTGTATGATACCATAAGGACAGATTTATGACATTAAACATTTGTCAAAACCCATAACTGTGCAACACAAAGTGAACCTTAATGTAAACTATTATTATTAGTTAATAACAATGTATCAATATTGATTCATCAATTGTCACAAATGTTCCACATGAATAAAAGATGTTAATCATAGGAGAAACTGAGAGGGTGGAAGAGGGAGGGGTATATGGCAGTTCTCTGTACTTTCCGTTCAATTTTTTTGTAAACCTAAAGTTGCTCTAGAAAATAGACTCCATTAGTTTAAAAAGTAGTTTCCTGAAGCCGTGAGGAATAGTGGGTGGTATTATCTGAAAATTAGAGACGTGGTACAGTTAGCCCAAAGACACACAATTAAAACAGAGACAAGATTTACATTTTCTTATGCTGGACTTTGCGTAGTTAGTACAGGATGAATATTTAATCTCCACTTAACTTTTTGTGATGGATAAGACAACCTCATCCTTGACATTCTCCTTCCAGCACTTTGGAAAGTAAATCTTAGGTGGAGTGGAGTTTATTAGGGACTGGATGAGAATACCCTTCACAAGACTAATTTAGAGTCTTTATGACTCAGTAGAGGTTGTCAGTCCTAAGTTATTTGACGTTTAATTCCTGCTGATGTAAATTTTATATGACAAATAGTTTCATTTAATTGTGTCACCTCTGGCTTATATACACTATAAAAGCTTTCCGTTTTAACAGCCAGCAACAAAAGAGTCTCAGCTGAGAGGAATAATGTTGAGAAAACTTGCAAGAGCACGGATGGCTTTCTGGGGGAGAAGATCTCTGGAGGGTGGTGAGGTGGCTTTGGGCTCAAGTACACCTGCACCTGCACTTGTGCTGAGTGCCTGGACTGGCAAGGGCACTACTTCCTCTTGGGACCTTGACTGATACACTTTTCTTCTAGCAATGAGTTCACACGCCTGCCCCTCCTCTGGCTTATCCTTTCCACTGATGGGTTTTATGTAAAAAGAACTTGCTTTGTAACATGCTCTGGCATGCACTAATAACAATTTCATAATAATTTCACGAAGAGTCTCTAATTTTGTATCTTTGTTTCTTTAAGTAAAACCACTGTATTTAGGGATGGTGGCATGACTGAATCCCATTAAATACTGGGAAAGTACTGACTTGTATTTATGTATCAACAAACTATTTACTGAGCAACTAGTATATGCCATGCTGTATGGTAGATACTATGGAGAATGTGTGGCCTCTGTCCCCAAAAGGTTTTCAGTCTACTGGGAAGAGCTGGCATAACTATATAATGAGACAACAATAAAAGTCATATGTGTGCAACACTTTATAATTTATTAAGGACTTTCATGTGTCTATTACAACAACACTCTTGTGGGGAGAAGAGTGTATTGTATTTCTCCCATTTTATTGGTGACAACTCTGAAGTCCATGTTGTGACAGTCAGTCTTCCACTTCCAAGATCTGGTGCTCTGTCCTCACTATGATTTGTGTCCATGCTTCTATTCCCTACGCACTACAGAATCCCCCAATAAAATATGAACTCTTCCAAGATGCTAATATGGCAAAATATGTGTTACTCTTGTGTATACCATTGTTGACAATGCTTTGGTTCTGGTGGTGGGTATTTTCTACATTTCTAATTATAAGAAAATCAAAGTTGGGACTGGTTAATGTTGGTTCAGTCTACATAATAATAATAATACTTGTTAATATCCAACTATCCATAACCAAATGTGTATGGATTTTATTAGTACACCTTATATATTAGACATTTCTCATCTTGAGTCTAATATTCCTTCATAGTACCAACCTTGTGTATTTAAAAGTTCTATCCTCCATGCGAAAGATGTGATACCTGACAAATCTTTGAGGATGACTCTCACTATTTGTGCTGGATATCTCTTACTCCACTTCATCCATTTTTCATACCTCTGTATACTTTCCTCTCCTGCTCTCTGCCTGGAGAGGCTGACCTGCATGAATTATATCAGTGGTCTCCTGTGCCCACAGGAAGAGGTATCCTATTGGATTTGGCCAGTTGGGATCCCTGGCAGGAAATCAGAGGGAGGGAAGAGAGTGAGACCAGGATATTTATTCTTCAGGTTCTCCCTCTATGAGGTCATCTTGGGCTGACTCTACCGCTCCTCATAAGGTGGACTTCTCTCCTTCCTGCATCTTCTCCTTCTACTTGTCTCCTCACATCTGGGAGAAGTAACAACTGTTTACCAAAAAAACACTTATTTACAAAAGGGACACTTTATTTGTAAACAGTTCCTTTGTTCAGTTGTCTTTACATTATCCTAATCTGAGTGAGCCTTTTGTTTCTTATTAGGACGCTAGTTTTCTATTGACATCTGTAAAGAGTCCAGGTGCCTTGAAAGGTTCATGCTCCATGCACCAGCCTCTGTCCTGGCTTATCCTTTCTACGAATAGACCTTTTGTAAAGTGAAAATAAGCACAATGACCTCAGAAGGAAAACTCAGTCAAAATGAGAAGTAGAAAAAGTTAATATGATGTGAGTGTTGGGGTGGGAGTGGAGGTGGGCAGAGCTAGAGATAAAAGAAAGGGCACTCTGCTAACAGGAAGTCTTCTGTTTCTTGTCTTTGAGTTACTTATAATGACATTTGGGTATTTTGAGATACACAGGAAAAACTTCCCCTAGGAATGTCTATTTCTAAAACACATACATATGCACATCAGGAAAATAGCATAGTGCAATGGGAAGGGATCTGGGAATAAATTTTTCATCTACTACTTACTAGTTTTATCATCTGTTAACTTCTCTGAGGTTTGATAGCCTCATAGGAAAAGTGTAGATAATATAACCATAGACCTTTAATAAATGATGGGTATTCCTATTTGTCTTTGGGGTTTAATTATAGTCTAGGTATGTAGAAATATAATTTTCCAAGTAAAAAAATTTTGGGGGGGGAGGACCTTATTTTTATGTCATACATAAGAGGAAATATAGATCATTGTTTACCCTGAAAATTAAATTCTTCCCCAAATATTCATCAGTCAAAGCCAGACTGTCCACAGTTGGGAGAATCTCAGTTGAAATTAATTTACCATGATAGAACCTTTTGGAATAAGGGTTCTGGGATTGATGACACCACTTTGTATCCTTAAATGAATCTCTCAGGAAAAAGTTTATTAAGTAACTGCTGCATTTTGTGAAGCCTTATGTTAGGTTCTTCATATATAAAAAATAAACAAACCATTGTCCTTGCCTTCAAGGGTACCTCAGCTTGGTTAGGGAGAAGGATAAGGGCTGATCTATCAAGGGCATAGGTCATATATTATCCTTTGTCTCCCCAGTGCTAATATACCTCCCAGTCTATTGTGAGTATGTAGCATAAAAGCTTGTTGAATCTGAATAAATTGATAGCCAGCAATGCCAGGCATGAGAAGCAGAGACACCTAGTGCATTAGCTATTCAAAGAAGAGAGAGCTTTTTGTGGCCTTAAAATTTCACAGAGGTGGAGGAAATTGCCCTGGGTCTTGATAAGTGTGTAGATTTGGGTAGGTTTAGAGGGGCACGGACACCACTTTGGGGGACTAATTATTTACTTAGTATGGATATATAGAAACCAAATTATCAAGTAAAGTGGTATGAATTTTAATAGGAAATGATTTACAGACACAAATTTACATAGACTTGATTTTAAAAGGACTCGATTTACATATAGCTTCCAGAAGAGTGTGTTAATTTTTTTATCACAACCAGCAATATGTGAAAGTGCTATTTCACCATAACTGTATTAGCATAGTGTGTTGTCTTTGAAAAATATTTATTTGCTTTGTGATAGATGACACCATATCTCAATTAATAATGCATTAGTGAAAACTTTAATTAATTGAGCAAGCACAGGGTGGAATAAAGATGCTGTGATTGCACCGGGGTAAGAGGGAGCAAGAGGAATTGAGGCACAGGAAGGTGGTGAGAGTGAGAATCATGACTGAATGTAAACCTTGTTAGGGTGGCTCTCCATGGTGTAGTCGGCAGGGGATCAATAGGCTGTGGGAAGTGAGCAAAGTACAATATTCAGGAATTGTGATGGGAAGGACGTGTACAGCAAGAATAGCTATTGTGAATGGAAACACATTTGTCATCCAGAGGGAAGGTTGCCAGCTGGGAATCTTGGAGGTGGGGCAATTATGAGTGAGGAAAGGTGTGACATTGGCTTGAGGCTGCAGGTAGGGGTCAGTGCAGGCAAGGAGGATAGGAACTGGGAAGTTGGGGGTCAAATGCATTAGCAGTACTTTTTGATGTATCTGAGGATGAGGTCCAGCATTGTGGGGTAACTGGGCATCACTTACCATCAATAAATAGCAGGAGTGCTCAAAGAAATGTCCTAGGATATTGGGGGAGAAGGGGAACATTGAGAGAAAGTGGAATATTGGATAGAGGAAGTGTGGCTTCAAGAAAGAGGTTTACAGGGTGGGTTAGTACTGGGATCAGCTTGTATAGATATCAGGAGCCAGTAGAGCGTATTAGTTAAAGTAAGGCTGGCTCTTCCATTAGTCAGTCATTTGATGTGGACAAGGCCCTTTAAATTTTGGGTGTCTCAGTTTCCTCACCTGCCAAGTACACCTTTTAAAAATGAGTTTAAATGAGATGTTACATTTCACACGAGCAGAATTGTGTCTGGCACATAGTAAATGCTCCTAAGTGTTAGTCACTTTTGTTGGCTGTAGTGTTGTATTGCTGAGGTTAGAGGTGGTGTGTTTCCTGGTTGCTATTTTGTATGTTGTTGGAGGAAAAGGTGTTTGTGTGTTGTTATATCAGGGATCTGAGGGATGGAGCTGAGGGGCAGGCTGAAGGCCGGTATTTTCAGCAGGGGTATATGGGACTGGCCTCTAATTCCTTCCAACCACTGTAGCATTGAAATTGCTAGGTGGCGTCTCGGGGGTGGGGGTGTTCTGAGGAGCTCTGGTTCTTTATGTCTCAGTGTAGAAAGAATTCAGCTAGAGGCAAAGTGACAGATACGAAATGATTTATTAGAATAGGATGCTTGTGAGCCTTACAAGTGGGCAGGCGAGAGGGTGCCACACCCGAGAACCTAGTGGGCTACAGTTTTATAATCAAAGGAAAAGTGGGGAGGGGGAGAAGACCACATTCTTCCTCATTCTTGAGTAGACGTCGAGCTTCCATCATCAGTTCCTCCTCCATGTCCGATGAGGAAGTTTTCTTATCTCTGCATGGTCAAGCCGGGACTGTCATGGTGCAATGGAAATGAGCAAAAAATGGTAATATATACTAAAATATGGTAAATCATCTCAGGTTTCAATATAATGTTACCCTTTCCTATAATTTTGTTTTTAGTGTGTGCAGAGGAGCATGTCCTAGGAATCATTAACTTACTGACCTCACTGGGCAGGATGTGGGTCTCATTTTACCATTGTTTTATTGTTTTGGGGCATATCTCATGCTTCTGTTGCATGGTTTTGTTGCAAAGAAAGCCTGCTTTCTTGAATGATCATTAACTTACAGGGGTCTCTCATACTCTTTTATTTACTTACAATCCTTTAGTGGAATTAACTATTTAATCACATACTTTGTCCCTTTCCTCTGTCCCCATCAGAATGTTCCAGGGGATGCTGGAAGAATCCTTCAGTGCCTTTTATGGGCATGTCATCCAATTAGCATCCTCCTAGATCTCCTCAGTCTTTGGACATCAGAGTTCTTTTATATACAAAGTCACTCTCAGAAAAGGAGCAAGGCACGAATTGGGGTAAATATTCAACATTTGTTGCAGAGTTTCTTTCTCATTGGAAGGAGAGGAAAAGTCTGGACTGACTTTTTGACTTAGCCCCAAATATGCCTCTTCCTTGTAGGCAGCTGGGGATACCAGCCTGACTACTGCCTATCATGAAACCCAGGGTCCCTAAGTGCATATTTGCAGTCTTGGCTTAATCTTGGTTTTCTGCTTCTTTATGTGGGGGTGTATATGGGTGTCATCTGTTTTGATGGGCTTTGCTCCCTAAGGTGAACTTATGAGCTTTGCAAAAATAGCCTCTGTTTTTAGGACCCTTTAGCTCCTTAGTTTGTCATTCTTGTTTATCTGTTTAGACTGTGATCTTTATTTTCTTTTTGGAGTGGCCTGATCAAAACAGGTGAACATTTCCTGACAAGTTTTAGCCCAGAGTTTATAGCTTCTACCATGTGTAGTATTATTCTACACTTGTCTAAAGCCACAGCAGTGTGAGAGGCCTATTTCTCATGATGATTTGAACACTAGTTGAAAAGCTTCTACCCTTTGTGTTCCCAGAAACCCAAGGGCCCAAACAACCTGAGTGCAGACTTAAGGTATGTGTTTCAGTTGGGGGATTGGAAGAGAGCTTCCCAACTTTGAGTTCTGGATAAAAGGCCCTTCCACCCTAGATGAAACTAAGTTGCAGAATACATCAAACCATTATTTGGCTATAACAACCTTGGTCACAAATTAGTTTAGAAAATTCATTCTTCTGTAGGTTTTTTAGTAGGACAGGTCACTTCTGACAGAGGGACAGGAACTAGGAAAGGTCCCAGGCCTGCCTAGGAAGGTGTATCACCACAAATGGGGCTCTGGAGAACTGAAGAAAGTGTCTGCAACACACTTTGTGTTTGCTTCTGTTGGTAGTGGTGGTGGTGGAAAGAAGTGGCTTGCAAAAGGGAAAAGGAGATTGGAAAAATCATCACAGGTCCTTGTTGACCATCTCAATCTTACAGTACTATCTTGGGTCATTCACTGGCATCAGCAAATCAAGGTAAGAGGTCCTACCACACTTAACCTGATTGGGAAGAAACTCGGTGAGAAAGAGGTAGAGCTGAGATTTCCAGAAAGTGTTTTTTTCCATTACCAGCCCATCTGAGGGGATGGGGTTCCAGTACATAAGAGCAACTTAGGGCGTATAAGATAATACAATGATTCTTCCTTTCACGGAACAAAAATTATTCTCCCCCCATGTTTCCATTACTAAGTGAGCTGCCTCGTGTGTTGGTTTATAAATTGTTAGCTGCTTTGTGGGTTCAGTGGGGCTAGGGGTGGGGTAAAAACTTATCTTCTGGTGTAGAGGCATAACGCATTGCATATCCAAAGAAGAGGGAAAAAAAGAGATATAATTGCTTTTTATATATCTACTCCAACTAGACTAAGCTACTCACAGTCCTCAGAGCATACTTTATACACCTCTGATTCCTAACCTTTTTCTCCCAGTTGTTTTCTTTCTGGTTCAATCTCACAAATCCAGTTTACATTTTGCCTTCTTTACCTTTTCCTCCTATACACATACAAATGGATGTTCCTTCAGCTCTAATTATCTATTTCTGAGTAGGATGTTCTAATTTGTTGATTTCCTTCTTGAAATGTGATGCTCAAATTTAAAGACAATACATCAGATGTGATCAAATATATGTTAACTAAAAATAAAACAACAATTATTTCCCAGGTTCTATTGGTGTCATTGAAGATGGCAGCCACAACCCACTAAGACTCTTTGTCTCCTAAAACTTCTGGGCCTTTTCTCCTTAGTTGCTGCCGGGCCATATTCTTACCACAGGTACTTTGTGCAGTTGGCTGTTTAGACCTAAGTGTAGGAATTTACATTCATCTTTGTAAAAACGACATCTTGTAAGATTCAGCTCATCACTCTAACCTATTAAGATATATTTGAAACTGAATTATAGGAGATTAATTTTCTTTTCCACCTAACATCATCCCTATGGTTGATGCACGAGGCCGGGATCTCATAAAAATATTGAAAAAGACATAACAGAAGAAACATTCAAGTTCAGGGGACCCTGTGCTAAAGCTGATAGGAGCCCGAGAACCACCAAGTTCCAGCCTGCTCCAAACGTTAGCTTCCAGTGCCTCCTCCCTGCCTGAGTCCTCTGCTCTCCATCCCGACCTTCTCTGCTGTCTTTTTCTGACCCTGTGCTCATGTAAAGGGCTGGAATAACTCTTTTCTAAGCTGTACCTTCCCTTTGTGAATGGCCACATGACTCAAGCTCACATTAACGTCTCCCATTCCTGGACCACTCCTTTTGGCCATGGGTATATACTTCTCATTAATAAAATAATTGTTACACTAACATGAATTAATATTGCTTGAGCCCTTAATATGTATCTGACACTATACTGAGTGTATTGTATAAATTATCTGATTTATCTTCATAGTACTGCTATGTGCTGGTTGTCCCGTTTTATAAATGAGGAATCCGAGGCTTAGAGAGTTTAAGTCACCCATTCAAGCTCATCTGGATATATCAGGGCTTGAAAATAGGTCTTTCTGAGTCTTCACAACCCTTTGGGTTGTAAAGACTTTGAGGGTGGAGACTGGCTTTATTTATTTATTTTAACATCTTTATTGGAGTATAATTGTTTTACAATGTTGTGTTAGTTTCTGCTATATAACAAAGTGAATCAGCTATACATATACATATATCTCAATATCTCCTCCCTCTTGCGTGTCCCTCCCACCCTCCCTATACCACCTCTCTAGGTGGTCACAAAGCACCGAGCTGATCTTCCTGTGCTATGTGGTTGCTTCCCACTAGCTATCCATTTTACATTTGGTAGTGTATATATGACCATGCCACTCTCTCACTTCGTCCCAGCTTACCCTTCCCCCTCCCCGTGTCCTCAAGTCCATTCTCTACATCTGCAACTTTATTCCTGTCCTGCCCCGAGGTTCTTCAGAACCATTTTTTTTTTTTTTTAGATTCCATATATTTGTGTTAGCATACATATATGTTCTTCTCCTTCTGACTTACTTCACTCTGTATGACAGACTCTAGGTCCATACACCTCACTACAGATAACTCAGTTTTGTTTCTTTTTATGGTTGAGTAATATTGCATTGCATATATGTGCCACATCTTCTTTATCCATTCATCTGTCGATGGACACTTAGGTTACTTCCATGTCCTGGCTACAGTAAATAGAGCTGCAATGAACGTTGTGGTACATGCCTCTTTTTGAATTATGGTTTTCTCAGGGTATATGTCCAGTAGTGGGATTGCTGGGTCATATGGTAGTTCTGTTTTTAGTTTTTTAAGGAACCTCAATACTGTTCTCCATAGTGGCTGTATCAATTTACATTCCCACCAACAGTGCAAGAGGGTTCCCTTTTCTCCACACCCCTCCAGCATTTATTGTTTATAGATTTTTTGATGGCCATTCTGACTGGTGTGAGGTGATACCTCAATGTAGTTTTGATTTGCATTTCTCTAATGATTAGTGATGCTGAGCATCCTTTCATGGGTTTGTTGGCAATCTGTATATCTTCATTGGAGAAATGTCTATTTAGATCTTCTGCCCATTTTTGGATTGGGTTGTTTGTTTTTGTGATATTGAGCTGCATGAGTTGCTTGTATATTTTGGAGATTAATCCTTTGTCAGTTGCTTCATTTGCAAATATTTTCTCTCATTCTGAGGGTTGTCTTTTCATCTTGTTTATGGCTTCCTTTGCTGGGCAAAAGCTTTTAAGTTTCATTAGGTCCCATTTGTTTATTTTTGTTTTTATTGCCCTTTCTCTAGGAGGTGAGTCTAAAAGGATCTTGCTGTGATTTATGTCATAGAGTGTTCTGCCTATGTTTTCCTCTAAGAGTTTTATAGTATCTGGCCTTACATTTAGGTGTTTAATGCATTCTGAGTTTATTTTTGTATACGGTGTTAGGGAGTGTTCTAATTTCATTCTTTTCCATGTAGCTGTCCAGTTTTCCCAGCACCACTTATTGAAGAGGCTGTCTTTTCTCCATTGTATATTCTTGCCTCCTTTATCAAACATACCTTGACCATAGGTGCTTGGGTTTATCTCTGGGCTTTCTATCCTGTTCCATTGATCTATATTTCTGTTTTTGTGCTGGTACAATAGTGTCTTGATTACTGTAGCTTTGTAGTATAGTCTGAAGTCAGGAAGCCTGATTCATCCAGCTCCGTTTTTCTTTCTCAAGATTTTCTTGGCTATTCAGGGTCTTTTGTGTTTCCATACATATTGTGGAATTTTTTCTTCTAGTTCTGTGAAAAATGCCAGTGGTAGTTTGATAAGGATTACACTGAATCTGTAGATTGCTTTGGGTAGTATAGTTATATTCACAATGTAGATTCTTCCCATCCAAGAACATGGTATATCTCTCCATCTGTTTGTATCATCTTTAATTTCTTTCATCAGTGTCTTGTAGTTTTCTGCATACAGGTCTTTTGTCTCCTTAGGTAGGTTTATTCCTAGGTATTTTATTCTTTAGTTACAATGGTAAATAGGAATGTTTCCTTAATTTCTCTTTCAGATTTTTCATCATTAGTGTATAGGAATGTAAGAGGTTTCTGTGCATTAATTTTATATCCTCCTACTTTACCAAATTCACTGATTAGCTCTAGTAGTTTTCTGGTAGCATCTTTAGGATTCCCTATGTATAATATGTTGTCATCTGCAAACAGTGAAAGCTTTACTTCTTCTTTTCCGATTTGGATTCCTTTTATTTCTTTTTCTTCTCTGATTGCTGTGGCTAAAACTTCCAAAGCTATGTTGAATAGTAGTGAGATGGACAACCTTGTCTCATTCCTGATCTTAGTGGAAATGGTTTCAGGTTTTCACCATTGAGAACGATGTTGGCTGTGGGTTTGTCATATATGGCCTTTATTATGTTGAGGTAAGTTCCTTCTATGCCTACTTTCTGGAGGGTTTTTTTCATAAATGGGTGTTGAATTTTGTCAAAAGCTTTTTCTGCATCTATTTAGATGATCATATGGTTTTTATACTTCAATTTATTAACATGGTGTATCACATTGATTTGTATATATTGAAGAATCTTTGCATTCCTGGGATAAACCCCACTTGATCATGGTGTATGACCTTTTTCATGTGCTGTTGGATTCTGTTTGCTAGTATTTTGTTGAGGATTTTTGCATCTATCTTCATCAGTGATATCAGCCTGTAGTTTTCTTTTTTTGTGGCACTTTTTTCTGGTTTTGGTGTCACGGTGATGGTGGCCTTGTAGAATGAGTTTAGGAGAGTTCCTCCCTCTGTTATATTTTGGAAGATTTTGAGAACTATAGGTGTTAGCTCTTCTCTAAATGTTTGATAGAATTCACCTGTGAAGCCATTTGGTCCTGGGCTTTTGTTTGTTGGAAGATTTTTAATCACAGTTTCAATTTCAGCGCTTGTGATTTGTCTGTTTATATTTTTTATTTCCTCCTGGGTCAGTGTTTGAATGTTGTGCTTTTCTAAGCATTTGTCTATTTCTTCCAGGTTGTCCATTTTATTGGCATAGAGTTTCTTGTAGTAATCTCTCATGATCCTATGTATTTCTACAGTGTCAGTTGTTACTTCTCCTTTTTCATTTCTAATTCTGTTGACTGGAGTTTTCTCCCATTTTTCTAGCTAAAGGTTTATCAATTTTGTTTATCTCCTCAAAGAACCAGCTTTTAGATTTATTGATCTTTGCTATCGTTTCCTTCATTTCTTTTTCATTTATTTCTGATCTGACCTTTATGATTTCTTTCCTTCTGCTAACGTTGTGGGTTTTTGTTGTTGTTGTTGTTGTTGTTGTTCTTTCTCTAATAGCTTTAGGTGTAAGGTTAGGTTGTTTATTTGAGATTTTTCTTGTTTCTTGAGGTCGGATTATATTGCTATAAACTTCCCTCTTAGAGCTCCTTTTGCTGCATCCCA
This sequence comes from Balaenoptera borealis, assembly GCF_965194805.1. NCBI lineage: Eukaryota > Metazoa > Chordata > Mammalia > Artiodactyla > Balaenopteridae > Balaenoptera > Balaenoptera borealis. The sequence goes on from NC_138871.1 coordinate 15,807,109, forward strand.
TAGGTTTTGGGTCATGGTGTTTTCATTGTCATTTGTTTCTAGGTATTTTTTGATTTCCTCTTTGATTTCTTCAGTGACCTCCTGGTTATTTAGTAGCATATTGTTTAGCCTCCGTGTGTTTGTAATTTTTACAGTTTTTTTTTCCTGTAATTGATATCTAATCTCATAGCATTGTGGTTGGAAAAGATACTTGATATGATTTCAATTTTCTTAAATTTACCAAGGCTTGATTTGTGACTCAAGATATGATCTATCCTGGAGAATGTTCCATGAGCACTTGAGAAGAAAGTGTATCTGTTGTTTTTGGATGGACTGTCCTATAAATATTAAGTCCATTTTGTTTAACGTATCATTTAAAGCTTGTGTTTCCTTGTTTATTTTCATTTTGGATGATCTTTCCATTGGTGTTAAAATCCCCTACTCTTATTGTGTTACTGTTGATTTATCCTTTCATGGCTGTTAGCCTTTGCCTTATGTTTTCAGATGTTCCTTTGTTGGGTGCATAAATATTTACCATTGTTATATCTTCTTCTTGGATTGATCCCTTGATCATTATGTAGTGTCCGTCTTTGTCTCTTGTAATAGTCTTTATTTTAAAGTCTATTTTGTCTGATATGAGAATTGCTACTCCAGTTTCTTTTGATTGCCATTTGCATGAAATATCTTTTTCCATCCCCTTACTTTCAGTATGTGTCTGTAGGTCTGAAGTGGGCCTCTTTTGGACAGCATATATACGGGTCTTGTTTTTGTATGCATTCAGCCTGTCTATGTCTTTTGGTTGGAGCATTTAATTAATTTACATTTAAGGTAATTATCGATATGCATGCTCCTATTCCCATTTTCTTAATTGCTTTGTGTTTGTTATTGTAGGTCTTTTCCTTCTCTTGTGTTTACTGCCTAGAGAAGTTCCTTTAGCATTTGTTGTAGAGCTGGTTTGGTGGTGCTGAATTCTCTTAAGTTTTGCTTCTCTGTAAAGGTTTTAATTTCTCTGTCGAATCTGAATGAGATACTTGTGCCGAGTAGAGTAATCTTGGTTGTAGGTTTTTCCCTTTCATCACTTTAAGTATGTCCTGCCACTCCCTTGGCTTTCAGAATTTCTGATGAAAGATCAGCTGTTAACCTTATGGAGATTCCATTGTGTGTTATTTGTTGCTTTTCCCTTGCTGCTTTTAATATTTTTTCTTTGTATTTAATTTTTGATAGTTTGATTAGTATGTGTCTTGTCGTGTTTATCCTTGGATTTAACTTTATGTGACTCTCTGTGCTTCCTGGATTTGATTGACTATTCACTTTTCCATGTTAGGGAAGTTTTCAACTATAGTCTTTTCAAATATTTTCTCAGACCCTTTCTTTTTCTCTTCTTCTTCTGGGACCCATATAATTCGAATGTTGGTGCATTTACTGTTGTCCCAGAAGTCTCTGTGGCAGTTATTTCCACTATTTTATCTTCCAGGTCAGTATCCATTCTTCTGCCTCAGATATTCTGCTATTGATTCCGTCTAGAGAATTTTTCAGTTCATTTATTGTGTTGTTCATCATGTTTGTTTGCTCCTTAGTTCTTCTAGATCCTTGTTAAACTTTTCTTGTATTTTCTCCATTCTATTTCCAAGATTTTGGGTCATTTTTACTATCATTTCTTGGAATTCTTTTTCAGTTAGACTGCCTATTTACTCTTCATTTGTTTGGTCTGGTGGGTTTTTCCCTTGCTCCTTCATCTGCTGCATATTTCTCTGTCTTCTCATTTTGTTTAACTTACTGTATTTGGTGTCTCCTTTTTGCAGTCTGCAGGTTTGTCGTTCCCATTGTTTTTGGTGTCTGCCCCAGTGGGTGAGGTTGGTTCAGTGGGTTGAGTAGGCTTCCTGGTGGAGGGGACTTGTGCCTGTGCTCTGGTGGGTGTGGCTGGATCTTGTCTTTCTAGTTGGCAGGGTTGTGTCTTATGGTGGGTTTTGGGATGTCTATGAACTTAGTATTATTTTAGGCATCCTCTCTGCTAATGTGTGACATTGTGTTCCTGTTTGCTAGTTGTTTGGTATTGGGCATGAAGCACTGGAACTTGCTGGCGTTTGGGTGGAGCTGGGTCTTAGCACTGAGATGGAGATCTCTCAGCAAGCTTTCACCAAATGATAGTACGTGGGACCAGGAAGTCTGTAGTTGTCCAGTGATTTGAACTCAGCTATCCCACCTCAGATGCTCAGGCCTGACACCTGGCTGGAGCACCAAGACCCTGTCAGCCACACGATTTCTCATTTTGTTAGATAAAGTCTTCTAACCAGCTTGCAGATTTTGGCATCTCTCCATTGGTGGGAGTGAGTTCTCATTCAGATATGTGCTGTTCCTTGTGCACAGTGGCCAGGTGACTGGGCTCCTGAATGTCCTCGGCGAGGCAGGGGTGCAGTGGGTGGCATCCCTGCTTTCCTCCACCAAGAACCTGCCCCTGTGTGGGCTGCATGCTCTTCCCTGAAGCCCATTCAGCCCACCCATGTGGACCACAGCTGTCTCTGCACCCCTGTGGATGAGAGCGAGGCTCAGAGAGGTGGAAGAGGAGGGAGGAAAGGGCCCACTTCAAAAACTTTGAAAATGGAATAGTCCTGGAGACTAGCTTTATATTTCTCTGTCTTCCTACCTAACAGAGATACCTCACAGTGTACTGACATGAGCATACTGTGGTGCTTAATATATATGTGTTGAATTAAAGTGTAAATAAATGAATTAAATAGGTGTTTTATAACATTCTTTTTCTTTCTGATGCTATGTAAACATCTGGAGACATTTTTCAAGGTAAGAGAGATAATAATATATACGTGTCTGGAATACTGCCTGTATTAATATGCTAGGGCTGCCATAAAGTACCACAAACTGGGTGGCTTAAACAACAGAAATTTATTTTCTCATGTTTCTGGAGGCTAGAATTCCAAAATCCAAGTGTTGGTTGTGTTGATTTTCTCTTAGGTCTCTCTCCTTGGCTTGTAGATGGCCATCTTCTTCCTGTGTCTTCACATGGTCTTCCCTTTGTGGGTGTCTATGTCCTAATCTCCTCTTCTTATAAGAACAGCAGCTATATTGGATTAGGTTCCACCCAATGCCCTCATTTAACTTTAATCACCTCTTTAAAAACCCTATTTGCAAACATTGTCACATTCTGAGGTTCTGGGGATTAGGATTTCAACATATATATTTTGGGGAGATGCAACTGAGCCCATGACACTGGCAAGTAGAATCCAATGAACATCATGAAGTTTCCAGAATGTGTATCCTTCTTGGAATCTTTCACTGAGTTAGTGCTAATACATTTGTTATAGACTAGGGGAAAAAAATCAATCTTCCCTTTGGACATAGTTTTCTCAGCAGTTTGATATTTCCTTTTAATTAAGTCAAAAGTATTTTTGATATTTGGGAGTCTTTTTTCCTTTTCTAAAAGAAAAATCAATGACGTTAATAAGTTGAAATAGGGTGAATAATCTATTGAATGAGAAGAATCTAATTAAAAGTCTATTTTTTTCATGCATTTTGCCTCCCTCATTTGACTCTCTCTGCATATTTTACTTAAAAACATTTAAAGTTAACATTTGACATAGCTGACATCTAAGATGCTGAAAACTGATCTTGGGATATGGTGTGCCTAGATTCTTACTGTTACTCTATTATCACTGCCAGATTGAACCTTATTTCTTCTTAATTTGTCATTTGCCTATGTCACTCACATATTCAGGGCCTGTCAAAGTTTTGTGATTTTAAGGGTGCCTGGGAAAATGACAGCTGCTATCCTACCCTTAAACTGCAATCCTTTAGCTTAACTTTGATTCCAGTTAAAGCACAAATTCCCTGGGAGGGTTATGCTAAGTTGTTTACATTTTGACCTGACTGAAACCTCTAATTAGGGGAAGGAAATAGAACAGCATGAGAATCACCAAAAATGGGAAAGGGGGGGGGGCCAAAAAGGAAAGCTCGGGCTTACAACAAACTCACCTACATTATAATAGTGACCAGAGTCAGCTCTTCCTTAGGGATGCTTAGGAAAAGTCTGTAATTTAAGAACCGTCGTGTTCCTTTCTGATGGGGAATGATGGCTCCTTGAAATAATTAATTATTGCTTGTATCAAATTACTACAAACTTAGGGACTAAAAAGAATGTCCATTCATTATTTCAGAGTTCTGTAGCTCAGCAGTCGAGGAGCTCTTGACTGGGTTCTCTGCTTATGGTCTTATGAGGTGCTAAAGTCAAGGTGTTGGCTGGGCTGGGTTCTTGTCTGGAGGCCAAGGGAAGGATCCACTTCCAAGTTCCACCAGATTGTTGGCAAAATCAGTTCCTTGTGGTTGTAGTACTGAAGTTCCTGTTTCTTTGCTGGCTGTCAGCCGGAGTTTGCCCTCATTACTTAGAGACCATTCACATCACTCTCATGGCTCTGTCCTTCTTCAAATCGGTAACGGTCATAGAGTCCTTCTCATATCTGGAATCTCTCTGATTTTCCCTCTGCCTTCCTTTTCACTAAGTAGCTGGAGACAGCTTTATGCTTTCAAAGGCTAATGTGATAAGATTAGTCCTATCCAGAATTTTTTAATATTTTAAGGTCAACTAGGGACTTTAATTACAATCATAAAATCTTTTCACAGCCGTGCCAAGATTAGTTTGATTGAATAATCTCAGGACAGAAATTTTTTTGGTGGGGGGATCTTTAGAATTTTTCCTATCACACTCCTCTTAAACACTTCTTGGCCCAGCAAACAACATCCTAACCTCCGCCTTGTGTCTGTGTTCCCCAAGGAAATAGAGAGTTAATCTTAGGGGTTTCATAAGCTCTAGAATCCAGTCAATTGCCCTTCTCATGATTTCTTCACAGCTCACTTTGTGAATAATCTGTTCATAAACCACTTAATTTTCCCTTTTAAGACAACTACAGAGCACTTTGAAATTTTTAGTGCCTCAGGACAATCCTGTTGACCAGGATTGGTCCTGTGCTTGGAAGGAGCTGGAGTTGCTTCATGGTATATTTGGAAGCCTCCCTTGCATCTCTCTGATTTACATCTAGGACTGCCCAGCCCCTCCCCAGAGAATTTCTGACAAATAGCAATTCAGACTTTTTTCTTGAGTTTCCCGCTTCACACTATTCCGTAAAGGAAGCCTTCCCACCCCTGTCAGCTGCAGCCATTACAATATTCTTAAATTGAACCCAAATCTGCTTCCCACTGGTCTCAGTTCTGGCCCTATATAGGATAGACCGTTCCGACGGCTCTTTTTTGGTCTCATTCTATTTTCTGTTTTTCTATTTTCCCTTTGCTGAGAAGCAGCATATGTCTCAGTCAGCTGAGATTCAGACCCTGACCTCTCTCTCAAACAAAAATAAATACTGTCCTCCTTAGACTTTTTCCTCCTTCACACCTGCCCTTGACATTCTTTTAATGCATATTTCAGATGGTGGGCTGCACGGGCTTTGTGTTCTAAAAAGTAGCAAGTGATGCAGATCACAAATACCTGGAAACCTGCTCAGTGTACCGGGGAGAGTGTATTCTGCTGAGCTGGTTGGGTTTTCTGCTCACCTGTTGGAACTGGAGGATGCTGTGGTTTGAGGGGAGGCTGTGAGGAGTATACCCGGGAGTGTGTCCAGGGTGGGCTTTAATCAGAAGTATTGTGGGATGGCAGAAAACCAGAGATCTTTATCATGAAGAAGCACATACTTCCATTTTTGTGTAGAATGACGTGAATGGTTAACAGTGAACCAGAGCATGAGGTGACCTGAGAAATTTCAGTGCTCACTTGCATTACAAACAGGCCTTGAAGTGTATGTATACATAGCATTTTGCGTACTCTAACCTTATTGTACTTGGCATTCAGGACTGCAGGGCAGGGCAAATACGTCATTCAAGGATATGTCATGTGCAAGCAGTTGTCAGCTGCTGCCACCCTGAGCTTTGAGATGTGAGTAAAACTGTCTTAACACCCCATTGAACATCCTATGGGAAATTCAATGCCCACCCCAAGATTTCCGTGCATTTCTGGGAGTTTCCTTCTCATGAGCACTTCTGAATCAGAGCACCTGTCTCCCCAACCCTCAGTCTCCTTCAATCTCATTTTCTTGTTCTGTTTCTTCTGCTCTATGCTTATCCACCTCTAGAACTCAGCATTTCCCCTTGCTTTTCTCCTAAACCAGTCACACAAAGCATTTACAAATTTCACAGAGTTTATGGAAGCATAGAGGAGGAGAGAAGGTGATTTGTAGTAACATTAATAATTTAAATTGATATATTAGATATCCCTATTATTAAAAGTCCTTTGATTACCCTGTCATTGAGATTTTCTGACTGGTCACTTTCATGTGGAGCCAACCTCTTGCCATATTTATTTGCCTTTCTCTCTTCCCTTCCCATCCCACCACCCGCCTCTTCAAGTTCCCCCGTTTCTGTTCATTTCTCATATAAAACTATTTACCTGTCATTTTGACCCACTGTCATCTTCTGAACCATGGTCTCACCTACTATACTCAAAGGGACTATCCTAAGCACAGTCTGGCACTCTATAGGATAAACCTAAACATAGATAATTCCTTTATGGAGAACTCTTTAAATAAATCTATTGTCATCCATTACACTAAATTCCTAAAAGGAATTTAGTGTAAAATTATGTGGCTACCAGTGTTGCAGTTGTTGATATATTGGTCTCTTTCTAGACTGGGAGCTCTTTTAGGGCTGAGATATTTTGTGTCATTTCCATGTCATTATCTGTGCATGTGTAGCTCCCCAGCACAAAAGAGATGCTCAGAATATATTAAAACTGTCTTGGCCAATGTTCTCCTTCTGCATGGTGGTTATGTGTGTGTGTTCACTTTGTGATGATTAACTGAGTTGAGCACTTACCATTTTTTCAGTCTTCTGTGTATGTGTTATATTTCAAAAAATATGCTTTTGTAGTAGCGGCTTGCACAAGATGGCACAGTGATTAAGTGACAGGCTAGGGTCTGGGACTCCCAGAGAGGAGTGCCCTCCTCAAACTGAGCTGCTTCTCTAAAGGCTATGGTGGGTTGGCTACCTTCTCCAGGGACATGGGGCTCTGTGTCAAACAAATGAAGTTAATGTTGCTTACACCTCTCCTCTCTGTGCACCCATGTCATCTCTTCAGAGCCCCAGAATCAGGTATATTCTTTTCTACCAGAAACTTTGTTCACATTCAATTCTCTTTCAGTGAGTAGTATTCATTTGATTTCTTCTCTCAAGAGCATTTGTTTTTGGTGGGGGGGTTTACTCACCCCCATGTTATGGTGGGATAGGTTTGGAGTCTCTGGTTAGGGTTATCAGGGGTTGGAGGATAGGATGCCATTTCCAGAGGCTGCTGTCTGCCCCAACTAAGACAGAGGTTCTCAACCTTGGTTGCACTTGAATCACCCAGGCAGCTTTAGTAAATACTGAGCCCTGGGCCCTAGCTCTCCCTCCCCACTAGAGACCCCATTGTAATTGGTCTGGGCATACAGATTTTAAATCTCCCTAGGGGATGCTAATGTATGGCCAGCTACTGATTATGTTGGCACAATGTTGGCAGCCACTGATTCTAATTTAATCTCTTGGCAGGACCTGCTAAACGCTGAAGGTCTCAGCTAGAAATGGGGAGCAAGATCCTGAGATGTAGCATCTGATTTTTAGCTCTACCTGAGACAGTCTTCCTGTGGAGCCTGCTAGTGAATCAGAGTCTTACTGTATCATGTAATAATTAGTCCCCACATCTGATTGAATCCCCACCTATGGTCCAAATTAGGCTGAGTAGCTTATAGGAGAGAAGGCTTCTTAAGATGTACAAATTGATCCTCTCTCTGTTTCTTTTGCTACTTTCACTTAAGCAACTTTTAGCCACGTTTTGGTTAGTCACAGATGTATGCTGGGCAGGAAACTCAGTCTCACTGAGCTGGGTGGGAAAGAAAGGATGTGAAGATGCGTGAGACAAAGATGCTGAAGGAAGGCAGTTCAGCTGCACAGGAAGGCTGTGTTTGAAACAGCTCCTCACAAGACCAGGGCCTGCCTGCTGTTGAGTGGTGCCAGCGGGGCTATAGGAGCTGGAGTAGCACCAAAAGGTGACAGAAGTTCTGGCTGAGGCTTCTGGATGTGGGAGCTCAGACCAAGCCCTGAATTTCATCAGCTCTCCCACCTGGACTGAGTGGGCTCCTTTCTTCGTTCTTTTACCTGGTTTCCTAGTTGATACATGGTCCACCTGTCATCTGGAGGCTCGGCTGCCTTTTAGGCAGTGATGTCCATCTGGAGTGTCAGAAACGTAATTCCTCTGCTCATCACATACATGGCTGGTGTCAAACTTCATCAGCACTCACTCTGCCCTCGGGGTCATTGCAGACTTGTAAGGGAAAGATTGAAGCTTGTCTGTGGATTTCTCTAGTAAGTTTTTAGGCTTATCTACTGACCTGCCTGCTCCTAAAGTCTTCACTCAGCCAAGAGTGCAGCCACCTACCCATCCCTCCACCCCCACCACTCTCCACCCCCATTATGTCTCCTGGTAATCCTTGTGGACTTTTTCTCTTTACCATCCCACCTCCAAATCGTTATTCATACTGTGGAAGAACTATGCTCTTTCTTCTAAGACCAGCCTATAAATACTATTTCCAAGAAGTCATTCCCTATCTTCCCCGTGGGAATTGCTGTTTTCTCCTACGCATTCCCAGCACAAACTGTTGGTAGCTCCATCATCCTACTTATTACAGACTGCTCTGAGGCCAATGTTTAGGGAGCATGTACAATGTTAGTCATGAAACTATTAGTAAAATTGATACTACAATGTTACTAACGTTGGTCGCATTATGCTAAACTAGTTTTTACCTATTTATCTCATTCATGTCCTTCAACAATTCCATCAGGTGGGTTATTAGCCCTACTTTACAGATGAGGACACTGAGATTAAATGGGTGCCAACATGCGGGTATCAACCCAGACAGTGTTCACTTGTCTATCTCACCAGTCTGAGAGGTCATAGAATACAGAAATACATTTTTATAAGATGCACAAATACCTTATAGCATCCACTAGAGTGCATAGTACTGCAGTTTTTGCATGGCACTGTAACTTTGTTTCTGAATATGCATGTTTATTGGATTGTCTTCTTTGACTTACGTAAAAAACAAAACAAAACATGCAGACTTAGAGAAATATAGTGATCAATAGTTCCAGTAAAAACGTTTGCTTGTTTAAATTTAATATACAGTTTTTATCACTGGAAACAAGGCTGCCTTTAAGGTGTAATGGGGCCAAGCAAAAAGTTCTGGGGACTTCCTGTCTAGAGAAACAATTTGAGTCTCTCCAAAATGGCATGTCAGCTCCATTCTGACAACCCAATCTTGTGCAATTCCACTAAAGGAAAATCACTCTGGATAACAGGAATATTCTGGTCCAAATGGGAACTGGAGGTGACACAGGACCCAGTCGGGCTCAGAGTTCCCCATCTAACTGCTCTGATCCAGCCCTCACAGTCCCAGCCACCGGAAGGTGCTCAAAAACATGGGGCACCCTGAGGTGGGGGCCAGGCAGAATCCTGCTTACCTGAGTCTAAAGTGTGGTGCTGGATGGAAACATACCATAGGCAAAGAATGGTTAAGATACTTGCAATAAAAGGCTTGATAGTCATATACCAAACTCTGTGCTTGGTAGGTGTAATAAATCTCAAGGTATCTTGCCTTTGTATTGTACAAATTATTCTTGGGCTCTAAGCTCATAATCAAATTCTTCCTTTCTCACTTACAAGCTCTGATTGGACAAGCAATTAAGTTCTTTGAACCTGTTTCCTCATGCATATAATGGACAGTGATGGCGCCCTGCCAGGGTCATGTGCAAAAGTGCTGTTATAATTATAATAGCCTGTGTTTATTGAATTCTTATTGTGCCAGGTACTATTCTCAGTGCACTACATGGATTATCTCATTTACCCCTCACAATAGCCCTTTGAGGTGGGTTCTTTATTTTCTTTTTATAGATGAAAAAATGAGACATGGAGAGACACCACATTTGGACCTTCGAGACCAATGCCAGAGTCTAAGCATATAACCATCACACACATGGCCTGGCTTAGGTCTTTTCAACCCTGCTTGCATGGTAGAATCATTTGAAGAACTTTTAAAAGGTACCAGTGACCAGGCACTACCCCACCCCCCCACTCCGAAATTCTAATTTAATTGGCCTGGAGCGAAGCATAGGAGCTGATCCTTTTTATAGCTCCCCAGGAGGTTCATGGGGCAGCCAGGGCTGAGTAGTAATAGGCAGCAAGCATGCAGTGAACTTGCATTGAATCTCAATCCGGGAGACTCAACCTTGACAACACCAAATTAGTATATGTGCCCAAATGCATTTCAAAACTAAGTCCTCCACACATATAAGAAATTCTATTTACTATTTGTTAAGCTAGTACTTATCCAGGGTCTATCTTTCTTCATATCACTGACTAGAGAAACAATTATGTATGGCATCTCTCTTAAGCAGGAACAGGGGTGGGAAAGTTGAGGTAGATGATGGGATGGTGGAAGTGGTCTGTCACAGTGGGGAAGGTGTTTCATCACTGGTTGTGTTTAGAATTGCCGGGGCATGGTGATAATAAAAATCAGGCTGACTTTTGGTTGGTTTTATTATTATTCTAAAATTCTCAGGACTTCCCTGGTGGTACAGTGGTTAAGAATCCGCCTGCCAATGCAGGGTACACAGGTTCGATCCCTGGTCCGGAAGATCCCACATGCCGTGGAGCAACTAAACCTGTGCACCACAACTACTAAGCTTGCTCTCTAGAGCCTGTGAGCCACAACTACTGAAGCCTGCACCCCTAGAGCCTGTGCTCCACAACAAGAGAAACCACTGCAATGAGAAGCCTGCGCACTGCAACGAAGAGTAGCCCCTGTTTACCACAAGTAGAGAAAGCCTGCGTGCAGCAATGAAGACACAATGCAGCCAAAAAAAAAAAAAAAACTCTATGCTCCCACCCTGCCCAATCCCCATGCTACCACTTGGTATGTCGCTGCTGCTGCTTTTAAGTAAATCATCCAAATTATAAAGTAAATGTGTATGTAAATAAAATTATTTACCATCAGTATATATGAATACTATGTATTATATAATAGGTTAAATTATATTTATATGTAAATTATACATATATTTATACTAAATACATAGATACATGAATAAAGTTATATAAATAAAAATGTTTTTAATAACCTTTTGAAAAAAGCATCATTACCCCCTTTTACAAATGAGGTGCTTGAAACAGAGAACTTGGATCACTTGCCCAATGCTAGGACGCTGGTAATAAGTAGAAAACGCTTGTTGTACATTTGCTGTGTGGTTTACCAATATTATTTCTTTTCATTCTTTCAACAATCTTTGACGAGATACTATAATTAGTCCTTTTTCTTTTTTTTTTTTTTTAAGTAAAGGGCATGGGAGAAAGACAAAAGGAGTCCAAGGCACAGGATGTCAAAGTAATTTTTCTAGCCTCTCCCATCTAGGAAGTAATTGAGCCAGAACTTTGCCCCAGTTGGTCTTCATCGGACACTGTATTCCTTAGCTTATGTCCTGCTACCTCTGATGTAAGGTAGTAGGAGGTGAACCCAGATATTTTTTCTCAGTCTACTGGTCCCTCTTATTTACCCTCTATACTTTCCTCTTTGATTCTTCCTACCTTGCCTTCAACTTCCAGATCCCTATCAATTGAAGGGCACTAGACTTTGTCATTCCAAAATATGGCATAAAGACTATATTGAATACATAATTGACAATTGAGAGGAAGCAGATCAAAGAAAAGCTGCATGCCCATCCCCTACTTGCCTAAAAAGAAGGACTTACATTTTCAAAGGTGTCCTTCCTCCCTTTCCGTCAGGAAGGACAAAAGTTAATTACCAGGGGAGACGATTTTAGACTCTGATCAATCTGGAGATAGCACCAGAGGACGCTACATAAACAACTTTACTAACTAGCCTTTATCTACCATCAGTTTCCCATATGTTTACTTTCTCACAGTTTCCCATTCTTGGAAGCCTAAAAACTCCTTCCTCTGTCTTGACTTTTCTCTACAAGTGTATTTATTTATTTATTTATTATTCAGGCTAACAAGCTTGAATTCTAGACCACCTCTCTGAGTTACTCTTTCCTGAGTCTCTCCCAAGTATATATGATATATACATACTAATAAACTTGTTTGCTTTTCTCTTGTTAATCTGTCTTTTATTACAGAGACCCAACCAAGAACCTAGGATGGGTAGAGGAAGCATTCATTCTTCCCCTACACAAAATAATGCACACAGCCCATTGTGTTCCGCTTTAACCCTGTGACTTGAGTACTTCCTGGTTCAACAATGGATGCCTCACTCAACATGTCTGAAATTGGACTCCTCCACATGCCCTCACATCTGCATTTCCTTTTGTGCCAGGGGCCTGGTTAACTGCAGCAGCACCCCCCAGGGTCCCAAACTAGACTCCCACTTTCCATCTGAGACTTGTTTCCTCAGGCAGGAGCATGGCTACAGGGCATATATAGCTAGCATCCAAGCTCTCTCTCACAACCTCTCTCTCTCTGGAGTGCTTTTTTGCTTCTGTCACAGTCCTAACTTCTGCCAAAAAGGATTACAATTCTAAGAAGAATCTGAAACTAAATTTGATGATTGTGGGACCTTGGAGAGGTTAGCAAATCTCCCTTCTAGATCCTTTCATCTGTTAAATGGAGATAATGTTAAGACTCTGAAGGAGGGCATGAGGTGTAAAAGTATAGTAGACAAAAAGTCATCATCACAGAGGATACACTTCCTTGCAGGAGGGGGAGGGCGTATTTATTCTGCCTGTCTTTCTAGATTCAGTTTGTGATGGATGCCCGGAGTTTGTAGATCTCTTTCATTTCATCTGTGTTTGGAATTTAAAAATAATATAATCACTACTCTGGTCTGAATTGTGTCTCCCCAAATTTTTATGTTGCAACCCTAAACCCTCAATGTGACTGTACATGGAGATAGAGCTATTAAAGAGGTTAATAAGGTTAAATGAGGTCATAAAAATAGGGATCTAATCCGGTATGATCAGTCTCCTTAAGAAGATGGTGAGACACCAGGAATGCTTGTACAGAGAACAGGCCATGTGGGGACATATCCAGAAGGTGGCCATCTGTAAGCCTCAGGAGAAAGCAAAACCTGCTGATCCCTTAATCTTGAACTTCCAGCCCCTAGAACTGTGAAAAAATATATCTCTGTTTTTTAAGCCACCCAGTCTGTGGCATTTTGTTATAGCAGCCTTAGCAAACGAATACACTCACCTTTGCACTATAAACCTATTCAAAGGTGATTGCTTTCAATGTGTTCATTCCATCACAGCCTGGTGGCAGCATGTAAATAAAGAACATTCAAATCTGGCCTTGGCCATCCCCAAAGTGACTCTCATCTCTTTATTGCAGGAAAGAAATTATCACTTCAATTTGCATGCAGAGAATTTTATTGATAATGACCCAAGTGCATAAACAGCTTTCATCGTTTTGGAAGGAAAAAAATCAGTTTTCTCTTTGTACAGCACTTCTGGTCTTTTGTGTCTTATAAGGGGCTTGACTCTTTAAGCAGACTTTGATATTTGTCTCATTTTTATTTCTGTTATTAAACCTCTCTGCCTGGAAGAGATACTCAGTGGAGTCTCATGCCATCCTCTCCCTTTTAATTGGACCTGGTGTTGAGTGACAGATAAACAATCTTGAATTAATAACAATGACAAATTGCCCTCGGATAGTACGTGTACATAAAAGGAAATACTTCCATTAAACAAATGTTGTATCATTAAGAAACCCATTAATAGCCCTGCCAGTGATCATAGCTGTGTAATTTTTCTCATCACTGTTAATAACCAGCAAAGTTATAATTGCATATGGAGCTTAATTAAAATACTCTATCCTATTAATGAGTGTCCATGCTTCAGATCTTCCGTCAAATGGTCTGCAAACTTTAGACCATATTTCTTGAGGTCCAGGTTCTTGGAAGACATGAGAAGGTATGGACAGAAATGAGGCTGGATTATAAAGTCTCAATATACTGCAATTACTAGTCATTGGGTATTAGAGATGGAATTAGCCTTGTACACCATTTAAGCTAATTCCAGTATTTTAGGATGATTTTTTTTTTATTTTACATATTTGTGGCTCTTAAATGCAAGGTAATACAAATAATAAAGAAAAATTGCCTATCTCAAGTAAATAAACCTTTTACTTATCAAGTAAACTTGGCTGTTTAGTAAATCTACTCTTTCCCTTTTTATATCCTCTTACTATCCATTCATATACATATTGTGACACAGACTGGCCAGATGCTCACCATACCCACCCTCTTTTCTTCCTGAGTACTCACTATATCATGTCTTCCAGCCCCCTTCTTCTAGGTTTGACCAGGGCCTATGTGACTTCTTCTTGCCAATGTCCTTGAGTGGAAGCCATGCTAGTCACTTTCAAGAAGAGGTAGTTAAGAGCAGGTAAGCCTTCTTCACGTCTCATTTCCTCCACCTGCCCTCCAGGTGAAAAGGATCCAGGGAATGAGGCACCAGCAAGTGGTGGAATCATTAGTTCCAAGAATCCTGTGACCCTAAGTAACTGCATGGAGCAGAGACCACCCACCATTCCCCGCCGACTGTGATGTGAATGAGAAATTAAGCTTTATTAGTTTCAGCTACTGAGATTTTGAGATGATTTTTACAGCACTTGGCTTACCTTGATACATATATTTTACCTAATTTCATAGCTAGTTATAACTTTTTATTCTACTTTAAAAATTTTGATGCTACTGGATATAGAGTTTCTACATACTATGCAGTCTTGCATGTGATACAGAATTATAAGAATAGTCCATGTTAAGTGATGTGCCAAAGTAACATCACTATTTTCCAAATATTACATAGGTCATTTCTTGTGTTTTTCTTCTTAGGGAATATCTTTTTTGCATACAATATATTTCCTTAGAATTATGTTTATAAATTGTTTTTCTATAGTCATGTATCAGTTTATATTACCCCTAGCCATTTCAAGAGTATAAATTGTAATCCACCTTTCTAAAATTGAGAATTTTTGCCCTTTTAAAATTTACTTGACATTATATGATACTTTATACATAAATACACTGTATATAAATTATATATTTATAAACATTATATTTAAACTCTTTATAAACAAAATATAAAGTATATATCAATATATATAATATACATACACACGATATAATCACCATATGTGTACACTTATACAAACATAGTTTTTACTTTTAATAACTGGTGAGTTTGACATTTTCCATATATGTTTGCTTACACAAACATATTAGCTCGTTTCACATGGAGCATTTAATCCTATCCATTGGGGAGCACACAACACTTCACTTTAACAGATGACACAACTGAGAGTTGAGGTGATTAGTGAGAGGAGGCAGTGTTAAGATAATGGCTGAGTATCAGAATACAGATCTGATAATTTAAGCACAGTGATTTTTCTATTATAACAAAACTTCCATGTTTATAAAACATGGCATGTCATTCTGGTCCTTATGACTGTCATCTTGGAAAGAATGATCATGACATAAATAAAACATTCATCTCACCATATATCATTCTTTGTCACTTAATAGACAAAGTGAATTCAATAAAGGCCTCTGGGCACTCAGTTGTGTGTAGCCTTGGAAGCTCAGATATCATGGCTAAGCTCAGCTCTGACATGGATAGAACCAAGCACAATAATGTATTTCCCAGTCTAGCTTCCTAGGTTTTGTCTATATGACATAGGGATGAATGGATTCTAGAAGAGTGATTTCGTATTAGTTATTGAATGATTGACGATTAGAAATGGCAGGAAGAGGGACAGAGACATATGATATTTGAGGTCATCCTGAACAGTGTTTACCTACAGGAGAAGCAGGAGATAATGCTGGAAAGACAAGTTAGGGCTGGTATAACTCAATTAAGTGAGCAAGTTCCTACTATGTGCCAGGCACTGCCATAGGTGCTGGGTTGATGAAAGGTAAATCAGATAAAGGTCTTGACTGAGATTTAAATCAAATAAGGGAGAGTATAATCTAGTGAAGGAATCAGGAGGCTTTGTAAGTAGACTGGAGTTCAAGGCTCAACTCTGAATTTTGTAAGCTCAGACACGCTACCTCAGTGTAATTTCCTCACCTGTAAATTGGGATATCTATAGTACATAGGTTTTCTGGAAGCAAGCTGGGACTATACCTGCAAAGATTTTAGTGCACTGCCTGGCACACAGTGTGCCCCTTAAAATGCGAGTTGTTATCTTTAAAGTTTTATTAACTGGGAAGACCAACTATCAAAGCAGTTGCATCATGATTAAATGCAACATAGAAACATCTACAAGATACAACATTAATATAGAAGAGAATTAGAGATATAGTGAATCTGAAAGTAGATTGAATTATTGATACCAATTCTTTTTTTAAAAATCAAAGTATACTTGATTTACAATATTGTATTAGTTTCAGGTGTACAGCATAGTGATTCAGTATTTTTGCAGATTATACTCCATTACTGGTTATTACAAGATAATGGGTATAATTTCCTGTGCTGTACAGTATGTCCTTGTTGCTTATCTATTTTATATACAGTAGTTTGTTAATCCCATACCCCTAATATGTCCCTCCCCACTTCCCTCTCCTCTTTGGTAATGACAAGTTTGTTTTCTATATCTGTGAGTCTGTTTCTGTTTTGCATATGCATTCATTTGTATGATTTTTTTAGATTCCACATGTATGTGATATACAGTATTGTCTTTCTCTGATTTATTTCACTAAACATAATATTCTCTAGGTCCATCCACGTTGCAACAAATGGCAGTATTTCATTCTTTTTTGTGACTGAGTAATATTCCATTGTGTGTGTATGTTTAACATATATGCATTTTATATATATATGCCACATCTTCTTAATCCAGTTGTCTATTGATGGGCACATGGGTGGCTTCCATGTCTTGGCTATTGTAAATAGTGCTGCTGTGAACATCCAGGTGCATGTATTGATATCAATTCTTGACCCCCTCTGTGTCCATGACCTTTGACATATAATTTACACAGTTCTTTCCATCTCTATAGGAAAATTATACTTTCTTGTACCTTAACTTTGGTCAGCCATGCTATTTGCCTTGACCAACAATGTCAGCAAACATAAGGCAGAGGCTTGAATAGTGCTTGTGGAACTGTGCACTTCTGCTTAGCTAAGAGAAGAGCATGTCCTGCTCAGCTGATTGTCTCAGCAGGAAGGTGTATAGACACATAGACACAGGGAGCTGAGCCAGACCCACAGATCTGTAGCTTGAAGTAGAAGTTACCTCTTTTACTCAAGCTTAGAACAGTTTACCCCCATACTTGTGAATAAGAAGTAAATCCTCATCGTCTGCCAATTAGATATGGAATTGTTGTTCCACGGCAATGCTTACTGATACAGGGTTGATGTTCAAGGATGATCTTTTCAGAAAAGTGACTTATAAATTGGATTTTGACCAAAGAATAGGAATTTTCTAGGAGGAAAAATGGAGTAAGGGTATTCCAGAAGAAATAATATCAAATACAACAATTCAGAAGTGTGAAATACCATAACTTAACATTTCAGTATTTGGGACCTGAATGGAGCAAAGAAGGTTAATAAAGGAATCAGGAGAATGATCATAGACATAAGGAAGAGTGTCCAGTATGCACAAAAGAGATCTAAGAAGAAAATTAAAGTGTTTATTTTTTCCTGAAAGAAGCAAATCCATTGTAGCAATAATTAAAATGATAGATTTTTTTTTTCAAGTTTTCTGAGTGTTCTCATTTATTCTACTCTGCTCTCTTAGGAGGGGTAGTTTCTCAAACTGATATCAAGCCATGACTTTTTTAAAAAATTGGAGTATAGTTGTTTTATAATGCTGTGTTAGTTTCTACTGTACAACAAAGTGAATTAGTGTTCCCTGTGCTATACAGCAGGTTCTTATTAGTTATCTATTTTATACATATTAGTGTATATATGTCAATCCCAATCTCCTAATTCATCCCATCCCCTATGCCCCACCTCCTGCTTTCCCCCCTTGGTGTCCATACATTTGTTCTCTATATCTGTGTCTCTATTTCTGCCTTGCGAACAGGTTCATCTGTATTATTTTTCTAGATTCCACATATATGTGTTAATATACAATATTAGTTTTTCTCTTTCTGACTTATTTCACTCTGTATGATAGTCTCAAGGTCCATCCACATCTCTACAAATGACCCAATTTTGTTCCTTTTTATGGCTGAGTAATATTCCATTGTATATATGTACCACATCTTCTTTATCCATTCATCTGTCGATGGACATTTAGGTTGCTTCCATGACCTAGTTATTGCAAATAGTGCTGCAATGAACATTGGGGTGCATGTGTCTTTTTGAATTATGGTTTTCTCTGGGTTTTATGAAAGTGAAAAAAAATCACAAAATAAAATGGAGATAATTCTCATTAATTTCATGTCAAAATTATTTTTAAGCAGGTGAATCGTTCAATACCGAGGCTTTTTGCCTCTTACCTATAAAAATCCCTCCTATGACCAATCCCTTCTCATCACAAAGGTCCCCTTTCCATGTTATTCTGGATATAGTCAATGAGATCCTCTCTTTAGATCTCTTAGGGCTCCTCAACAGACCTTCTTTCTTCCTAATTTAAGTTATAGTGGAAAGATTATTGGACTGGGAATCAGAAGTTCCTGGCTGCTATCCTGCTAACACAATCATTTGTTTCTACTAAGACAATGGTTTGTTTAAGTCCTTGGACAATCTCTTTTATTGCTTTGGGCATCCATACTCATCTGTGAAATCAGAGGTTTTGATGGGATAGTTTTTAACATCTCATCCAGCAATAATATCCATATATTCATGTGTCTATCCATCCAACAAATATTCTTTGAGTCTCTACTACATGTCTGACAATGTCTTAGATCTTGTTCTCCTTTGGAGGTAAAAAGACAGTCAATAAATAAACTGATAAATAAGAACAATGTGTGATGCTGATGAGGGTTCTTCAGAAAAATTAAAATGTGATGGGATATGATAGTGATTTGGTTACTGATTTACATTGAGTAGATGGTAAGACATGGTCTCGCTCAGGAAGTGACATTTCAGTTGAGAAGCAAACTACAAAAAGAGGCCAGACTTGTTAAGATGGGGGAAAAGTATGTCTATCCTGAGTGATAATTCTCAAGAACTTATTCAATAAATATGGGGGATGGTAGGACTGGGCTATGTGGGGCCATCGCTAAATTGTCAAATAGCTTCTATTACTGCACTGATTGGTTAGTTCTACACTGACCGCTCAAAAGACCAAACTGCTTGTAGTGGGCAGGAGGCATAGGGTACGCAGACTAGCAGCACAGTAAATCAAATTACAGAGAGAGTGGGCCCTGAGACATGGATGGAAGGAAGTAAACCATGAGGGTGCAGCTTAATTACTTGGGAATATAATAGGACCATTAGAGAGCATCTGGGCAGCCCTTCCTCTCAGACAGGGAAATTGAGGCCCAGAGAGGGAGAGTAATTTGCCTAAAGGCACAAGGTTCTACCCTGCACGTCATGTATTTAATCCCTAAGAATCACTAATTTACGTAAATCATGAATCAGCCTCTGATGGGATTTGCAGATTTGAGGTGGGGGAGGGAGAGTATGCTCCAATATTACTATGGCTGGCTGGAGTGTAGTTACCTGTTATTACCAAATTCCACTACTTCTCCATATTCAGGTCCCATTTGGATATAGCAGGACAATTGCAACACTGACACTCACATACATCAATTGAAAGCTCTAAAAAAAAAAAAAAAAGGCTGGCCTGCTTACTCTATAGCACAGTCTAATTCCCATTGGGCTTATTCTAGAGATTTGAGCCCTAGACTTGACGAAGGAAGTCTTACGTAGTAGCAGGAAAATGCCAAAATCCTGGAATCACAGTTCAAAGCTCTGTGTTCTTTCCCTTTGTCTGCCCTTTAACCTTTCATTCCCCAGCCTGGAAAAAGACCATCTCACTTGCCTATCCTACCACATGTGGTTATCAAGAGTTAAGTAGAGACCTCAGAATAGCATTTTGTATATTAAGCAATAAATGGGAAAGGTGATTGGATTATTTACTAACTTAAATTATTAATTAGCTGGGTTGCTTCACTTTTCTGGGTCACAGTGATCTCATTTTTTTTACAAAAGGGGAAATTAGATAAATAAACTCTAAGGACCCTTCCAGCTCAAACAGCCTATGATCTGACAAAATGGTAGCCTTAAATCCTCGGAAAAGTATCCTCTATGCCTTTCTTTTTTGCTATGTGGTTTGCCACTGGAACCTAATAAATCCTGTGCTATTGGAGGGAGGATTTCGTTACTAGAAAGTTGGTGGTCTTACTTCACACATATGCAAAACTCTAAGGGCATTTGAGTTGAAGCTGGAAAGGGTGTTTGACCCCACAGCACCCTTTTCTAAAGTTGGCTGACATAGAACCACAATTTCTCAAGTTTATGCTTGAAAAATAGCTAATCAGATATCTCTATGATGCCTCTTGCTAGGTTTTCAAATGACCACTTGATGAACCACAAATCTAGCTGGATTTACACAGCAGGAGTAGAGCCCTTTATGAGTTCATGGTCATAGATAACCTATTCTCATTCAGGTTCTCAGGGCAGGATTTTGTAAATCGTTGGATTGGATAATTGCTCCCTGAATAGTAAAGTAAACTCATTAGGAGGCCATGAAAAATTAACTCTCATTCTGAAGCAGATGATTTGGCCAATTCCCTAGATATTTCCGAAGATAATGGGCGCCCTGTTGGCTAGCAGCTCTCAAACTTTTTTGTCAGAAGTTCACGTTTGCTACATGAAGCAAAACACAAAAAACGAAAACCACCTTTCTCATTTGTTCTGTTTCAAAAGGAGGAAAAAATTCACCTTTGTTTAACTGCAGAAGAAGTGTTACTGTACAAGCAGATTTGGGGAGATTACATATCTATCTCTTAGCAGTGGGGCCTGGTGATATGTAATTTTTTACTTGCAAATATAACTTAAAGTCTGGTTATTTGAAAATCATCAGTCAAAAATCCTGATAAACATGTATACCACTCTGCATGGTAGATTTACAAAAAAAACCAAACAAACAAACAAAAAAGAAAACTAAAACTAAACATAATTGATAATGATAAAATAAAACTCATAACATTTCGACACTGAGAAGTAAGAATGTCAGCAAATGGAAACCATGGCCTACTGAAGACAGCCCTGATAGTATATTGACAACTCTTTTACTTTGTTACTGATGATCTTCACATATAAAACCCACAGGATCACCAAGAATTGTAGAGCAGAAAGGCTTAGCAGAATACTGAATTATATATAGTCTCCAGTAAACTCTTGTAATACCCTAGTTTTCAAGTTCTATTAACCCTTGATAACTACCATAGGAGGTCAGTAGTTCTAAGTCATCTTCATAATTGCAAACCTGAGTCTACTACAGAATGGCTTACCATTCACCTTAGAACTGAAGAAAGTTTGTAGACCAGGAGAGAGATGTCAGGGTTCCTATTGTGGATTAATTGTCTGATGGTTAATAGTACTTAAATGTTTTTTACATGGAAACTTTGGTGTTCTGTATGAGACTATATTTTAGTGTAAAATGAATCATATTCTCTCTCAGTGGATCACTTAATTCCAAGAAATGGGGACTTAAGTACTTACCAAAGATTATGCTTTCAATTTAGTAATTACCTGAGAGAGAGAGAAGAAGGGAATATTACTAGTTTCTCACTAAATATCAGGAATTTTGCTTAATGTTTTACATATGTCACATTTTTAATCTTTCAAGCAATCTCATGAGATATTTACTATTTGTATTGATTTATAGACTGGGAAGCAGAGACTCAGAACGTTACTTAATTTGCTCAAGTTTATACAACTAGTAAGTCTTGGACCCGGGATTTGAATCAGTATCTTTCAGTTTCAAAAGCCTGTTCTTTTCACATTATTGATCCTACAAAGGTGACAGATATCTTTCCCCAACATTTAGGACACATACTTTTCAACACTCTTACCATCGTTAGAACAGATTTGTCCATAATCTTGCTCATGGTCTGGAGACTACTGCAGCCATGAATGGCCAGCATTCAGGTTTAGCACATGGTATGAGTTCCTTGAGAACTTTTTTAAAAAATAGAATATACCAATTCCAGAATTTCCACATAACAACACAAGGAAAAAAATTTTTTTTTCTGTCGTCTTTTTAAGAATCAAAGGAGTGGAGAACTTGATAAGTGTCATCAGCTAATCATTTGAAGAGAAGACCAATGAGAGGAACATTTAGTTTCCTGGGTTTGTGATGAAATTTCAAAGCCAGCAATATCACATTTCATCTCCCCGAATCCCATAGATCTACCCCACCCAAGAATGCCACTGGAGGATTCGGAGGCTTTTGAGAGCAGAATATCAAAGAACAGACAATGAATAAGTTATAAAAGTGGGGAGAGTCTTTAGCCACTTTGCTTTTGGAGTATGGTGTTCCAGAGACAGCTCTACAGTGAAGACAGGTGAAGATAAACATCTCACTCCTGTGAGCATAGCACCAGGAGCCCTGCCAGATAATTTATGTGCATAAGTGTCTATAATTACACATGTTCATGCATATTCATTCCCATGCTCCTAATTTTAGAGAAGGGAGAAGTGAATAAATTGAGTAGTAATTTGATTGTATTTGATTCAGCTGGCTCTCCAAGTGCCTTGTAAAGGTCCCAGAGTAAGTTTCCACTAATAGAGAATTCAGTTCAGACTGAGACCTTGGGGAGTAGTAGATAGACTGATGATGGAGTGATTGAGTCATTCATTTACTCAAACATTTTATTTATTTATTCACTCATTCAACAGTTATACCTGACTCTGCCCAGGCACAATGCTGGGTATAGAAGACATCCAGGTTGATGAGTGATTGGACCGGTAATGTGTCTGTTCTTGAGGGGAAGCTGGTCTGGTCATGAAGGCATTGATTACAGGACAATGTGGCCAAGTGCTAAAGTAATCCAACACGGGCTTGAGTTTTAGTAATGATTTTCTAGAGATGGAGAAATCTGAGCTGCTTTTTGAAGGAGGGTTAAGAGCTATCTGGATGATGAAGCATGGAGGGCATTCCAGATGCAGGCACAGCAGAAATAAGGTCTTTTAGATTTACAGCAATTTTGTACCATGAGAAGGAAATGGGGAGAATGGTTGAAAAAGGGGTCCCAAGTCAGATGGTTACCTCACCTAAAAACTAGGATGGGGTCTTTAAGGGTTTTAAGCTGGGGTAATACACTAGATTCATCTCTGAAAGATCATTCAGGCTCCTGTGTAGAGAGGGAGGACTGGATTTGGTATAAACTCTGGGCAGAGTGTTGAGCTAGATATCTACGGGAGAAGTTCACACAAGTGATGATGAAACTCAGAGTTTCATTCATAACAATAGAGACTGTAGGAAGGAGGGGGAGGTTTGACAGATATAAGAAAGGTAAAAATTATACAACTTGGGGATATTATGGTAAATGAGAGAAGATAGGATGGTAAACAATGTTCCTATTTAGGTAATTGGAGGATTAGGATTTTATTCTTGAGGAGATCACAACGGAAAGAACAGTTTTGGGGAGGAATGTGCATCAAATTAGCTTAAGGACATGGTAAGTTGAAGAAGAGAAGTCTCAGAATTCATGCTGAGCTGAGGCTTGGCCACACTATCGAACTGACCTAGGACTATTTTCAGACCCCTGGGAAGCCTAGAGCATTAGCCAGCTATGTCTGCCAATTTTACATAGAGGAAATGCCATCTTGGGGCTTTAACTGTGATCCCAACCTATTTACTTGGTGATCCTCAAATGTGCCTACTTTTTTTTGTACCTTGGCCTCATGGCTAAGGTTTGTTTCTCACAATTCATTACATCATCCTACACTCAATGCAATGAACTTATTTTCTCTTATTTCAATAACTGCTTCAGCCTGGCACTCTTGATGTGCTTTTTACCTTCCTGTCTTTGCCTTGATGTCCTTAAGACTCTCACCCTTTCCCAGACTATAAAAATTGCTCTTGGAACTCTATTCTTGACTTCAGCATGAGAGTCTCCTCTCTTCCTGATCCTAAGTTGTCTCATCTTTCCCTAAGCACACCCTGGACAAGGCTGTTCTCAGGGGTCTGTCAGATGGCACTGGCCTCTATTTGCACTAGGACGATTTCTCTTCCTATTTGCTTCCCACTCCTGCAGGAGCCTCCAGCGGGCTGAGCAGCCAGTGTCAACCCTAGGCTCTTTTCCTTAGATATACAATGTCCACCATTTGTTGTTGACTCATTTACTACCCTGGAGTTTGTGGAATGAAGGGATAAAGAGAGATCACAGAGATTTGTTCTGTGAGGGAGCCAGGGGAGGCAGGTCTGTCACTTCCTTCTTCCCAAGCCATGCTGGGCAGAAGCCAGAAGCCAGGCCATTTAGTTTAGGGGAGAAATAAAGAACATCCAAATGACCGGCAAAGGCTCTGGAATTGTACTGCCAAGACCCAGTGACCTGGGCATCAGGAAGAGGAAGTGTGCTAAGACAATAGGGAAGTGGAGAAATCAACTGAGCCTGGAACAACATAGAGGAGGGCATATCCAGAGGACAGACATGTGGGTTAACCTTACTTGAGATGTGTTTGTCAAGACCATGATGGGAATCACAGCATCACACAGTCACAGACCCTTGGAGCTAGGAAGATTGTGAGATCATATTAGAAAGCCCATGGAAGGAAGGTGGGTGGCCTAAATGAGTGAGTAAGTAGGGATGATGGCAGATGGTGAGTGATAACCCTCCACACAGGCAATAGATGACAGACAATATGCAGCAAGTTGTCCTGGTGTTGCAAGACCTTCACATTTTTCAAGAAAAGCCAGAAATCTGGATTTTATGTAAACTTTCATGACTTCTAAATGCTGTCAAATATTTAAAATTGCTTTCAAATCCAGTAAAATACAAAACACATCTGTGAGCTGGATGTAGCTGCCAATTTAAATGGTTCCTGTATATTTAAGGTGATAATAGTTGAGGCCCAGCAAAGTGAGTGGATTTCTCTCCAATAATTGTAGAAGGGCAAGTAAGTGATGGCTTGGCATACTGTTTTCCTTCCCTCCCTATCTCCAATCCAACACCCTGTGGAGACATGGGAACATAAAGTATTCTACCTTCTTCCCAAACAAAAGTGATGGGATGGGGCAAAAGACCCTGCTTCTTGACTTTCTATTGGCTTGGCCCTTCCTCTGTGAGGGTGGCTCCTGTTCAGTACTGTGAAAATGGAGAGACCTGGATAGCATTCTAGCACAGGCTTAGCCACTAACCTTGCATCCTTGGAAAATTCTCTTCTCCTCTTTGGACCTCATTGTCTTCATAGATTTAATGAGGCTCTCAGCCTTATAACTTCCAAGTTCCCTAATAAGTCTAATCCAAGTGAACCTGTTACCAAACACAAGTTCATGTACCTGATGCACAGTGAGGCCAAACAAAACGAAACATCAGAGTTTGGAGCAGAGAAAAGTTTATTGTAGGGCCATGTAAGGAGATGGGTGGCTCAGGCTCAAAAAACCCCAAACTCCCCAAAGGGTTTCAGCAAAGCACTTCTAAAGGCAAAGAGAGGGAGGGGTATTGTTAGTTGTTGCAAACTTCTTGACGTTGGAATACTTTTCTCTTACAGCTATCCATGTAGGTCAGGTCATGATGTGCCTGTAAACCTCCAACAAGACAAATGTTATTCTCTGTTCTGCAACTTTTTATCTCTAGATGAATGGACTCTCAGAACCCTGAGAATAGGCAATCCTGTATATTTCAGGCTATAGGCAACATTCTTTTACAAAAGGTTCAGAGCCAGCATGACTAAGCACAGGCAACGAAGAACAAGGATTAAAGTAAAAGGAACAGATCTAATATGGAGTCAGATTTGCTTTTCCCTATTATAATTGCAAGCTTGCTTTAAATATCTAAGTCCTCATGTCAGGATCTTTGTTAGCATTTCCTTCTGCTGCATTCTTCCTGCCCCTCATTCCCTGACCCCATCCGCACTCTTATTCTGACTACCTGGTGTTCCCGTGCTGCTCCCCAAAGCCTGGAGTTCCATTGGTATGTACCACTGGGATCCACCCTTCATTGCCTATAAGATCCATTTCAAATCCTTTTTACCACCAAAACTCACCTATCCAGGTAGAGAACTAGCACGCCTAAGTATTGGAAATGGGTAAATAAATTTCTCAGCATATGAATATTAAACTGAAAAACTTAGGGAAAATATTAGAGCTAATGAGAGTTGAGTAAAATGGCCATTAAAAAATAAATACAAAAAAGTCTGTATTTTTTCTCTAGATTAGCCATAGCCAGTTAGACACACACACACCCCTCTCTACAAAAGATCTTAAAAAGAAATGTACAGAACCTACATGAGGAAAACTGCAAACCTTTACCATGGTGCATAAAAGAAGATGGGTATAAATGTCCATGCAGGAGAAACTATATTGTAACAGATGTGCCCCAAGTTAATCTATAAATTCAGTGAATTCCTTCCAATTCAGTACATTAGTAGAATATCAATAAAATTTTAATCACATTTTAGATGTAGCATAGAGGTAGTTATAAAATGATTCTCAGCTTTATTAGAGAAATGAAGTACTACCTTCCAAATATATTCAGACTCCAATCATGTTTCTTTCCATCACTTTTGGTCCAAGCCATCAGCATTCCTCATGTGGATCATTGTCATAGTCTTGTAACAAGCTTGTGCTCCAACTCCTTCCCCTTTCAGTCTGCTCTCAATACAGTTTCCAGTAAAGTCCTGTTAAAATATTAGTTAGATCATGTTACCTTCCTGATCAAAATCTTCCGATGGTGTCACAGATTTTTGAGAGTAAAAATAAAATTATCCCAGTAGCCTGCAGTGAACTACATGATCTGACCCCTGTTATGGACATGTTTCAAATTCCACTCCTCCCACTGCCCACTCTGGCCAGGAATACTGGTCTCCTGGGCGTTCCTCAAAGGCAGCCTAAATGTAAAATTGTACAATGGTGCAGCTGCTTGGAAAAGAAATTGGTTGTTCCTCAAAATGTCAAACATAGAATTACCATATTATCCAGCGATTCCACTGCTAGGTATGCACTCAAGAGAAATTAAAACATAAGTCTACACAAAGACTGGTACACAGATATTCATAGCAACATTATTCATAATAGCAAAAAGTACAAGCAACCCAAATGTCCATCAACACATGAGTGTCTAGAGAATGTGGTATATCCCTGAAAGGAATATTATTAGTTGATAAATTAGCTAAGAATGAAGTACTGGTTCATGCTAAAACATGGCTGAGACTTGAAAACTATGCTAAATGAAAGGATCTAGTCACAGAAGACCGATAATTGTATGAAGTTATTTATATGAAATGTTCAGAATAGGAAAATCTCTAGAGACAGAAAGTAGATTAGTGGTTGCCTAGGGTTGTGGTGGTGGTGGTGGTGGTGTGTGTGTATGTGTGTGTGGGTGTGTATATGTGTGTGGTGAGGGAAGGAAATGGGAGAATGACTGCTAATCGTTACAGGGTATCTTTTTTAGGTGATAAAAATCTTCTAAAATTGATCATGGTGATGGTGGTATAACTCTGTGAATATACTAAAAACTATTAAACTGTATACTTTAAATGGGTCAATTGTGTATGTGAATGAATAAACAAAGCTGTTAAAAAGGTAAAATGATTGTTTACGAAGGGCTTTTACATATACGATCTCATCCTTTCCTCGAATGACCAAGAGAGTGTGTGCTATGGCCATGGGATCACCTCCATTGTGCAGAGGAGAAAACCAAGTCTCAGGTTAGCCATGTAATCCAAGACCACTCCACTAGTAAGTGAATCATCTACAAATGAGGGTTTCTGGCTTCACATTTCACGTTAGCCCCTCCCCCCACTGCTTCTTACTTCTTTGCCCCTCTGATTTCTAGTTTTAGACCTGGGCTCTGAGCCACTTCTGATGAGTGCTTCATTCTCCGTTTGTATTTTCTTCACCATGACCAACAACTTATTCATTAATTCATTTATTTGTCCATTGTAAAAGATGAAGACTGTTCTCTAAGCAGACCGCCAGAAATCTGAATTATTTCACAGTCAAGGGTTTTGAAAATTCTGAAAGTGATGGTCCTTCATGAGAAATACTTTCTGGGCTCCTATTGATTATGGAGTCAGGCTACAGTTCTGTCAGCTGATCTATCTGCTAGGAGAGTTAACCTCATGTGGCCTTGTCTTGACGTATTCATTTCATTTCATGGTTTCTTTCCTAAAGTTTTACCTCAATGACACTCTCTAAGCTGGTTATTCTGACCGTCGGTCATCCATATATCTCTAATACTCTAAAAACTATACTTTTTCTTTCTTTCTATCTTTTTCTGTATTTCTTTTAATTTTTCTAAAACCTATTTGAGGAAGGAATAAATAAATGAGTGCCTGGCACATAGGATTTTAAGAAAGGGACTGCCAAATCCAACTTTTTCATTCAGGGGATTATCTCTAGTCGCAGAGGGGAGGATATACTGGGTGGAGAAGAGATTGGATACTGAAAACCAGCTAGTGGATCCTTATTATTTTTGCCAGTCAGTTGTGGTTGTTTATTTTGATGATCAAAAGTCTTTCAAGATACCAAAGTGACATTCAGGGCATCAGAAATTTAACTAAGTTTTTTGTGACTTGATTTCTAAGATCACTAATCTAGAAACTAACGCTAAATCACCCAGTCCCAGATCATACTAGATTCACTTGTTTATTTATTTGTTCAGCAAATCCTTGCATAGCATCTACTCTGTTCTTGGCGTTATGAAACTGGGTGTGCAGCAGGGGACAAAACAGGCATAGTTCTGATGCTACAGTCCAGTGACAGACAACAGACAATCCAGCAAGTAAATATGAAAGTGGATACATGAATGAACTATACTTATGTGGGCTGGAACTGAATTTCTGGATAAAGGAGAAATGGAGAAATGAAATTAGTGAGATTAGGAAGAGCAGTCAAAGCAAGATAAGCCTTAAATGCCAAATTGGGCCAATGGTGAGCATGACAATAACAATGATGATGACGATGATACTAATGTTAGCAATAATGCTTTGTATCAGACCATGCTGTTACTTTTACAAAATGTTTTCATAACTGTTCAATTCTTGCTCTTGTCTAAATGAAATGTGAGCAGCACAAAGAAGTAAAGTGAGTCGTTTGTAGTTACAGAATTTCTAGTGACAGAGGTGGTGGTAGAACCATCTCTTGTGATTCTCTTTCTAAACAAGTGTCATTGCAGTAACATTTGTCAATGCAGAATCTTACCTGGAAGCCCACCCTTCATCCTGATTTATATGCATACTTCCTTCTACTCTCTTCTGCCCCCCACCCCCCGAAGGCATGGCTGAGTCTCCAAGGAACACTTTGGAAATCCTTGCTAAATGTCATGCTCTCTTCTGTGGAGACACTTCACTAGATACTGGGAAATGGATTTGTCATGTAATTCTAACAAACACATTGACTGCTCTGGCCTATATTCAAGCTCATACTTTCCATCTAACCATTGCTAAAGAAATAACCTCATGAGTTGAATACTGTTTGATCCCTATTGTATTGTCCTGTCCGGCTGTTCCCAAGGGAGGAGAAATCTGAAGAGACCTGTCAGCACCTTTCTCTGTGTTTAGTGAGATGTCCTCACCTGCTCCAGTGACACTGTCCTTGGCCAGGCCTTGGCATGGGGCAGCTTTCCCATTGTGCTCGGTGACACTTCTTTGCTCTGGTTGCTGCATCTTAGCTTATACATAGTTCAACATTTCAAAGTCAAAGTATTTTTTCCTAAGTACAAGGACATTAATACTCTGCAGCTCCTCTGAGAACTGGACTTCCCACTTCAGTCTCTGGCAGAGGGTCCCCCAGACTATTCCGCAGTTTCCCATGGACAGATGGTGACTTTCCCGGCTAGACTTAACCTAGAAAAGCAGTCTTTTCTACACCTCTTCAGATTTGCATTCCCTCCTGACTGCCTCCTTGTTTGACTCTAGGAACATTGTTTCTTCCTGTCTTTTATAAAAGTGATTTCACAGCATCATTTCTATTTAGGTCCCTTTCAACACTCAGACCAATTTAGATGAACTCTCCCAAAGATATCAAGCTTTTTCTACCTTTCTACACTGAGAACTCCCACCAGCCAGCAGCTCCTGAACCAGCTGCTACCCTCCTATCCCCTTATGGCCACAGATCTTTATGGTATCTTTGGAATAGACATGAAGCTAACAGTGTGTAGAGTGGACTTTATAACGGGGACTAGGTTGCTGTTTGCCCACATGCTGTGGTCAGAGGGCCATGTCCTCCACCCCAGTATGCCTTCTGGGAATCTATAAACTTTCAGGACTTAACTCAAATGTTCTCTGTACTTGGTTGAATAGTGTCCCCATGGAACCTCAGAATGTGACCTTATTTGGAAGCAGAGTCTTTGTAGATGTAATTAGTCAGATTAAGATGAGGTCATGCTGGATAAGGGTGGGCCCTAAATTCAATGACTGGTGTTTTATAAGAAGTTCATGTGAAGACAGAGACACAAACACACAGGAAAAAAGGCCATGTGACAAGTGAAGCAGAGATTGGAGTGATCCATCTGCATGCCAAGGAATGCCAAGGTTTGCAGGCAACCATCAGAAGCTAGGAAGAGGCAAGGAAGGGTTCTTACCTAAGAGTCTTTAGAGGTAGCATGGCTCTGCTGGCACCTTGATTTCAGGCTTTTAACCTCCTGACCTGTGAGAGAACAAAATTCTCTTGTTTTAAAGCGTGCAGTTGGTGGTAATTTGTTACAGCAGCCCTGGGAAACTAATACTCTTTTCTTCTGAGGTCTTCTTGACCATTCCAAGTGGAGGCAAGACTTTCCTTCTGGGAGTTCTGTGCTGGTTATTTTACATCTGCCTCCATTATTCTCTGCACTTCTATCCTGGTCCATTCCCTGAGATCTATGAATGGTATCACCCAACTCCTTTGCTTTCTGGCTGCCACTTGGTTTGGTTGATGGGAAACCCGGTAGGAGATCTGAGAGGAGAAGAGAAAGACAATGAGATATATATTCCTCTGGCTCCCTTCCTGCTGTGGTGAAGTTTTGACCACAGTTGCCACTTCTACAATGTAGCGTTTGTCAATTAACCCTTCTTCCTTGGATCTAACTCTCAACTGAGCTCCAGTTATATTGTTTCCTTCCCTTGACTCTCTAAACCTATGATGGTAACTGTTGCTAGTTCTGGGTCCCTCAACATCACTTGCAGATGTCCTGAACCCTGCCCATAAGTCTGCAATAGTTCCATCATTAAAAGACCTCTTCAAATAACATCCTGCAGGAGTGTGCTTACACAGGACCCTCTTCTGCCCTCTGTCTAGTGCCTGCAGGACCTTAGAGCACTTACCTGTGCTTATGTCTGTCTCCCTCTCATAGGATGTAGGCCTCCATGCACAGGCATTCTTTAACATTCATCCTTTAACTTCTCAGCATTTCTCACAGAGACTGTCCCATAGTAGGTGCTTAGTAAATGAATCAATACATGAACGCAAGAGGTTGGAGACCTGTTCACATTCTGAAGGTGCTTGATTTAGAAGTTCAACCCATAGAATCCCAAGAATGGCAGGCTGGATTTTAGAGATACATGATAGAATATATTGTCTAGATTATTAAAATAATTTTTGTAGCCCATTGCATTTACAAAGATCTTGTGTGTATATCATGGCATTTGACCTTTCCCACAACCTTATGAGAGATAGAAAAAAGCCAGATACTATCTCAGTTCCCAAAACAGGCCCAGAGAAATTACATAACATGCTCAAGACTGTGATGTCTGATTAATTAATATACCTTAAACATTTTCAGTATAAAGAGAGATCTACAAACAAAAGCATTTTGTCCTGAAAAAAATATTGTCCTGTAGTTGACAAAAAAAGACAACTATCCTTGAAGGTAGCTGTTAAGGCTCCATCATCCATTTACCTTCTAGTCACTGCACACTCAGCCTTTGCCCCTGTGCTGGGCCCATGGAAGCAGAGGGTAGGAAAATAGATAAGGCTTCTGCCCTGTGGAGCTCATGCTCTTATGGGGGAAACAACAATCACTCGAGTAACTACACAAGTAGAACTACACTTACAAAGTGGGAGAAGTGAGAAAGGAAAAGAACAGGCCATTCTGAGATGCAGAGCAGGAGGCTTGATGCAGGAATCCTCTTGGAGAAAATGACATTTACTCTGAGAACTGAAGAAGAAGTTATTGAGTGAGGAGATTGAGAACTGGGGTGAAGAACATTCTAGGTGGAAGAACTAGCTCCTTCCAAAGCTGAAACAGAGATTAACCTATCTGAGGAGCTGAAATAAGCCTAGTGAGGCAAATTTAGATGAAGGAAGCAGAGAGACATGGCCTTGAGGTTCTCAGAGGGGCCATTCTACTTGGAAGCTCCTAGCCTCCCAGCATAAAGTGGGACAGAAATGGTTATTCTCCTTTCTGTCTGGAGTCTATGCAATGAACTGTCAATAAATATATGTATACGTATACCTGATTCACTTTGTTATACAGCAGAAAATATCACAACAATGTAAAGCAATTATACTCCAATAAAGATGTTAAAAAAAAAAAAAAAAAGGTAGATCTTCAAAAAAATAAAAAGAAATAAATGAAACCGGACAGAATTTCCAGTAGGGAAAAAGAAAGTCTTCAAATTCTCAATGATAGACCATTAGTTTTTATTATGTTGTTGACTCTTTGGGTGCTCAGAAATAATATCAAGGAACTACACTGAAAAT
Organism: Balaenoptera borealis; assembly: GCF_965194805.1. Lineage (NCBI taxonomy): Eukaryota > Metazoa > Chordata > Mammalia > Artiodactyla > Balaenopteridae > Balaenoptera > Balaenoptera borealis. The sequence goes on from NC_138871.1 coordinate 15,839,924, forward strand.
GCTAGAAAATTAGTTATGGCTGCACTTTTCATAGCTAATTTTCATGAACAAAGTGGAATTAGCATCTTAAATGAAAAGGTTTCTGTATCCTGTCAAAAAATCAATAGTATTATAATGAGAATTTAATGATCTGAGACATATATGTGATGTAGTAGTATCTCTGTATCCCAAGTGCAATGGAGATAAGCATTGTAGTAGTCAGGGTCCTGGTGGGAGACAGAGGGCCCACTTGAAAGGCTAACTGAAGAATTTAATGAAAGAACTATTTATAAAGGCATGCACACAGGATTAAGGGAAACCACAAGAGGTGGGAGATGGTGACACGCCTAAGGACTGGTGGGAAATCGGTGCCACCCATAGACCTTAAGAGACATGGTTTATTGACTGTATTTTCTTATTTTGTGTATTCTTGGTTCTCTGGCATTTGGGGCTTTGATCCTGGAGAGGTTGTCCCTCCAAGGGCTAGCTAATTACTAGAGATAGCAAAAGACCCTACTGGAGCATGACTTTGATATGCAAACCAACTTATCCAGAGCCCACACCCAACCATATCCTTTACCAAACCCTCACACACCAAGCCAATATTTCCCCCACCCGACATCACCCCAAATCCAAGTAATGAGCAACCAGGGGCCACCCTTACAGCAGAGAGCTTGCTGGCTGAAATGATTTGAAATTTCCAGTTTTATATTTATTCAGCATAGCTACCCTTGCCTCACTTATACCTTCCTGTGAAAACCCCAATAAAGGTTCTGGGCCATGCTCTGCCCTCCCTCTTCTCTACCTGCTGGTCAACCTTGTTCCTTTCCCCATGCAGCCCTGTGTGGTATGCAATGCCTCCTGTTTCTACGGATCTGTGAGTATAAACTTCTTTCATGATAGTTATTTTTATGTCCATGTGTCTTACCATATCTGATTAAAACAAGTCCTGGGTATATTTTTTGAATAACCAGTAAGGAGCTGTTCTTGGAAACTATCGAGCTGTAGCCACAGAAGAGGGACCACGTAACAGGAACTATGAATTTAAGGAGGGAAATGCAGCTGCTGCCACAGAGAGTCCGAGAAAGAGTCAGGAGAATAAATACCCAACCTCTCTCTTCCTCCTCTCTGATCTCCTGGCTGGGCCTCTTACAGACAAAAGTCAAATGAAAGCTAGGGCCCATTGACGTCCAGGTGAAATAGACTATAGAGGTCTTCTCCCCACAGTACAGAGCAGGACAGTGAGTGTGGAGAATGGGTCAAGAGGCAGAACTTGGGTGAAGAACTGGCTCAGAGTCATCTCATGAATTTCAGCTATGAATCCTCTGTTACCAAGTCCAAGCTTGTACTGCTCACTGAACGATGGTACGAGCTTGGACTCTGTAACAGAACCTTCATGCTTGCCTTGTTGGGGCAGGGAATAGCAACTTTATTCAGAAGGCCAGCAGACTGAGAAGATGGTGGACTAACATCCCAAAAAACCAACTTTGAGTTAGAATTCAGGTTCCTTGTATACTGAAAGGAAAGGGGGTGTGGTTGGTTGTTGCAACTTCTTGGTGTCAGAATCCTTTGTTCTTGAATTGTCCATGTAGGTCAGGTCACGGCATTCCTATAAACCTCCAACAAGACAAATGTTATTCTGTGTTCTGCAACTTTTTATCTCTGTCTGAATGGAAAATTATTATACCTTTAAAGGTCAGAACCTTAAGAATAGGCTATCCTGTATATTTCAGGCTATAGGCAATATTCTTAATTTGTAGCAAAGCAATAGAATGCAAAAGTTAAAGTAAAAGAAACAGATTCAATATGGAGTCAGACTTGCTCTTCCCTATTATAGCTCTTCCTGTTATAATAGCACCAAAGGGATAGAGACTACAGCATAGATTTAGCACATGGAATTGAGAAGAATGAAACTCATTGTCAAATTAGATGATCCCTTATGCTTCCTAGATGCCCACTGAAAAGCTAGCTATGTTTTGGAAAATAGGTGGGTGCCCCAACTATTAAACCAGTATTTCCATCTCCCGTTTCTTACGTTTCCAATCTACCTTTAATCCTTCAGCCGGTTACCTTTCTAGAACATAGATCAGATGATGACACTTACTTTTCAAAACCTGCAAGAAATCCTCTTACCTTTAGAAGCAGGACCACTGAGACGCTCCACATGACCTGGACACACATTCAAGCCTTGAGTTTAGCTTTTTCTCCCTCTCCCATTCATTTTCAGTGTCATTGCACATTAAAATTTTCTTTATTCCTTTGGCATATTGGAATATACCTAAACATATTCTTTAAGCAATTCCTTTCAAATTGCAAAATTCTGAAACTTTGTAGATGCTGTGCCTACCATTTAACTTATCTTTTCCAGTCTTTGCCTGAAAAATTCTTTTAATAACTCAGCTCAGGTACTACTTCCCTTAAAACAGCCCTACTCCCTTCCTTTCCATAACAAGCAGAGTTATGCCCGCTCTCCTCTTTCTTCTATAGTACAATACTTTGCTCAAGCATCTATTATAACAGCACATACAGCCTAGTGTTATTTAATTAATGAGTTTTCCCTCAGGGTTTCCCATTTGTGAGGCGCTTTAAGCTTATGTCATTATACCCAAAAGTGTCATAGGGGCTCAAGACTTGTTTATTTGAATGAATAGACAAGTGAATTAATAAATGAGTGATTAAATTCATACCTAAGTATGAATTAGTTCAGTTCTGCTGAAGAAATTAGAGAGTTAATTGGGGATTTGGAGGTCAGGAAGGAGGGAAAGGAGACAGTAATTGTTAAACTTTAAATATTTCTGGAAAAGTGTCAGCTAATGGTAGATTGCCAACCCTCAACACCCATGTGTTGAAAGGTAATAGGGATTGAGGAAGGGACAGCCCAAGGATGGGAATGAGGTACAAAGAGGGAACTGAGAAAAGACCAAAGAAAGAGGATGAACATTTCCTTAGGATAGTGATGTCCAAACTTCAATACTACTTAAACATTTTTGCCACAGGTATGCACCACTTGTATTGTTATTATTTAACACTTTTCTTTAAATTGACATACTTTTAAAAGTTAAATACCTTAATTTAAAAAAATGATTGCTACTATAATAGAAAACCAGTATGCCTTGCCCAGAACTGAAAGTATTGATAAAAATAAACATAGAGAAACAGAACCTCATTGCTAATTTCAAGCTGAGTACTGCTGCTAGCTGAAATTCTAAGTCTGAGACCTAAGCCCTCTTAGTTAAAAAGATAATTTGTCAAGCCTTAAAAGGTGTTAAGTACACATTGTACTAAACTAATACTTTCTCTTGTAAATTATCAGGAAAATTAAATACAAATTGAGAGAGGAATAATTTTCAGAGTGGGGGTCAAAATCTGCTTATCTCCCAGTCCACATGCCACTAAAATCAAGCGGCATGCCTCCACACTCTGGAGAATACTGCTCTGGGGTGATGGCTGCCCTTCTCTTTAAGCCAGAGCATAATAGCCTTGCCTGGAAACCTAATCACCACTGATAACATGGTTTCTACATAAAAATGCATTCCACATGCCTAGCAGCAGTTTCCTAAGGAATGTTTTGGAAAAAGGAATAGTCAGAAGATAACTTTTGGGTCTTACCTTTTAGATCTAGAGCAAGTCCTTTGCCTTTCATGAATTAAGGAAAATTAAGTTAATTTGTGCATTAATTTAATTTGTGAAATGTGCATAATAATACCCATCCAATTATATTCGCAAAACCAAATCAGCAAGTGGATCTTAAGGGCTATACCAATTGTGTTGGGTGTACATGAAGTAGCAGGCAAGATATAGGAAATATTGTTTGTTAGTTTTGGATTGCTGATTTAAGTGACTGGAAATTATATACTTTTCCTATTTATTTATTTTACTTATTTATTTTTGAATATTAAATGTATATAGTTAGGTACAGTATCCATCTTCCAGATGTGATAGTTATTAACATTTTATATTTGCTGAAGATATGTTTTTTTAAGAATCAGATAAAGCTCCCTTTGTATTCAGCCTAATCACACTTTTTTCTCTCTTGTCAGATAAATTTTTATACATTTGCTACTTGTATTTTAAGCCATAAACATTTAGATTGTATTGATTTGTGTATTTTTAAAACTTAAATAAATAGTATATATTATTTTCCTACCTGCTTTCTTCATTCAAAATTTTGCTTTTGAAATTTGCCTGTATTATCTATTGTCTCTCTGTCATTTATTATGTGTTACATATTATTCCCTGCGCAAATATACCATATTATTTATCTTCTCTCCATAGTGGAATCCTCTCCCCCTCATTCTTCACTATGACTTGAAATACATAGTGTATATCCAGAATATCACTATTCTATTTATTTCTAAGTGGAATTGCTAAATCATAGGATATGTGTCTTTAACTTTATCAGATATTGCCAAATTGTTTTCCAGTTATAGCTGTCTATGCTTTCAAGAGGGATATGTCCAGTGGTGGAATTTTAAATAGCAGGGAAGTAAAGGAGGAAGTCATTGATGGGCAGATGAATTTATATGACACGGGCATTCCTCTAATCCTCCTTTTTCTTACATTGAGCATCTTTTTTCATTGGTTATGGTGTTGTCACTGCCATTCTGCCATGGGGCACCCAGCAAACTTTACAATGCCCATATTTCCTTCAGCCATTCTTATCTCTTATATCTTCCCTCTCACTAATATTTTAACTAACATAAGGTTCCCTCTTTGCTTCTCTTCACATGGTTACAGGTGTACTGAATTCCCCAACAGCAGCTCTCCCTGATGAAGACTTTTGGAATAATAGGAATGGTTAAATTCCATAGCTGAATAACCAATCATGGAACCAGTTAACCTTAGGAACCTGTTGGTTAACCTGGTATCAACCTTACTCTGTAAATATGGGAGTCCATGTATTTTCTGCAGGGCTCTCCAACCAAAGAAGCTACTGTAATAGGGAAGAACAAATCTGATTCCATATTAGATCTGTTACTTTTCCCATGCTTAGTCAGGCTGGCTCTGCATATTTTGTAAAAGAATGTTGCCTATAGCCTGATATATACAGAATAGCCTACTCTCAGGACTCTGGCTTTTAAGGGTCCATTCATTTAGAAATAAAAAGTTGCAGAACAGAGAATAACATTCGTTTTGTTGGAAGTTTACAGGAGCATCATGCCCTGTCCTATGTGGACAGCTGCAAGAACAAAGGATTACGACACCAAGAAGTTTGCAACAAGACAACATGCCCCTCCCTCGCCTTGCCTTTAAAAATGCTTTGTTGAAACCCTTGAGGTTTTTTGGGCACAAGCCACCTGTCTCCTTGCATGGCCCTGCAATAAACCTTTCTCTTCTCCAAACTCTGACATTTTGGTTTGTTTGGTCTCACTGTGCATCGGGCACAAGAACTTGCGTTCAGTAACACGACCTGTACTTATTGCTCTATAGGGAATGATTTTTCACTGTCAGAATAACAAAATGCATTTAGTACTCAGAATCAGAATTATTCCTCACTCTCCTGCCCCTGCTCCCATCTCACTTAATGGTCGTACTCAAGATTTTCATGGAAACTTTTTTGTTTTTAATTTTATTTATTTATTTATTTTTTATTTTATGGCTGTGTTGGGTCTTCGTTTCTGTGCAAGGGCTTTCTCTAGTTGCGGCGAGCGGGGGCCACTCTTCATCGCGGTGCGCGGGCCTCTCACTATCGAGGCCTCTCTTGTTGCGGAGCACAGGCTCCAGACGCGCAGGCTCAGCAATTGTGGCTCACGGGCTTAGTTGCTCTGCGGCATGTGGGATCTTCCCAGACAAGTGCTCGAACCCGTGTCCTCTGCATTGGCAGGCAGATTCTCAACCACTGTGCCACCAGGGAAGCCCTTCATGGAAACTTTTACCTTTGCTCCACTTTAGTACTATTCAATCTTGGCTGCACATTAGAATCACCTTGGGAGATTTAACAAGTATATACTTATGGCGAAGACCCACTACGGGAAATTCTGATTTAATTAGTTTGGTGTATGGCCTGGGCATTGGGAGTTTTAACTAGTGTCCTGGGTGATTCAAATGGGAAGGCAGAGTTGAGAACCACTTTTTTTAGATCTTCACATTTCTCTTTCTCCTTCAATTCACTACTATATCCTTATCTCTCTCACAATATCTTCCAAAATATTTTGATTTCTCTTACTTTGTTTCTTATAATGAAGCTCTATATTTCACATGGGCTGCTTTACTCTTTCCAACAAAATGACAACATAACATCTTTGAATTCTCTTTACTTCCTATCCCAGTTCTGTGCAAGTAGTAGGGACTTAATAAGTGTCCACTGGAGATCTGGAGTTCACAGAGTGACGTACGGTCCCTTTTTCCTCTTGGTTGGAGCCAGCCTCCCATTCCAGAGGAAGCAGCAGCCAGAAGGTCAAGAAGATAAATTGGTTTTGAGAATGTCAACATGAAAAATGAGAAAACTACTTTTAACAGTTGGAAACCTATTTAAACTCCTAATCCTTTTATTAAACTTGTTTAAAGACAGCCTGGAGAAACCGATGCTAGGGATGCTTCCATTTACCATCCAGATGTACAAAATAAACAATGGAATTTGAATCAGCTGGAGAAGCTGCTGAGCCCTAACACCTGATGAGAGCCTGTTATTTTTTTTTTTCCCCTGGGAAAACTAATTACAGCAAACTATTTCATCAAACTGTCCTGGGGAGTGGTTGTACCTGGTAGTGCCACTCTTGGAGAGAAGGAATTCACTTGATAAAAGGATATCTCACTTCTGCTACATTAAGGTAACAGAAACCAATTGCATGTGTGTGTGTGTGTGTGTGTGTGGTCATATGGGCTGTTGTTATAAATGAGCCTGCAGGAAAAGGAAGTATAGCTATTTGGAGAACCACTGACTCAATCTTCAAAAGTATTGTGTTTATAATTGTTAACAACAGGCCCCTTTAGCTCTATAATTGACACTAGGTGGGCAGGTTTAATATGTGTGTATGCATATGTTTGTTTAATTTTCACAGTAATGTTGAAAGTCAGGAAACAGTAACGTAACCTTTTTTACAAATAAAGAAACTAAGACTCAAGTTCTTGCTCAAATTTGCACAGGTGTTCAGTGTCAGAATACACATAAGAATTCAGCAAATTTAACGTCTATTTTCCAAGTTTCCTCTTATTATAGTGAAAAAGAAAGCCCACAGTTACTTAGGAATACAGTATGCATATAAATTTTGTTCTTTTGAGACAAAGGAAGGTAGAGATTGGATTAAGACCCCAGAATAAAGGTAGTGAATCAAATGAGCATCACCCTGGGGTGTGGGCGAGGGAAGGGCTTTTGTGACTAGTGCTTTTCTTTTCCCTTTGGGACTGGACTGAGATACTGATGGAAGGAGATCTTATTTCTACTGGGTAATGTCAATGAAACTAATCAATAAACAATCAATAATAAGAATAGGAAAGAGTTTTATCTAAGCCAAACTGAGGACTATAGCCCGGAAGCTAGCTTCCCAGATTATTCTGAGAAACTACTCTGGAGAAGCATGGTTTCCAGCACAGTTTTATATCTTGCAGAACAAAGAACATTAAAGTCAGGGATACATTTCTTCAAGGTTTCAAAACAAACAAACAACAAAACAAAAAACCAAACCAGTACACAGTGAGTCAGTATGGCTTTGGCACCTGGGTAGGGAGTCTTATCAAAGGAGGCCCAGCATTGGCATTAAAGGAAGGGAGGCATTTAATCTTTATTTTTAACATGGAAATTCTTTACTTCTGGTCAATGTGTCCTTTGCTTTAATAACTAAGACATATGCACAACGTTTGTTTGATAGGCCACAAACAGGCTGTTCTAGTCAGCATAAAACTCAAATTAATTCATGTTTAAGCCAGAATGACTTCCCCATACCTCAATATGTGAAAATTTCTTTTATCAATACTAACCTAGGTGCTGCACTTGATTCTACCACTGGTGTTTAAAATAACTGTAACATGACTCCAGTTTGTCCTGGTCATGGCTACTTCAAAGTGCCTGTTGCATTTTGTCACCGTCTTCAGTCTTTTTCTTTATCCTTGTCACTTCACACCTGGATTACAGCATTGGCCTTCATGTAGGGACCCTTGATTTAATTTTCCCTCCTCTTCTCCATCCTCGTGCCAGGGCCTTCTTTCTTTAATGCCACTGTCCTTCTGGGTCACTTGCTTGCAAACTTGCACTGGCTCCAATCACATCTAACTCCTTGGACTTACTTTCAGGTTTCTTTTCTTCTTTGTACCTAGTATCTTATCACCCTCTGTTACTCCTCCAGGTGTGCCCTCTGTTCCAGTCTCAGATTCACAGATTTTCTCTACCACCTCCCCCTTCTCCCCTTCCCACCTCCCCCTTCATTTCTGTAGTCCCCTTCTCATCTCTTTTTCCTCCACACAGTCCTACATATTTCCAAAGTCTCATAACACAAAGGTTCCTTTGCTGGTCCATCCCGCACTGAGCTAGGCTCTCTCTTAGAATTTGTTCCTGATGATTCTGTTTTTATTGTTCTCATTTGTGTTTGGCATGTTTCCCACGGTGCTGAACAATCAGTAGATATTCATCATACTTCCGGTACTCATTGGGAAAAGGAGCGAGAGAGGGTGAAGTAAAATGTGTTGTAAAACCTTGAGATTTCCACATTTTCCCCTCCTCCTTCAACTCAGGAAAGAAAAAAAGACAAAGAGGGTAATTACCTCTGGAATCATTTTATTCTGCCAGTCAGTGTTTCAGAAAATGGTCCTCTTCAAGCATAGCTAATCATTCCAAAGACAGATGACAGAAGATGCTGATCTAATTCACTTGGTCAGTCATCCATGCTCCTTTGTCTTCTGGAATATGAGGGCAATTGGCCCAACATTTCTTAAATAACTCGTCATTTCCACACTGATTTTAAATAACCCCTTTATCATACACTAACATCTCATTTGTCTGAGTATTATCTTTCTGAGTTCAATAGCTTTCTGACTTAGTTTAAAATCTGATAGAGAAACGTTATTTTAGTTTTTCTTATTTTTAAGAATATTCTTGGCTGTATTCACCCATTAATTTTCCAGATAAAAATGTAAATTTACTATGGCAAGCTAAAATATTCCATTATAATTTTGATTGGAATTTTATTAAAACTATATTAATTTGAGGAAGAATTAACATTATCACTACATACCCAATTCAAGAACTCAGTGTGCTTCAGTGTTTACTTGAGATTTCTTTTCTATTTTCTGACACAAAAATGTTTGTTTCCTCATTTGTAAATAGAGTCTGTTTCATAAGGTTATTATAAGGATTAATTGAGATGACACTTATAGAGCCCTAATATGCTTGCACAGAGTAAGGGTTCAAAAAGTGTAAATTTTCATGATGATGATGGGAGTGGGGTGAAGTCTTAGTAAAGAATGGTCATTGGCATCAAGGTTACCTGTATATTTCTTGTTTACCCTATATGTTTTATATTCCATTGTGAGTACACCATTTATTTTTCACATGATGATTTATATTGCTTGTTATTACTAGCATAGAGGGAAACATTTTACTTTATCATAAATTTATTTTTATCTGGACATCTTATTAAACTCTGATTGGTTCCATAAGTTTTCAGAGGATGCATCTGGATTTCCTAGGCAAAGAACTGCAACAGCAGCAAAAAAAAAAATTAAAAATTTAAAAAAATAATAAAAAAGTTATATTTTGAGTAGTTATATATCTTAACCAATTTTTTACATTTTATTTCGTTGACTAGAACTTGCAGATTGATGTTAAATGATCATAGTAACGAGGTTAGGGACACTTACATTATTTACCCTGCCAAGAAAATGCTATTTGTTCCACAAACTAGTGCACATTGTACAGTGTGTGGGTGGAATCTTAAAAGCTTTGAATGAGGGAGGGGGAGAGTGTTCCATTTTCAGATAAGTTAGAAAAATTTACCAAATTTAAGCAGTTTTATTGACTACAAAATTTTTGAGAGTGGTAGGCATTGTGAACTTAAGGGTAAGAGTATAGTTTGCAGAATTTCTCAAATGCATTTGACACATATTTGGCATTTTTTTCAGTGCACATCTATTAATATCTCCCCAAGAAGTGTCCTATGGCATACCAGTTTAGAAATTATTGTTCTGGTGATTAGCTCATAGGGTGTTGAGCATTGCATTGAGATAGATAAGCTTTATAATTGTTATGAAGAGCCTTACTACTAAGGTTAAAAAAGAAGTGGATGTGGAACGTTAACAAATGGCTGAGATCTGATGAAAGTTTGCATGATGAAGTGGTTAAAAGCATTAATTCTGGAGTCACACTGCCTGGGCTTGAATCCCAGGTCACGTCTTACTAGTTGCATGAACTTGAGTAAGTTACTTGACTTCTCACAGCTTCCTCATCTGTAGAACAGGGACTGTAATTGTACTTGCTTCATAGATTTGCAATGAGGATCAAATGAGCTAATGAGCAAGGTCTGAATATAGTTAGAACTATATTATTATTTATTAAACATTACATAAAAATAAAATAATGTGTCTAGCCCCACTGGAGGATGTCCTTAGGTATTTCCTCATAATGATGAGTGACTCAGAACTCCCATGTCCTCTGTATCATCTCGTCCTTCCACCACCATCTTCATCTCAAGAGAGAAGGAGTTGGAAAATGAATAATATGCTGGGTTCCTCTTAAACTCCTAGAATTGCTGTACAAATTATCTCTGCCATTCTGACACTTCCTTTCCTGAAAACAATGCTATGAATCCCTAATGTGGATCACCTGACAGAAATAAAACAGATTTCTGTATGATCCAAGGTCATTCTTTATGAATGTCCTCTCTTCAGGCAATGGGTCCTACCAGAATGAGAGACTTAGCATTTCTTTTTGTAATTCTGAGTCTTTGTCTTTTCTCTTTATTTTATTTGATTTGACATTCTAGAGCTCTATTTTGGGCAGATTTTGTTTTAAAAAAAGCAGCCACTTCATTTATTTATCTATTCTACTAGTTTTCTGGGCTTTATATTTGTATTTCTGCTGTATTCTTCTTAATTCCTTTCTCTTGATTTCTTTAGGATTTTGTCCTTTTTCTTTTTCTAATTTGAGTTCAAGATATAGTTTAAGTTATTCTGCTTGTTGTGGTTTATTAACAAAACAGTTTAAGTTTATGATATTGTCTCTGAACATGACTTTACTGTCTGTTCCATGAGAATTGAGATATAGAGTTCTTTATCTCTAATAATCTGTAACTTCAGTGTTGATTTCTTAGAGAGTTATTATTTAGGATGGTAAAGATTTTTGTTTATTTTATTATTAGTTTTTTCCTTTAATATCCATGTAGTCATTTATTTTTATTTAAATTTTTGTTTTTATTTTATCGAATTGCTGTCAGAGACCATGCCTTGTGCATGCCTGATTAGGAGAATTCATTGAGATTTCCTTAGTGACTGAATACATGATACATTTTTATAAGTGTTCCACTAATTCTTCAATAAAATGTTTCTTTTTCCTGGAGACATTTGCAATATTTCCCTTTCTGACACCACTCAAATCCAATTTATTACCAAACTCTGTCAAATCTACCAAAATTTATTTTACATCAACCTCTTTGTCTTCAACTCCACTGCTTCCACTTCCCTCCAAGCAGTCAGCATCTCTCTTTTGTTCCACTAGACTTGCCCCTTCATTCCTGATTTGATTCTTGCTCTTTTCAAAGCTATTTTCCACCTGTCAGTCATGTAACTCAAATAAATTAATCCGTTTTCATCCCCCCCTTAACATGGCGAAATGCTCTCTATTTTCTGCATCTGCTCCTGGGACAGAATCAAGACCTGTAGATTTTGCACTGCAGATTTGGTTGCCTTTCCTCTTGTTTCCTGTGATCTATCCACAGAAGCACCTGTCTTCTTTTGATCCTTGAACATACCAAGCTCTTTCCCATCTCAGACCCATGGCACATGGTGCCCCTCCACTGGGCATAGTCTCTGTGTGCTTGCCTGGTTGGCTCCATCTCCTGCCACAAGGCTTGTTCTTCTGAGAGGTCTTCCCAGGCCATCTGATCTAAAGGCAATCTATTGTTCTCACTTTATATTCTCTTTCCTTGCACCCCATACTTTTATAGCATTTATTGCAATTTGCAATTTGTATGGCAAAATGTAATTGTAACAATTGTCTTTGTTACATGTTCAAAGGCTATCTTTTCCACCAGACTGAAAGCTCCATATACGCAGGATTTTTATTTATGATCCACAGAAAACCTATTTATTAGCACAATTCTGAACTATAATATTCTCTCAAAAATATACTGAATGGAAGAACGATTTATGTAGAGTATCAAGTGTGATTAGTTTCCCAAAATTTAACCTTATTATTTTTTGTCTTCAGAACATATATCCTTATTTATTCGTTCTTCTTCATCAGTCAAGTGCAGAGCAGTAAGTACTAAAGTTCCACTACAATAGTGTTTCTGTCAATTTCTTCTCATATTTCTGGAATATTTTGCTTTATGTATGTCAAAGCAATGTTGTTCAGAGGATAAGTGGTTTTTGACTGTTGTAATTTTGTATGATTTAGGACTCTGTCAGTTGTAACCAGTAGAATCCAATGTGAGCTTGCTGCAGCCGACCAAAAAAGAGGAGGTTTATAAGGTTGCAGGGGCAGGAATGTAGCAAGGCCTCAATATGTCCCAATTTGTGTGTGTGTGTTTTGTATCTATTTCTTTTTTCTCACCTTTGATTTTAAGTCTATGTAGGCCTAGGACTTGCTCAAAAACAATGTCTGTAGATTTTCCTTTGTTTTTCTCACTGACTACCAAATGGCTTGGACTCTTCCTACACCATAAACAGAAACCTGGTGAATATGACCATCCCAGTAGGGGATTTGGTCTCCACACTGTCTTGTCTTTGTTTGGTGAAGCAACCTCTCTGTGGTCTAATTCTCTATACCTGACCTTCTGTCTGGCTAGATTTCCAGATGTCACTAAGCCAAGGACCAGTGGAGCCTGGCATAGTGTCTTACCTGCTATTCCTTGTTGCCATGATTGGGCAAACTCCTAGTTTGGCTTTCTGCAATAAACTATTATTCATTCCCAATATTGTTGAACTACAGTAGCAAACAGACAGCAAAGAGCTTGACCCTCATCTGTTCCACAAGCCATTCCCACCTCTGCTCATCAACCCCAATGTGACTGTGCAGTAATGGGAATGTGTTCCTCCCCTTCCCCCCAATCAAGGCCATGCCCTATGCATCCTACTGACTTTCTGCTCAATTTAGCACCTATTCAACCCAACCCCCCCAGGTTGTGCCTCCATTAAAATGCTTCTTCACAAAAGAGTTTTGAGAGAGTTATCTACACACTCTGTATTTTCTTATCTTGTCAAATAAAAATACAAACCTGGATTTAGTAAGGAGAGACTTTATTTGGAAAGATGATTGCAACAGGGAGGCCCTGTGGTCATAAGATCTGCAGGCTTCTCAAAGTTTAGGCAAAAAGGGTTTTTCTTCTACAGAGAGGAGTGAACAAGGCTAGAAAGAACTGGATGTGGGAAATGGGATGAGAAGGTGGCATGATGGAATGTTTTACCCCAAGGCCAGCCTATCTGCCTGGAAGGGACTTTAAGGAGGACTTGCATGCTGGCTCAGTCTGAAGGTAGATCAAACATCTGAGAACTAAGGGAAGGAAAGAATCTTAAAGTGTGATTAACAAGTATTTTGTTCTGTTTAATAAATGAGGACAAGCAGTTTAGGTAATCATTTATAAGACAAAGAATGGGAATTTGGGGGAGCTGTGCCTAGCCTTATAGATAAACAAGGGGCATCTATGAGGCTTATATGGTGAAGGGTGGTTTTGTGCAGTAAGTGCTTTCTGGAGCACAAAGTGTATGGGAATTTCTTAACCTGTGCTGTTTGCCAGGATCACAGAGCTCAGCAACATTCAATCATGGTAACTTCTATTCATCTTTAACCCACACCCTTCTGGCTTCTGCACTGAAGCTCCTCTCTTTTTATACCAGCATGACCTCCACATTGTCACATTCAATGGACTCTTCCCAGTCCTAATAGCCCCTTCCTCTCAGTAGAGAGGGACAGTTGGCCACTTCCTCCTTTTTTCTTGGAATGTTAACAGATCTTGGCCTTCATGAAACCACACTTTATTGTGTTTGTTTCTACTCCTCTGGCAGTGACTTTTCTGTCTCCTTTGTTCTCTGCCCCAATGCCTAATGGTAGTGTTTTGTAGATTTGGGACCTGTTCTCATGCTTTATACTTTCTTGAGGTAATATTCAGTTCTACACCTTTAAATATTATGTCTTTGTCTGTGACCCTTCAATTTTTATTGCCACCCTACATGTCTTTCCTGAACCCCAGATCCATCTGATACTTGAAATCTGTTTTGTCTGTCTAAAAAGATTTTCAAACTTAAAATACTTTAAAAATGAATTAATTTTTATTTCAGTGTGTGTTTCCAAATGTCTCTCATTCACTTCATCCACTTTGTTGTGAAATCTGCAAATCCACATGCCCCTCTTTCATCATCCCTCTCTTCAAGTCCATTGCCCAGCCCTGATCATTTCAGGACATATCCTGAGTCTGTCCACTTTTCTCTATCTGCCACTGTCACATCCTAGTTGAAACCACCATTATTATCATGGAAACTGGTGCTGTAGCCTCCAATTGACTTTTCTGTCATGTTGCCATCCAGTCAGTTTCTCACACAATGGTCAAAATAATCTTAAAATTCCCTGTTGAAAACATACGAATGGTGCCCCCAGCATTTGGGTTAGAAGCCATAATCTATAGCAGAATTTTTTCAGTCACACTACTGACATTTTGGTCTGAATAGTTCTTTGCTGTGGGGGACTGTCCTGTGCATTGTAAGAAGTTTAACAGCACTCCTGGCCTCTACTCACTAGATGCCAGTATCATCCCTGTTCTCACTCCTACCCTCCATCTAGTGGTGACAACAAAAATGTCTTTAAACATTGCCAAATGTTCCGTGGGGGCCAATGTCATCCCTGACTAAGAACCACTGATCTACACCATGTGTAAGACTCTGAATAACGTAGCCCTGCCTCCTCTGATAGCTTCTGATTTTTTTCTTCATGGAATGACTTGTCATTGTCTTTCACACCTTTTTCTTCTAACAAATTCTGCTCAAAGTCTATCACATGTCACCTCCTTCATGGATCCTTTCTGAGATTTCTCAACATCCAAAACTATCTCCCAGAAAAATAAATTATTCCCTCCCCTGTCCTCCAATAGCCGTGTGTTTATACCCCATCATTTATCATTTTGTGTTCATCACAATTAATTAGTTAGATATATATTTTTCTTCCTCATTTGAATGAAATACCCAGCAAAAGATCTGAAACATTTGGAACATAATAAATTTTAATGAATTGAATCATTTTATCATGTTCTTACAAAAAAGCTCCATCCTTTGCATCAATCTTGCCATTCTCTTTTCTTGCATACAGAGAGGCACTTATGCTGCCTTCCCTTTTGAATCATCTCCTTTCCTGGTGGGTCTTTCTCTTCTATCCTCTTTTAATTTACTGCATCCCCCAAAGATGTTTCAGTTACCAGTGTTTCTCCTTTGAACACCAGTCCTCATATCTACTTGTCTGGCTGTTCTGCAAAGAAGAAAAGCCACCAGAATACTGGTGGTCCAGGGTCACTTGGCTTGTCTGAGGCAAAACCAGCACTTGAATACAGTCTGCAAATCCATGCTTCCTACACTGCCTTCCTAACAGATGGTCTATTGGAAAGGGTAAATGAACCAAAAATAGGCCTGTAATGGCTTATTAAGAGGTATTTAGGGAGAAAGAGAGAACACACTTCACAATGTCCAACAATGATATAAAAGCAGTAACTTGCAGTTGCATGAAATTTTTGAAAACATTTTTTCTATATGGCCACTGCACAAAATGTTCCTTATGGCCAAGGCTCTCCTTCTGATGGAGTGGAAATATGCCTACTGCTGTGATATCGTTTCTGAGGTTTTGAGAGGACCTCTGTGTTTTCAAAATTCCTTTCCTTCCTGATCCGCAGACACTAGATGGTGCTTTTCTGTCAAGTGCTTTTCTGCGCTCTGTAGCTAGGCAGGGGCATTGGCTATACTTCAAATGTAAAAAGTCCCTGCAGGAAGTCTTGATATATGTTTGCATAATGTGAAGGAATTAATTAATACATTTGAAGCCCCTTTTAAATGAAGTTTATTATTTTTTTAATCAAGAACAGGTTTTGCAAGGAGATTTAGTGATAAATGAGAGTAACTCAAGTCAGAATTTAGAGGAGAGGTAACAGTTCAAGAGGAGAGTGTGAGGACTCAAATATCTCACTAACACAGATGAGGGCCCCTTGGTATCCCTGAGGATAATGTAACCAAATGCAGGTTCAACAGCTTACTGCTTGCCAGCCAATAAAACGGGGAGCAAGTGTCATTAGAGAGGAAAGATGCTTTATTCAGAAAAGCCGGCAATCTGGGGAGAAGGTGGACTTGTGTCCAGACACCAACTCTGAAGATTCTGCTCAGCCAAGACAATTTTTAAGGGAAAAATGGGAAACAATCTCAGTTAATCATTAAGGCAGGAGGTCAGATTCTTTGTAATTTTTCCATTGCATGCAGACCTGCTGACTTCTTCCGATCTTCCTTGGGATGCTGTCTTGCTCACGTGGTCCACCTGCAATTGGACGTTCTCTTGTCCGTGTGGTCTGCCTGCATCCACGGGGTCCACCTGCAAACTTACTAAGAGAAGCTAGGGGTAAAGGGTCAGTTATTCTTTAACTACTTATTTCTTCATCTTACTCCTTCTAATTCAGGAAAGGAATCAATAGATAAGGTAAGGCTTTGTGTATATTTTGTAAAGCAAAAATCAGGAGCTAGGTTAAATGTTGCCTGGTGATCTCACTTTATGATTAAGTTCTAAGGAAAACAGGGATGAAGAAACAGAAAAGGGACAAAGGAGCTGCTTACAACAGGATGTAAGTCCTTGAGACCCAGTGAAGGTGAAAAGGAAATAAGAAACCACTGTTCACAGTCTGGTTCCTGCTTGAACCTAGATACATGAGATCCTATGAAACGTGGAAATGCCAGCTCAGCCAGACACCTATCCCAGCCCCATGATGAACTGTTACTGTTTCATTCATAAACAAGTATCTTTTATGAATATCTTGGAGTCTGGAGCCAGAATTTTATATTTGTTAAATCATCACACACAAATAAGAAATTGGTATTTGAAAGCACTCCATTATTTTGATACACTTATCTGTACATATTTAGCTTCCTCTTTATTTATCACAATTTGAAAAGATATATTATTATTTGCCAGTGGATAGAGTTCACCATATATTTATCACCAGCAATATTATTCTCAACATCTGAATGTGTAATTAAAGAGATGAAAAAATAGGTTTCATTTCTTCATAGATGGAAAAGATGGAGAGAGAGGAATTATTTTTGGAATTGATGAGATGATGTTTGTTAATGGTTTGGAAAATAAAATAGGATTAGAAATGAAGATAACTACAAATTTATTCTAGTCTTGGCCTATTAAATTGTTGTTGGGAAATATATGCCAAGCCAGAAATTTTACAGCTTTCTGACCTCACAGAAACTTAAAAGTTAACTTATTAGCAAGTAAAGAGTTTAATTACACACAGACACACTTCATCTCAATAAATACCTTAGGCACCAGAATCAGAGACTTATAAATCATTGAAAAAGGATACACAGAGAAATAAAAAGACTTTTCCTAGGTCACACAGCACCTCCACTGATCTCTAATCTTTTCACTCCTCCTACCACTGGGGTTCGGCTCATCCCTTTAGGCTTGTGATGACTGAAGAAGGACTGGGTAAAGGAAAGAGAGGGGAAAAGATAGCCTGAGAGGGCCTGGGATAAAGAGCAAAGTCTCTACATCCTGCCAAGGCCCCAAGTCAATTCCACTGGGCTCTTTCAGTTAAATGATCTCTGAGGCAGAATGAGACTCAGCAGTCTCTGAGCAGGATCTGTGGTTGGCGCTAGATGAGGCTAATCCAGAACTGAACATTGAAAACAGTGCTGGACCTGTTAAAGAATACATGACTACCCAGTGGGTCACTCAGAAAACAAGAATGAGGTGGTCTAGTGATTAAGACTCTGTGCTTCCACTGCAGGGGATGAGGGTTTGACCCCTGGTTGGGGAAGTACTGGCATGCCTCACGGTGTGGCCAAAAAATAAAATTGAAAAACAAGAACGATTCACTATTGGAAATCTACTCAGATTCCACATCCATGAAGACGTTTTAATGAGATGGCATTTTTTGGTGTGGTAACGTTAAAGAGCAGAATAAAAAACTGCCCAAGGGAGTGCATGATAAATACCCAGAAGTGGAATTGCTGGATCATATGGTTGATCATATGGTGATCATATCACCATCAATTCCCTGGTGGCACAGTGGTTAAGAATCCGCCTGCCAATGCAGGAACACGGGTTCCATCCCTGGTCCAGGAAGATCCCACATGCAACGGAGCAACTAATCCCATGCACCACAACTATTGAGCCCTTGTGCCACAACTACTGAAGCCCACACGGCTAGAGCCCATGCTCCACAACAAAGAGAAGCCACGGCAATGAGAAGCCCCCGCACCTCAATGAAGAGTAGCCCCCGCTCGCTAGAGAAAGCCCTTGCACAGCAACAAAGACCCAACACAGCCAAAAATAAATAAATAAAAATAAATAAAATTTAAAAAATCAAACTGTAATAAGGCTTAGAAAAATAAAGTTCAAGGAAGCATAGAAGATATTGGGGCATGGTCAAACAAATTCTCAATCTTTATAGAGTTTAGATATATAAACTCCAGAATTCCCACATGAATTATCTTTTGTTGCATTTCAAGAATCCCTCACTATGGATCTATTTGTTTTCTGAGTTTGGATAGCACAGAGCACTGTGTTAACCTAATCTATTTGACTTGTGTGTTTCAGAAAGTGACTCCAGGCATACTGCAGAGATATAGTGGGTTTGGTTAAGAACCACCGCAATAAAGCAAATATTGCAATAAATTTTTTGGTTTCCCAGTGCATATGAAAGTTATGTTTGTACTATACTGAAGTCTATGTGTACACTATACTGTAATCTATTAAGTGTGCAATAGTGTTATGTCTAAACGAAGTACATACCTTAATTTAAAAATACCTTATTCTTCAAAAATGCTAACCATCATTGGAGTCATCAGTGAGTTGTAGTAGTAACATCAAAGATCACTGATCACAGATCACCATAACAAATATAATAATGAAGAAGTTTGAAATATTGTGACAATTACCAAGATGTGACAGAGACACAAAGTGAACAAATGCTGTTGGAAAAATTGTGTTGATAGACTTGCTTAACACAGGGTTGCCACAAACCTCAAATTTGTAAAAAACGCAATACCTGAGAAATGTAATAAAGCAAAGTGCAATAAAAAAACAAAAACAAAAAACAAAACAGTGCTGGATCTGGAAGTCATCTGGAGTTTCTGCCTCTAGGAAATATAGTGAGAACCAACGAAGCATTGTTTGGGATAGTTACTTTCTGAGAGACAAGTCTTCTGCTGCCCTGCTCAAAGGGAGTCATATTATTATATTATTGTGTCTCCTTTTACGTCATCTCCTGTTACTGACTTCTCTCTCAGTACCCAGTCTTGGTGCCTTTTTTATGAGCCCCACTTTCATTTGAGTGTCTGGATCGCTTGACTTCCTTTCATCATACACAACATTGGGTAGCATAACAGAAGTCCCAACAGATAAATATCTTCTGTCACAATATTTTTCTGTCATTCCATCACCTTTTCTACTTTTACTCTAACCCTCTCTCCATCTTTATCTACCTTATATATTCCTTGTGTTCCCACAGAAACCTCTTTTAAAGATATTGGTGTCAGTTGAAGATGTTGGGCTAATATATATAGTAGGAATTTTAATTTTGTAAGGTAATATTCACCAAGGACTTCTTAAAGATAGGCAATCCATTCATTTCTCTAAGCCAGAGCCTCCTGACCAGGAATGTGCCTCAGACTCCTCAAGAGAGCTTTTAAAAACCACATATTCCCAATGTCCCCAAATCTACTAAATTGGACTTTGAGGAATAAAAACTGAATGGACTTTGAAAAATGCCTAGAACTTTTTTAGATCATCTGAATTTTACTCCAAGACCAAATCAACTTGTTCGAAAACTGGTTGCTTGGACTACATTCTTTAGCTCCTAATAGAATTGTATTTATGAAATTGTCTTTGGCCCTATTTTCTTAGGTTGAATTGAGTCTTATAAAAGTTGCTAATTTAAAGTAAATTAGGTATTAAGGATATTGTGTACAACTTCACATACCACTTTACATTTGCATCAGGATCCTGGGTAAAAATTTCTTTTAGACTTAAGTGGTGTACTTGAGGTGGAGGTTGCCAGAGGAGGCAAAAACAACGATTTTTCCTGAGAAACTTCTATTTTGGGGGATTTGAACTTTGTAACTAATCAAGTTTCCCTCTTTGTAGCTACAACAAAGTTCTTAATTCAAGTTCAAGCTCAAAGTAACCCAGTTTTAACAATTGTGTACATTTTTCTGGTGTAAGTATTTGTGTATATCTTGGCTTCATTTTATTTTTCCAAATTGGATATTCCTTTGGGCTTCATTTCTTATTCTGCTTCCATTATTTTAAATTTATCATTAGAAATTGCATTAATTTTTTTATGGAATGGCTAATAATAAAGCACATACACACATAAAAGCAGTTGTATTTTTTTTTTCCTTTTAAGAAGTTCATAATTAGACTGGTAAAAAATGCTATAGTTTTTTGGTGGGGCTAATGGCACACTCCAGGAGGGCTCATACCAAGGAGTATGTCCCAGAACTTCTGCTGCTAGTGTTCTTGTCCCTGCAGTGAGCCACAGTCACCCCTTGCCTCTGCAGGAGACCCTTCACCACTAGCAGCAACTCAGTTTTGGAGAGGTTAAGAAAATTGCCCAGAGACAATCAAGAAGAACTACAATCCTGCAGCCTGTGGAACAAAAACCACATTCACAGAAAGATACACAACATGAAAAGGCAGAGGGCTATGTACCAGAGGAAGGAACAAGATAAAACCCCAGAAAAACAACTAAATGAAGTGGAGATAGGCAACCTTCCAGAAAAAGAATTCAGAATAATGATAGTGAAGATGATCCAGGACCTCAGAAAAAAAAAATGGAGGCAAAGATCAAGAAGATGCAAGAAATGTTTAACAAAGATATAGAAGAATTAAAGAACAAACAAACAGAGATGAACAATACAATAACTGAAATGTAACCTCATTTACACCAATGGATAGATCATCCAAACAGAAAATTAATAAGGAAACACAAGCTTTAAATAACACAGTAGACAAGATAGATTTAATTGATATTTATAGAACATTCCATCCAAAAACAGCAGATTACACCTTCTCCTCAAGTGCGCATGGAACATTCTCAAGGATAGATCACAGCCTGGATCACAAATCAAGCCTCAGTAAATTTAAGAAAATTGAAATTATATCAAGCATCTTTTCTGACCACAATGTTATTAGATTAGATATCAATTACAGGGGTAAAACGTAAAAAATACAAACACATGGAAGCTAAAAAATACATTACTAAATAACCAAGTGATTACTGAAGAATCAAAGAGGAAATCAAAAAATAACTAGAGACAAATGACAATGAAAACACGATGATCCAAAACCGATGGGAAGCAGCAAAAGCAGTTCTAAGAGGGAAGTTTATAGCAATACAATCCTACCTCAAGAAACAAGGAAAATCTCAAATAAACAATCTAACGTTACACCTAAAGGAACTAGAGAAATAAGAACAAAAAACCCCCGAAGATAGCAGAAGGAAAGAAATCATAAAGATCAGAGCAGAAATAAATGAAATAAAAACAAAGAAAACAATAGCAAAAATCAATAAAACTAAAAGCTGGTTCTTTCAGAAGATAAACAAAATTGATAAACCATTAGCCAGACTCATCAAGAAAAAGAGGGAGAGGAATCAAATCAATAAAATTAGAAATGAAAAAGGAGACGTTACAACAGACACTGCAGAAATACAAAGCATCCTAAGAGATTACTACAAGGAACTCTAGGCCAATAAAATGGGCAACCTGGAAGAAATGGATAAATTCTTAGAAAGGTATGACCTTCCAAGACTGAATCACCAAGAAATAGAAGATATTAACAGACCAATCACAAGTAACGAAATTGAAACTGTGATTAAAAATCTTCCAACAAACAAAAGTCCAGGACCAGATGGCTTCACAGGTGAATTCTATCAAACATTTAGAGAAAAGCTAACACCCATCGTTCTCAAAGTCTTCCAAACAATTGCAGAGAAAGAAACAGTCCCAAACTCATTGTATGAGGCCACCATCACCCTGATACCAAAACAAGACAAAGGTACTACAAAAAAGAAAACTACAGACCAATATCACTGATGAATATAGATGCAAAAATCCTCAACAAAATGCTAGCACACAGAATCCAACAACACATTAAAAGGATCATACACCATGATCAAGTGGGATTTATCCCAGGGATGCAAGGATTCTTCAATATACACAAATCAATCAATGTGATACACCATATTAACAAATTGAAGAATAAAAACCATATGATCATCTCAATAGATGCAGAAAAAGCTTTTGACAAAATTCAAAACCCATTTATGATTATAACTCTCCAGAAAGTGGGCATAGAGGGAACCTACCTCAACATAATAAAGGCCATATAGGACAAACCCACAGCAAACATCATCCTCAATGGTGAAAAACTGAAAGCATTTCCTCTAAGATCAGGAACAAGACAAGGATGTCCATTCTCACCACTATTATTCAATATAGTTTTGGAAGTCCTAGCCATGGCAATCAGAGAAGAAAAAGAAATAAAAGGAATACAAATTGGAAAAGAAGAAGTAAAACTGTCACTGTTTGCAGATGACATGATACTACACATAGAGAATCCTAAAGATGCCACCAGAAAACTACTAGAGCTAATCAATGAATTTGGTAGAGTTGCAGGATACAAAATTAATGCACAGAAATCTCTTGCATTTCTATACACTAATGGTGAAAAATCTGCAAGAGAAATTAAGCAAACATTCCCATTTATCATTGCAACAAAAAGAATAAAATACCTAGGAATAATCCTACCCAGGGAGACAAAAGACCTGTATGCAGAAAACTATAAGACACTGATGAAAGAAATTAAAGATGATGCAAACAGATGGAGAGATATACCATGCTCTTGGATTGGAAGAATCAATATTGTGAAAATGACTATACTACCCAAAGCAATCTACAGATTCAATGTAATTCCTATCAAATTACCAATGACATTTTTTATAGAACTAGAACAGAAAAATCTTAAAATTTGTATGGAGACACAAACGACCCCGTATAGCCAAAGCAGTCTTGAGTGAAAAAAACAGAGTGGGAGTAATCAGACTCCCTGACTTCAGACTATACTACAAAACTAAAGTAATCAAGCCAATATGGTACTGGCACAAAACAGAAATATAAATCAGTGGAACAAGTTACAAAACTCAGAGATAAACCCACGCACCTATGGTCAACTAATGTATGACAAAGGAGGCAAGAATATACAATAGAGAAAAGACAGTCTCTTCAATAAGTGGTACTGGGAAAATTGGACAGCTACATGGAAAAGAACAAAATTAGAACACTCCCTAACACCGTACACAAAAATAAACTCAAAATGGATTAGAGACCTAAATATAAGACCAGACACTATAACACTTAGAGGAAAACATAGGAAGAACACTCTTTCACATAAATCACAGCAATATCTTTTTTGATCCACCTCCTAGAGTAATGGAATAAAAACAAAAATAAACAAATGGGACCTAATGAAACTTAAAAACTTTTGAACAGCAAAGGAAACTATGAACAAGGCGAAAAGACAACCCTCAGAATGGGAGAAAATATTTGCGAACGAATCAACGGCCAATGGATTAATCTCCAAAATATATAAACAGCTCATGCAGCTCAGTATTAAAGAAACAAACAACCCAATCCAAAAATGGGCAGAAGACTTAAATAGGCATTTCTCCAGAGAAGACATACAGGTGGCCAAGAAGCACATGAAAAGCTGCTCAACATCACTAATTATTAGAGAAATGCAAGTCAAAACTACAATGAGGTATCACCTCACACCAGTTAGAATGGGCATCATCAGAAAATCTACAAACAACAAATGCTGGAGAGAGTGTGGAGAAAAGGGAACTCTCTTGCTCTGTTGGTGGGAATGTAAATTGATACAGCCACTAGGGAGAAGAGTATGGAGGTTTCCTAAAAATCGAATGACCATATTACCCAGCAATCTCACTACTGGGCATATACTTGGAGAAAACCATAATTCAAAAAGACACATGCACCCCAATATTCATTGCAGCACTATTTACAATTGCCAGGTCATGGAAGCAATCTAAATGCCCATTGACAGACGAAAGGATAAAGAAGATGTGGCACATATATACAATGGAATATTACTCAGCCATAAAAAGGAATGAAATTGGGTCATTTGTAGAGACATGTATGAACCTAGAGACTGTCATACAGAGTGAAGTAAGTCAGAAAGAGAAAAACAAATATATTAATGCATATATGTGGAACCTAGAAAAATGGTACAGATGAACTGGTTTGCAGGGCAGAAATTGAGACAAAGATGTAGAGAACAGACATATGGACACCAAGAGGGGAAAGCAATGGGGGGTGGGGTGGTGGTGGTGTGATGAATTGGGAGACTGGGATTGACATATATACACTAATATGTATAAAATGGATAACTAATAAAAAAAAAACTATAGACTCTAGGGTTTGAAAAAGTATAACAGGTGACGGATGAAGAAACTTGAAAATAGAAATAGCATTTTTATAAAACCTTTCATTAATGAATATTGTCAATCATTAACACTATCTTTTAAATACAGTTATTACATTTATATGGTATTGTAACTTTTTTCCTGATCATTTTTACACTCATTATCTGGTTTGCTTTCACAAGTATTCTAACTACTATCATAATTACTTTCCTCATCTTAAAGTTGCAAAAACAAAGGACCTTTGTCAAAGATTTTATAATGTTCACAAAAGTATACACACACATATATATATATACACATACACTCAGAAGTATATTCCACTATATTGGAGGCATTCAGAAAGTCTTGATTTGGTTTTGCTGTTGATCATTTAAGATTAATTCTGTCTACAAAATTTATTTAATACTATTAAGTGCATGCAGTATGAATGGCATTGTTCCAGAGACTATGGTAAATATAGAGAGAATAACATAGCCTCTGATCTCAAGACTTATATAACTTAATTGGAGAGAAATCCATATGAATATGTGATTTTAAGGACAGACTAAACAAAATAAGTAGCATAATAAAATATTAGTCCAAAATTAACAATTATAGGGAAATTAAAGTGATGTTATCTTATTAGTTGCCTATCAAATACATCATGTTCAAAGATGTTAAGGGAGCAGTGATCCGAATATATCTTAATATACTTTTGGATTATATATTTTTTGCAAATATGCTGGAAGACAATTTGTTAATGTATATTAAAAATCTCATATATGTTCATATCCCTGGACCCAATAGTTCTACTTCTATGAGTTTAACCTGAAGAAATAATGGAAGACATAATCAAAGATTTATTTATGAGACTGTTAAGGGCTGAAGTATTTCTAAGACTCTGCACTTGCAATTGTAGAAAAAAAAGGGAGAAACAAATCAAATTATTAGCAATGTTTATGTTTGAATTTAAATTTTTGATACTTATTGAAATATTCCAAATTTTTATAGGACAGGGTATTACCTTTATAACACACAAAAAAACTGACAATAAATGTAATTTAAAAATTCTCATCAGAGAAACCAGTTACTGAATCCTGTGTAAAGTCAGGTGTCCAGATGTTTAGAAATATCTAATTGGTAGTATCCAATTTTAACTCCAGTTTATTGCAGAAGGAAGAGTGAGAAGCGAGGTTGGAGTTTACATCCACAAACCCCCAGTGCAGCTAAAGCAGTTAGGGAAATGAGCTGTTTCAAGGAGAAACCTTTTAAGGACAGCTAATATGCATCACCTTCTATGACATGAAATGGACTTAGATCTGCTCCTTTTGCCAGTCACATGAGCTGACACAGCCTACATGGGGAAGAGGGACACTATATTCTGAGTGTGGCTGTCACACCACAGCTGCTCTTGCCATCTGTTCTGCCTTTGATTCATATTGTTTGTCATTTCCCTTGTGCATTTTTTGTAGGCTGCTGTCCAGTGCTCATTTTTAAGTGACTTCTCTGAGACCATGGGATTGAGGGTCATAACAGCGTGATTTCAATTCTATTTTACCTGGAGAGCTTCAGTTTCAGAAAAAGAAATTCAAGTAATATATCAGCAATCCATGTGGGGCATTAAAAGTTCACATCAAGAAGTTAATCAAGTTTTTGTGATCCCTTTGTTCTGATGACCTAGTTAAGTAACTCAAAGATGCTAGAGGGGATATATTTGGGTTGCATGTAGACTGAAGGATAGAGACATGGTTTAGATGGTACATAAACCCAAAGTGACAGTTAAGAAGCAGCTATTTTCTATTAAATATCAACCATATTTTTTGTGTCTTAATTTTTCTAAACCTAATGGTTTATTTGATTGATGGTTTTGGTCTTTTTCAGAGCCTCAAAGAACAAAAAGAAGTTTTAAATAAAATAACCAACCACTTTCATTCATTCATTTGTTCAAACACCTGGGAATCTGCTTCGAGCCTGGCTCAGTATAGGATTGGAGGTATAGAGATAAGTAAGGGGCATTTATTTTTCCCTTGAAATACTGAATAGAGACAACTATGAATTTGTTTTTTTGCCAGGCAAAACAAACACGGTGAGGAGGTCCAGCCACTGTCTCATTGAGGCAATGGCTGTGAATACTCAATGGAAGAAAAACATTGAGAGATTTATTATAGAAGGAGGGAGTGTAAATGAAAAGGGACAGGTGAAGAACTTAGAACCATGGAATCCTAAAATGGAAAACTATATGTGGTAGGACAGTTTTGGCATCTGTAAGGGAAATCAAGTGACCATTCCCTTGCTTTTAGATCATCCACAAGGTAGTTTATCTTTCATGTCCTGGAGACCTCTGTGGAAGATGTTTTGAGACATTCCTATAACAGCCCATTTAGGTGTCTCATTTCTCCCTCTGACAAAACATCCTTCTCCATGTCCAACTCAGCTTCTGCTATGCAGGACTGCCATGGTGTCTGCTATACAAGACACACTTCTTGCTCTGCAAGAAGTTGATAAGAGCAACATCTGCAAACAATATCTGCAAACATTCAGTGTGTTTTGTGTAAAAAGTGTTTTTCATTTTTCACGTTTTAAATTCTTACAACAAGCCTGAGAGGCCAGTGTTTTATTATCCTCATTTAATAGATGAGGCAATTCAGATCTACAGGATTAAGAAACTTGGGAAAAATCACTAAGCAGTAAGGGCATATTTGGTTCAGCCTAATCTGACTCAAGGGTCATGGTTTAACTCAAAAACTAAAAATAGAACTACCATAAGACCCAGCAATTCCACTCTTGATTATATATCTGAAAAAAAAAACAAAGACACTAATTTGAAAAGATACACACACCTCAATGTTTATAGCAGCATTATTTACAATATCCAAGACACGGAAAAACCTACATGTCCATCAACAGGAGAATGGATAAAGAAGATGTATGTATATATACATACACAATGGAATACTACTCAGCAATAAAAAAGAACAAAATTTTACCATTTAAAAGCAACATGGATGGACTTGGAGGGCATTATGCTAAGAGGAAAAAGTCAGACAGAGAAAGATGAATACTGTATGATATCGCTTGTATGTGAAATCTAAAAAGTACAACAAACTAGTGAATATAACATAAAAGAAGCAGACTCACGGATATAGAGAAGAAACTAATGGTTACCAGTGGGGAGGGTGGGGGGTGCAATATACAACTAGGGGAGTTGGAGGTACAAACTCTTGAGTGTAAGATAGGCTCAAGGATGTATTACATAATATTGGGAATAGAGCCAATATTTTATAACTGTAACTGAAAATTAACCTTTGAAAGTTGTATACAAATAAAAATTTTTTAAAAAGAGTCATGGTTTAACACAGATTATTTTAAGAATATGAGAAATAACTCTGATTATCATTGGTACCTTTTGCCAAATATTTCTGGTTCTCTCCCTTTTCAAGAAGGTACCAGGATTGGGTTTCCTGGCTCCCCTGTGGTGCAGTAGGGACACACAACTAGTTTAGCCCATTAGTTGAGGGTGCAGGGTAATTGCTGTGAGATTCTCCAGAATATCTTCCTCTCGCATGAAAGCTGGCAATGTTCAAGTTGATGGCTACTCACTTAGCCTGGGTCTCTGAGTGACTGTGAACAACAGAGTCCCCACTGACTCACAATGATCAAAAGCAAGAAACAAGTGCTTTCAGTTTTAATCCATTTCGATTTTAGGAGTTGTTGCTGCAGCATAAATTAACATGTCCTGACGAGCACAAATGCTAATCTCTTGCACTTCTAGATGAGAAGGTACTTTATTGTGCTTCTTTCTCTTCTGTTCTTTCTGAGCACAGGGATCATGATTGAAAAAGTAACCTGAGCTTTGCTCTTCTGAGCTTTTATTAAGACCATAAATAGATAATTCGAAATGACCATATCCAAATCATGAAATGAACTTTATACATTTATTGAACAGTTAAGGTGTGTATTTATTACAATTTCCCATTGGGAAACCCAGTGCTTATTATGGAAATGTCTCTTTGATTGGATCAGAGCAGAGGTGAAACAACTCTCCTTCTATGTGAGCCTTGAAATTATAAAATCACTGTGGAGACTTGGGTTATTTTCTTAGACGTTTTCCTAGGCAGACTGTTGTTAAATGTCAATGGCTAAGAATGTTCTAAGATATGATTCCCAAATCTGGATATACTCAGAATCACATGGGGTACTTTTATAGATCCAGATTTCTGGACCCCACCCCTATAGTCTAAGTCAGAGTGTTTGGGCAGAGCCCAGGGTAACCATACTTTAAAAGAAAAAAAACCTTAACTCCAGAAATCATCCTAGGATACCGCTGACCAAAGCCAAGTTTGGCTGTTTTAAAATATCCTTCCTTTCTTGAACCCTTCCTGGAAACACACACTTTGAGGCATTTGGGTGAGTTTTGGTTGGCTGAGACAGGGTTATGCCTTAAAGTTTTCAAAACAGGAATTTCTTGGGGTCCCAGGGAAACAAGCGTGAGGGAACTGGGCAGGAAATGAAGAGCAGGAGGTACTGTCAGCTCCATTCATCTCCTGTGTCCAAGAGAAGCCCACTGAGGAAAAATAGGCTTCCTTGCACAGCCTTTTATCTTTATATCTTTATATCTACTGTCGGAAACATACAATCAAAGCCTATGTGTCCTAAGCAGGGGTTTGAATCAAACAACCAGTTTTATTTTTTGGAGGAAGGAGGCACCTATTTAATTGATTCACATTTTTTAAACACTAAGAAAGACCAGACTTGGAGTTAGTAGGACCATCTGGAAGGCAGACTTTTTCCTGGCAGTACATAAGCACAAGTCGGAGTGACATACCGCTGTACACTTGCAATGCTCCTTGGAGACAAGAGGTAGCCCCCAGTCAGTTCCCAAGTTCTATTCCCAGGTCATATTATACACAGACACAGGTCTCCCCCCTCCTTATTTCACTTCCAAATATCTTTGCCATCACCTGATTTTTTTTTTATATTTATTCCACAAAAATGCAACTTTTGCCTTTATTTCATCAAAATCACTATATTGTTATAACCAAGATTTTCACATAATTTGGTGATGTTGATGGTAAAAATTTTAAAGTTTCTTTTAAAAAAGAATTTGAAGTGTACACATTTGAATATATTTCATCAAAATGTTAATTAAATGAAAATAGAAACATTAAAGTATTTCTTGTATTTTAAAAAAGTTGTTTCTAAACTATTTAAAATTTTTAATTAAAGTTAAAAGGCAAAATAGAAATTAAAATTAATGAGTATCAAACAGTAAAATTATTATTTTAAAATATATAATTATATTTCATAAACAATTTTTTTAACATCTTTATTGGAGTATAATTGCTTTACAATGGTGTGTTAGTTTCTGCTTAATAACAAAGTGAATCAGCTATACATATACATATATCCCCATATCTCCTCCCTTTTGCATCTCCCTCTTACCCTCCCTATCCCACCCCTCTAGGTGGTCACAAATCAGGGAGCTGATCTCCCTGTGCTATGTGGCTGCTTCCCACTAGCTATCTATTTTACATTTGGTAGTGTATATATGTCCATGACACTCCCTCACTTCGTCCCAGCTTACACTTCCCCCCTCCCCCTGTTCTTAAGTCCATTCTCTACATCTGCGTCTTGATTCCTGTCCTGCACTTAGGTTCTTCAGAACCTTTTTTTTTTTTTTTTTAGTTTCCATATATACGTGTTAGCATACGTATTTGTCTTTCTCTTTCTGACTTACTTCACTCTGTATGACAGAATCTAGGTCCATCCACCTCACTAGAGGTAACTCAATTTCGTTTTTTTTTATGGCTGAATAATATTCCATTGTATATATGTGCCACATCTTCTTTATCAATTCATCTGTCAATGGACACTTAGGTTACTTCCATGTCCTGGCTACTGTAAATAGAGCTGCAATGAACATTGTGGTACATGCCTCTTTTTGAATTATGGTTTTCTCAGGGTATATGCCCAGTAGTGGGATTGCTGGGTCATATGGTAATTCTATTTTTAGTTTTTTAAGGAACCTCCATACTGTTCTCCATAGTGGCTGTATCAATTTACATTCCCACCAAAAGTGCAAGAGGGTTCCCTTTTCTCCACACCCCTCCAGCATTTATTGTTTGTAGATTTTTTGATGATGGCCATTCTGACCGGTGTGAGGTGATACCTGATTGTAGTTTTGATTTGCATTTCTCTAATGATTAGTGATGTTGATCATCCTTTCATGAGTTTGTTGACAATCTGTATATCTTCTTTGGAGAAGTGTCTATTTAGGTCTTCTGCCCGTTTTTGGATTGGGTATTTTGTGTTTTTGATATTGAGCTGCTTGTAAATTTTAGATATTAATCTTTTGTCAGTTGCTTCAGTTGCAAATATTTTCTACAATTCTGAGGGTTGTCTTTTCACCTTGTTTATGTTTTCCTCTGCTATGCAAAAGCTTTTAAGTTTCATTTGGTCCCATTTGTTTATTTTTGTATTTATTTCCATTTCTCTAGGAGGTAGGTCAAAAAGGAATCTTGCTGCGATTTATGTCATAGAGTGTTCTGCCTATGTTTTCCTCTAAGAATTTTATAGTGTCTGGCCTTACTTTTAGGTCATTAATCCATTTTGAGTTTATTTTTGTGTATGGTGTTAGGGAGTGTTATAATTTCATTCTTTTACATGTAGCTGTCCAGTTTTCCCAGCACCACTTATTGAAGAGGTTGTCTTTTCTCTATTGTATATTCTTGCCTCCTTTATCAAAAATAAGGTGACCATATGTGCAGGGGTTTATCTCTGGGTTTTCTATCCTGTTCCATTGATCTATGTTTATGTATTTGTGCCAGTACCATACTGTATTGATTACTGTAGCTTTGTAGTAGAGTCTGAAGTCTGGGAGCCTGATCCTTCCAGCTTCATTTTTCTTTCTCAAGATTGTCTTGGTTATTCAGGGTCCTTTGTGTTTCCATACAAATTGTGAAATATTTTGTCCTAGTTCTGCGAAAAATGCAATTGGTAGTTTGATAGGGATTGAATTGAACCTGTAGATTGTTTTGGGTAGCATAGTCATTTTCACAATGTTGATTCTTCCAATCCAAGAACATGGTATATCTTTCCATCTGTTTGTATTATCTTTAATTTCTTTCATCAGTGTCTTATAGTTTTCTGCATACAGGTCTTTTGTCTCCTTAGGTAGGGTTATTCCTAGATATTTTATTCTTTTTGTTGCAATGGTAAATGTGAGTGTTTCCTTAATTTCTCTTTCAGATTTTTCATCATTAGCGTATAAGAATGCAAGAGATTTCTGTGCATTACTTTTGTATCCTGCTACTTTACCAAATTCATTGATTAGCTCTAGTAATTTTCTGGTAGTATCTTTAGGATTTCCTATGTATAGTATCATGTCATCTGCAAACAATGACAGCATTACTTCTTCTTTTCCGATTTGGATTCCTTTTATTTCTTTTTCTTCTCTGATTGCTGTGGCTAAAAATTCCCAAAGTATGTTGAATAATAGTGGTCCTGTTCCTGATCTTAGAGGAAATGGTTCCAATTTTTTACCTTTGAGGACGGTTTTGGCTGTGGGTTTGTCATATATGGACTTTATTATGTTGAGGTAAGTTCCCTCTATGCCTACTTTCTGGAGGGTTTTTATCTTAAGGGGTTGTTAAATTTTGTCAAATCGTTTTCTGAATCTATTGAGTTGATCATATGGTTTTTTCTCCTTCAATTTGTTAATATAGGTTATCACATTGATTTGTGTGTATTGAAAAATCTTGCATTCCTGGGATAAACCCCACTTGATCAAGGTGTATGATCCTTTAATGTGCTGTTGGATTCTGTTTGCTAGTATTTCATTGAGGATTTTTGCATCTATGTTCATCAGTGATATTGGCCTGTAGTTTTCTTTCTTTGTGACATCTTTGTCTGGTTTTGGTATCAGAGTGATGGTGGCCTCATAGAATGAGTTTGGGAGTGTTCCTCACTCTGCTATTTTTTGGAAGATTTTGAGAGGGATAGGTGTTATCTCTTCTCTAAGGTTTTGATAGAATTCACCTGTGAAGCTATATGGTCCTGGGATTTTGTTTGTTGGAAGATTTTTAATCACAGTTTCAATTTCAGTGCTTGTGATTCATCCGTTTATATTTTCTATTTCTTCCTGGTTCAGTCTCGGAAGGTTGTGCTTTCCTAAGAATTTGTCCATTTCCAGATTGTCCATTTTATTGGCATATAGTTGCTTGTAGTAATCTCTCATGAGCCTTTGTATTTCTGTAGCGTCAGTTGTTACTTCTCCTTTTTCATTACTGATTCTATTGATTTGAATCTCCTCCCTTTTTTTCTTGATGAGTCTGGATAATGATTTATCAATTTTGTTTATCTTCTCAAAGAATCAGCTTTTAATTTTATTGATCTTTGCTATTGTTTCCTTCATTTCCTTTTCATTTATTTCTGATCTGATCTTTCTGATTTCTTTCCTTCTGCTAACTTTGGGAGTTTTTTGTTCTTCATTCTCTAATTGCTTTAGCTGTAAGCTTGGGTTGTTTATTTGAGATGTTTCTTGTTTCTTGAGGTAAGATTTTATTGCTATAAACTTCCCTCTTAGAACAACTTTTGCTGCATCCCATAGGGTTTGGGTCATCGTGTTTTCCTTGTCATTTGTTTCTAAGTATTCTTTGATTTCCTCTATGATTTTTTCAGTGATCTCTTGGTTATTTAGTAGTGTATTGTTTAGCCTCCATGTGTTTGTATTTCTTACAGTTTTTTTCCTGTAATTGATATCTAGTCTCAGAGCACTGTTGTTGGAAAATATACTTGATATGATTGCAATTTTCTTAAATTTACCAAGTCTTGCTTTGTGACCCAAGATATGATCTATCCTGGAGAATGTTCCATGTGCACTTGAGAAGAAAGTGTATTTTGTTGTTTTTGGATGGAATGCCCTATAAATATAAATTAAGTTCATGTTGTTTAATGTATCATTTAAAGCTTGTGTTTCCTTATTTATTTTCATTTTGGATGATCTGTACATTAGTGAAATTGGTATCTTGAAGTCCCCTACTAGGATTGTGTTATTGTTGATTTCCCATTTTATGGCTGTTAGCATTTGCCTTATGTATTGAGGTGTTCCTATTTTGGGTGCGTCAATATTTACAATTGTTATATCTTCTTCTTGGATTGATTCCTTGATCATTAGGAAAATAGATCATTGATCTATTTTGTCTGATATAAGAATTGCTACTCCAGCTTTCTTTTGATTTCCATTTGCATGGACTATCTTTTCCCATCCTCTCACTTTCAGTCTGTATGTGTTCCTAGGTCTGAAGTTGGTCTCTTGTAGACAGCATATATACTGATCTTGTTTTTTATCCATTCAGCCAGTCTATGTCTTTTGTTTGGAGCATTCAATCCATTTCCATTTAAGGTAATTATCAATATGTATGTCCTATGGACAGAATAATCTTGCTTCTAGATGTTTCCCTTTCATCACTTTAAGTATGTCCTGACACTCCCTTCTGGCTTGCAGAGTTTCTCCAGAAATATCAGCTGTTAACCTTATGGGGATTCCCTTGTATATTTTTTGTTGTTTTTCCCTTGCTGCTTTAATATTTTTTCTTTCTATTTAATTTTTGATAGTTTGATTAATATGTGTCTTGGTATGTTTCTCCTTGGATATATTATGTATGGGACTTTGTGCTTCCTGGACTTGATTGACTATTTCCTTTCCCCTATTAGGTAAGTTTTCAACTATAATCTCTTCCAATATTTTCTCAGACCCTTTCTTTTTCTCTTCTGCTTCTGGGAACCCTATAATTTGAATGTTGGTGCATTTAATCTTGTCCCCGAGGTCTCTGAGACTGTCCTCAATTCTTTTCAGTTTTTTTTTTTTTTCTTTATTCTTCTCTGCAGTAGTTATTTCCACTATTTCATCTTCCAGGTCACTTACCCGTTCTTCTGCCTCAGTTATTCTGCAATTGATTCTTTCTAGCGAATTTTAAATTTCATTTATTGTATTGTTCATCATTGTTTTTTTTTCCTTTTAGTTCTTCTAGTTCCTTGTTAAACATTTCTTGTATTTTGTCTATTCTATTTCCAAGATTTTGGGTCATCTTTACTATCATTGCTTTGAATTATTTTTCAGGTAGACTGCCTATTTCTTCTTTATTTGTTTGGTCTGTTGGGTTTTTACCTTGCTCCTTCATCTGCTGTGTGTTTCTCTGTCTTCTCATTTTGCTTAACTTACTGTGTTCAGGGGTCTCCTTTTCGCAGGCTGCAGGTTCGTATTTCCCATTGTTTTTGGTGTCTGCCTCCAGTGGTTACAGTTGGTTCAGTAGGTTGTGTAGGCTTCCTGGTTGAGGGGATTGGTGCCTGTGTTCTGGTAGATGTGGCTGGATCTTGTCTTTCTGGTGGGCAGGACCATGTCCGGTAGTGTGTTTTGGGGTGTCTGTGACCTTATTTTGATTTTAGGCAGCCTCTCTGCTAATGGGTGGGGTTGTGTTCCTGTCTTGCTAGTTGTTTCACATAGGGTGTCCAGCACTGTAGCTTGTTGGTTGTTGAGTGGAGCTGGATCTTAGTGTTGAGATGGAGATTTCTGGGAGAGCTTTCGCCATTTGATATTACGTGGAGCCCGGAGGTCTCTGGTGGACCAAGGTCTTGAACTCGGCTCTCCCACCTCAGAGGCACAGGCTTGGCACCAAGACCCTCTCAGCCACATGGCTCAGAAGAAAAGGGAGAAAAAAGAGAGAAAGCAAAAAGTAAAATAAAATAAAGTTATTAAAATAATAAATAAGAAATTTATTAAATATAAAAAAATTAAAAAGTAATTTAAAAAAGAAATAAAAGAAAGAAAGAGAACGGAGAGCAACCAAACCAGAAAACAAAGTCAGAAATGATAACAAGTGCTGAAAAGAAAAAAAAAAAAAAGGACAGACAGAACCCTAGCATAAATTGTTAAAGCAAAGATATATAGACAAAATCACACAAAGAAGCATACCCATACACACTCACAAAAAGAGAAAAAGGAAAACAAAAATCTATATACAAAAAAATGGGAAGAGAGCAACCAAATCAATAAACAAATCTACCAGTGATAATAAACTCTAAACACTAGACTAAGGTAAACATAAAACCAGAAACAAATTAGATGCGGAAAGCACACCCAAAGTCTACAATTGCTTCCAAAGTCCACCACCTCAATTTTGGGATTATTCGTTGTCTATTCAGGTATTCCACAGATGCAGGGTACATCAAGTTGATTGTGGAGATTTAATTCGCTTCTCCTGAGGCTACTGGGAAAAATTTCCCTTTCTCTTCTTTGTTCGCACAGCTCCTGGGCTTCAACTTTGGATTTGACCTCTCCTCTGCGTGTAGGTCACCTGAGGGCGTCTGTTCCCGCTCAGACAGAACGGGGTTAAAGGAGCAGCTGATTCAGGGGTTCTGGCTCACACAGGACATGGGGAGGCAAAGGTACAGAGTGCGGGGTGAGCCTGCAGCGGCAGAGGCCAGCATGATGTTGCAACAGCCTGAGGCTGTGTATTCTCCCAGGGAAGTTGTCCCTGGATCTGGGGACCCTGGCAGTGGCAGGTTGCACAGCCTCCCAGGAGGGGAGGTGTGGATAGTGACCTGTGCTTGCACACAGGCTTTTTGTTGGTTGCAGTAGCAGCCTTGGCGTTTCATGCCTGTCTCTGTTGTCTGCGCTGATAGCCACGGCTAGCGCCTGTCTCTGGAGCTCGTTTAGGCGGTGCTCTGAATCCCATCTCCTCCCACACCCCGAAACAATGGTCTTTTGCCTCTTAGGCAGTTCCAGACTTTTTCCCGGACTCCCTCCCAGCTAGCTGTAGTGCACTAGCCCCCTTTAGGCTGTGTTCACGCAGCCAATCCCAGTCCTCTCCCTGGGATCTGACCTCTGAAACTGGAGCCTCAGCTCCCAGCCCCCACCCACCCCGGCGGGTGAGCAGACAAACCTCTCAGGCTGATGAATGCTTGTTGACACTGATCCTCTGTGCGGGAATCTCTCTGCTTTGCCCTCTGCACCCCTTTTGCTGTCCTCTCCTCCATGGCTCCGAAGCTTCTACCCCCCCGCTATCCCCCATCTCCGCCAGTGAAGGGTCTTCTTAGTGTGTGGAAACCTTTCCTCCTTCACAGCTCCCTCCCAGAGGTGCAGGTCCTGTCCCTATTTTTTTGTCTCTGTTTTTTCTTTTGCCATACCCAGGTACATGGGGAGTTTCTTGCCTTTTGGGAAGTCTGAGGTCTTCTGCCAGCATTCAGTAGGTGTTCTGTAGGAGTTGTTCCACATGTAGATATATTTCTGATATATTTGTGGAGAGGAAGGTGATCTCCACGTCTTACTCCTCTCCCATCTTGAAGGTGTCCCCATCACCTGATATTTTGATTCCCAACTAAAGATCCCTGGTGTCAGGTTTTCACACCCTACCTTACCTGAGCCCGTAGTTATGGAGCTGGTTCACCATTATCTCTGAAAATACTCTCTTTTGTTTCTTAAAGATTCTCAGTCTTAGTTATTTATAAATTTATATACAGAACTAAATGATGATTAATGACAAATATCATTTGGGTTTATGGATCCTTACAATTTTTCCTTTTCTTTAGGAATTCTCACCCTAATGGAAAGTAGTCTTATTAAAGTTTTGTATATTTGTAAGTTTATAAGAGTTTAGAGGTTTAGAATGGAGTGGGGAGAGGGATCATTTTCTCATGGTCCTCTCTAGTTGGTGAACCAAATTAGCTCAGTGTACCTATCTATCACCCTCACATTGTTCCTAGTCTGTTTCACATTGTTCTCGGTATGGAATTTGTTTCTTTTCCTTCATTTTCATAAAACTGAAAAAAACAAAACCAACAATCATAAAAGCAGTATTCACAGAACACATTGGTGTGTGTAGAAAACTTCATTAAAGGTTTGGAGGAAATGGAGAGATTGACATAACAGAAAGACAAACAACTAGAATTTTAATGCCAGTTCTCTTATTCCTAAAAGTACCTTTCTGTTCCATAGCTCAAGCTTCAGTTGTCTCCATGTTACCCCATCCTCCTTCCATTCTGCATCTTTTTTTTCTTACTATCCCACAAGTTCATGTTCTTTTCCAGACAGAGCAGTTTCCCTATTATGTTTGTGCCTTAGATCCTAAAGACCAAATCCTCAGCTTCTCATTTTCTATTTTCAAGAAGGTGATCAAAGTATATTTCTAAAAAGATATAATTTCTTCCTTACCAGTAGAGAACAGCTGTTAAGAATGCGTGAATATATATAGCCCTCTACAGAATGATAAAGCATAAAATTGTGAAGAAAACCTGAAGCTAAACTTTGTCAACATTAATCTCAGAAAGAGGAACTGTTCACTGCTCCGATTGGATGGGAATACATACTTAAAAGGCAGAAGTAAGAACTAGGTGATTAAAAAAAGAAATCAAAACATGACATCACAAAGATATTTACTTCAATTTCTTAATAAATGTTACTATATGAGCAATTTTAAGGAACCGACATAAACCCTAAGATAAATATAATTTCGTATCTAACACCTGACTATTCTGTAGAAGTTTTTTCTCACCCTAGACAAACCCAGACTTGAAATCTGAACTTGATAACTTTCTTTGAAACAATGCTTTTTCAGTTAGAGCTCTCACTTTTAGCTCATGTCATAAATTGCTGGGCTTTGCTCCAAAGTGCCCTTGCAATGAGGAGAAGGAAGAGACTTGGACCTCAGAGGATCTGACCCTGCTATAGAACTAATCATTAAGTGTTGTAGCCTCCCTGATATTGGCAGACGTGAATGTCCAGGGAGCTCCAATGTGGTGGCTGGGGCTCAGCTACAGTGGTACTACATGAATGATAGTGCTCAGCCTCAGGCAGATGGCAGTGTAGATCTATTTAGAGAAAGGACAAAACTAGTAAACTGTCCCTCTGAGAGAGGAGCCTGGAAACAGTTAAAGTGAGAGCACTTCAGTTTGTGTGCTAGGTTTAGGGAAAGGTTTCTATACTAAATGTTGGAGAATCAAAATCAGGGAAAGGGCAACAGAAGCCCAGCAAAGTAGATGTTAAGTGAAGGCTGTGACTCAAGAGCTACAGATGCCCTGAGCCTAGTCCCTGTGCGCATTGCACATGGCTCATCCCCTATCCAGTCTACAGTGTTGGGACTGAAGGGCTTACAAGTGAAGTGCTTAGGGAACCTGTGTAAGCAGAGCTGGGGAAGGCAAGAGGTGATAGTGCCCTGAACTTATTCAAGACACAGTCTTGGTTGGTTGGTGGTTGTTGTTGTTGTTTCCCATTAACCCAGAGTTCTGTGTTGCCTGACTTCCTCTCAACAAGATGATTACATTAATCATGCACCATCATATCTTGCTTCTAGAAGTTTACCCCACTTATATTTATATTTCATTAACCTGTTCTGTAGTTTCTCTGTTTCTTAATTTTCAGACTCTTTTCCAAATTCCTATATTTTGACTCATGCTATTCAATTTGCCTGGAATGATATTATTCTCTTCCTCTGCCTCCTTTTTTTTTTTTTTTTTTTTTTGAAGAATTCTAACCATTCTCCAAAGCTCAGCTCAGTGCTACCCCTTCCTTGCTGGAAGCTAGATCAGAGCCTCTCAGACTGGGGAGCTGTTCCTCTTTTGCTTCTGTGATCACCATAACATATCAGCACTCTCTTAGCACTTAACGTATTACATTAAAATTACACTGATTACATTCTTGTCTCCTCCAGTGATGGAAACTGTTCATTTTGATACCCTCAGCCCCCAACACAGTGCATCAGATGTATTTTGTGTTCAGTTAATAGTTGCTAAATCAAATAATCTACGCAGTTATAAAGAAACGTTTTGTTAGGAAATTGGCAAGTGACACTTTGAATGTCTATACACACAATTCTTTAAAAATAATAATTCTATTTGGCTTTTATAAAAATGATAATTTTTATAAGGAAAATATTTTAAATAATAAAAAAATAAACAGAAAAAGTATGAAAAGTAAAAAAAAAAAAAAAAATTAGCACACATGCCATTAACCAGAAAGAAACTAAGGTTAATATTAGGGGAAAGTTATATTGACATCTCTCTATGCCTATATCCAGACAGATAACAATCATTTTATAAAAACTGAACATGATATTTTGATTATAATTTTAAAATTTAATTTTATTTGAATTTATCAAAAGACAAGAAAGTGAAATGAAACTAAAGTATTGGATTTTGGATAAACATTTCTTCATCATGGGAAATAGTCATCTCTAATAAAACTTCCCTCTAAGGTGAAGACATAAACATTAGGAGGAATATTAAAAGTTTAGAATCATTGTGCTTTTTCTTATTATGGATTTCAATTTTATATAGTATAGACTCCCTGCTGTGACAGAAAAGGAAAATGACACTCTCACGTCTCCCTACTTTTTCTCCCACCACCTCTGCATTAATGTTAGTCATATTTTAATTTTTATTTTGTCAGGCACCATACTATTTCTATATATTTGAAATTAAACAGCCTAACTAAGAATTGTATTAGTGTCAATTTTTCCATAATAGTTTTTTTTTTTTTTTTTAACACATGATCTTTCAATCTGGAGGTTCAGATGTTTCTTTATTTCAGAGAAAAATATTTTCCAGCATATTTCTGAATACTTCTTATTCCATTTGATGGCTTTCAATCCTAAGACCTCAATTATTCTTTTTTTTTTTATTCAAACAGAAAGTCACAAAAATTATAATCATCCTCATCAGTTCACTCAGTCCCATGTAATTAATTTTTTTCATCTTGATCTTTTGTTAGCACTTTTATGAATTCATCAGTTTTCCATTAGAGTTCTGAAAATGCTTATTCATTCAGTTCAGCAGTAGAGTCAGTTACCAAAAACCTGTGCTTGTCAGAGTCTTTTCCATGAATTCCTTGAAGATGAAACCCTTTTATAGGAACATTTTTGCAAAAGCATCAGAGTACACCCAGAACTGTCTGTAAATGACAAAAGACTTTAAAATGACCATGGTTAAAGATTTGATGAAAGTTCATAATAATGCAATTGACAAGGAAATTTAGTTATTTCTGAGATATACATTTTAAGGTAATAACTAGGATTATGACTTATAACATTATACCAGAACATATAAGATTTTTAGGAATTTCACGTAATGTCTGAAACATTTATATTAACATATTTCCATAAAAATATCCTAAAGAAAGTTAAGTATTAGTTGTTTTTTGTTTCTTTATTTTTAATTTTTGAATTTTATTTTATTCATTTTTTTATACAGCAAGTTCTTATTAGTCATCAGTATTATACACATCAGTGTATACATGTCAATCCCAATCGCCCAATTCAGCACACCACCATCCCCACCCCCCCGTGGCTTTCCCCCCTTGGTGTCCATACGTTTGTTCTCTACATCTGTGTCTCAACTTCTGCCCTGCAAACTGGTTCATCTGTACCATTTTCTAGGTTCCACATACATGCGTTAATATACGATATTTGTTTTTCTCTTTCTGACTTACTTCACTCTGTATGACAGTCTCTAGATCCATCCACATCTCAACAAAAGACTCAATTTCATTCCTTTTATGGCTGAATAATATTCCATTGTATATATGTACCACGACTTCTTTATCCATTCATCTGTTGATGGGCATTTAGCTTGCTTCCATGACCTGGCTAGTGTAAATAGTGCTACAATGAACATTGGGATGCATGTGTCTTTTTAAATTATGGTTTTCTCTGGGTATATGCCCAGTGGTGGGATTGCTGGATCATACGGTAATTCTATTTTTAGTTTTTTAAGGAACCTCTATACTGGTCTCCATAGTGGCTGTATCAATTTAACTTCCCACCAACAGTGCAAGAGGGTTCCCTTTACTCCACACCCTCTCCAGCATTTATTGTTTGTAGATTTTCTGATGATGCCCATTCTAACTGGTGTGAGGTGATACCTCATTGTAGTTTTGACTTGCATTTCTCTAATAATTAGTGATGTTGAGCAGCTTTTCATGTGCTTCTTGGCCATCTGTATGTCTTCTTTGGAGAAATGTCTGTATAGGTCTTCTGCCCATTTTTGGATTGGGTTGTTTGTTTCTTTAATATTGAGCTGAATGAACTGTTTATATATTTTGGAGATTAATCCTTTGTCCGTTGATTCATTTGCAAATATTTTCTCCCATTCTGAAGGTTGTCTTTTCATCTTGTTTGTAGTTTCCTTTGCTGTGCAAAAGCTTTTAAGTTTCATTACGTCCTGTTTGTTTATTTTTGCTTTTATTTCCATTCCTCTAGAGGTGGGTCAAAAACGATCTTGCTGTGATTTATGTCAAAGAGTGTTCTTCCTGTGTTTTCCTCTAAGAGATTTATAGTGTCTGGTCTTACATTTAGGTCTCGAATCCATTTTGAGTTTATTTTTGTGTATGGCGTTAGGGAGTGTTCTGATTTCATTCTTTTACATGTAGCTGTCCAGTTTTCCCAGCACCACTTATTTAAGGGACTGTCTTTTCTCCATTGTATATCCTTGCCTCCTTAATCATAGGTTACTTGACATAGGTGCATGGGTTTATCCCTGGGTTTTCTATCTTCTTCCATTGATCCATGTTTCTGTTTTTGTGCCAGTACCATATTGTCTTGATTACTGTAGCTTTGTAGTATAGTCTGAAGTCAGGGAGTCTGATTCCTCCAGCTCCGTTTTTTTCCCTCAAGACTGCTTTGGCTATTCGGGGTCGTTTGTGTCTCCATACAAATTTTAAGAATTTTTTTTCTAGTTCCATAAAAAATGCCATTGGTAATTTGACAGGGATTGCATTGAATCTGTAGATTGCTTTGGGTAGTATAGTCATTTTCACAATATTGATTCTTCCAATCCAAGAGCATGGTATATTTCTCCATCTGTTGGTATCATCTTTAATTTCTTTCATCAGTGTCTTATAGTTTTATGCATACAGGTCTTTTGTCTCCCTAGGTAGGTTTATTTCTAGGTATATTATTCTTTTTGTTGCAATGGTAAATGGAAGTGCTTCCTTAATTTCTCTTGCAGATTTTTCACCATTAGTGTATAGGAATGCAAGAGATTTCTGTGCATTAATTTTGTATCCTGCAACTCTACCAAATTCATTGATTAGCTCTAGTAGTTTTCTGGTGGCATCTTTAGGATTCTCTATGTGTAGTATCATGTCATCTGCAAACAGTGACAGTTTTACTTCTTCTTTTCCAATTTGTATTCCTTTTATTTCTTTTTCTTCTCTGATTGCCATGGCTAGGACTTCCAAAACTATATTGAATAATAGTGGTGAGAATGGACATCCTTGTCTTGTTCCTGATCTTAGAGGAAATGCTTTCAGTTTTTCACCTTTGAGAATGGTGTTTACTGTGGGTTTGTCATATATGGCCTTTATTATGTTGAGGTAGGT
Organism: Balaenoptera borealis; assembly: GCF_965194805.1. NCBI lineage: Eukaryota > Metazoa > Chordata > Mammalia > Artiodactyla > Balaenopteridae > Balaenoptera > Balaenoptera borealis. The sequence goes on from NC_138871.1 coordinate 15,883,094, forward strand.
TCCCTCTATGCCCACTTTCTGGAGAGTTTTCATCATAAATGGGTGTTGAATTTTGTCAAAAGCTTTTTCTGCATCTATTGAGATGATCATATGGTTTTTATTCTTCAATTTGTTAATATGGTGTATCACATTGATTGAGTTGCCTATATTCAGGAATCCTTGCATCCCTGGGCTAAATCCCACTTGACCATAGTGTATGATCCTTTTAATGGGTTGTTGGACTCTGTTTGCTAGTATTTTGTTGAGGATATTCATCAGTGATATTGGTCTGTAATTTTCTTTTTTTGTAGTATCTTTGTCTGGTTTTGGTATCAGTGTGATGGTGGCCTCATACAATGAGTTTAGGAGTTTTCCTTCCTCTGCAATTTTTTGGAAGAGTTTGAGAAGAATGGGTGTTAGCTCTTCTCTAAATGTTTGATAGAATTCACCTGTGAAGCCATCTGGTCCTGGACTTTTGTTTGTTGGAAGACTTTTAATCACAGTTTCAATTTCATTACTTGGGATTGGTCTGTTCATATTTTCTGTTTCTTCCTTGTTCTGTCTTGGAAGGTTATACCTTTCTAAGAATTTATCCATTTCTTCCAAGTTGTCCATTTTATTGGCATAGAGTTGCTTGTAGTAGTCTCTTAGGATGCTTTGTATTTCTGCGGTGTCTGTTGTAACTTCTCCTTTTTCATTTCTAATTTTATTGATTTGAGTCCTCTCCCTCTTTTTCTTGATAAGTCTGGCTAATGGCTTATCAATTTTGTTTATCTTCTCAAAGAACCAGCTTTTAGTTTTATTGATCTTTGCTATTGTTTTCTTTGTTTCTATTTCATTTATTCCAGCTCTGATCTTTATGATTTCTTTCCTTCTACTAACTTTGTGTTTTGTTTGTTCTTTCTCTGGTTCCTATAGGTGTAAGTTTAGATTGTTTATTTGAGATTTTTTTTTGTTTCTTGATGTAGGCTTGTATAGCTATAAACTTCACTCTTAGAACTACTTTTGCTGCATCCCATAGGTTTTGGATCATCGTGTTTTCATTGCCTTTTGTCTCTAGGTATTTTTTGATTTCCTCTTTGATTTCTTCAGTGATCTCTTGGGTTTTCAGTAATGTATTGTTTAGCCTCCATGTGTTTGTGTTTTTTACGGTTCTTTCCCTGTAATTTATTTCTAATCTCATAACGTTGTGGTCAGAAAAGATACTTGATATTATTTCAATTTTCTTAAAATTACTGAGGCTTGATTTGTGACCCAAGATGTGATCTATCCTGGAGAATGTTCTGTGCACACTTGAGAAGAAAGTGTAATCTGCTGTTTTTGGATGGAATGTCCTATAAATATCAATTAAATCTATCTGGCCTATTGTATCATTTAAAGGTTCTGTTTCCCTATTTATTTTCATTTTGGATGATCTGTCCATTGGTGTAAGTGAGGTGTTAAAGTCCCCCACTATTATTGTGTTACTGTTGATTTCCTCTTTTATAGTTGTTAACAGTTGCCTTATGTATTGAGGTGCTCCTATGTTGGGTGTATATATATTTATAATTTTTATACCTTCTTCGATTGATCCGTTGATCATTATGTAGCGTCCTTCCTTGTCTCTTGTAACATTCTTTATTTTAAAGTCCATTTTATCTGATATGAGTATAGCTACTCCTGCTTTCTTTTGATTTCCATTTGCATGGAATATCTTTTTCCATCCCCTCACTTTCAGCCTGTATGTGTCCCTAGATCTGAAGTGGGTCTCTTGTAGACAGCATATATATGGGTCTTGTTTTTGTATCCATTCAGCAAGCGTGTGTCTTTTGGTTGGAGCATTTAATCCATTCACGTTTAAGGTAATTATCAATATGTATGTTCCTATGACCATTTTTTTAATTGTTTTGGGTTTGCTTTTGTAGGTCCTTTTCTTCTCTTATGTTTCCCACTTAGAGAAGTTCCTTTACAATTTGCTGTAGAGCTGGTTTGGTGGTGCTGAATTCTTTTTGCTTTTGCTTGTCTGTAAAACTTTTGATTTCTCCATCGAATCTGAATGAGATCCTTGCTGGGTAGAATAATCTTGGTTGTAGATTCTTCTCTTTCATCACTTGAAGTATATCATGCCACTCCCTTCTGGCTTGTAGAGTTTCTGCTGAGAAATCAGCTGTTAACCTTTTGTGAGTTCCCTTGTATTTTATTTGTCATTTTTCCCTTGCTGCTTTCAATAAATTTTGTTTGTCTTTAATTTTTGCCAATTTGATTACTATGTGTCTTGGTCTGTTTCTCCTTGGGTTTATCCTGTATAAGACTCACTGCGCTTCCTGGACTTGGGTGGCTATTTCCTTTCCCATTTTAGGGAAGTTTTCGACTATAATCTCTTCCAATATTTTCTCAGGTCCTTTCTCTCTCTCTTCTCCTTCTGGGACCCTTATAATGCGAATGTTGTTGTGTTTAATATTGTCCCAGAAGTCTCTTAGGCTGTCTTCATTTCTTTTCATTCTTTTTTCTTTACTCTGTTCTGCAGCAGTGAATCCCACCTTTCTGTCTTCCAGGTCACTTATCCTTTCTTCTGCCTCAGTTATTCTGCTATTGATTCCTTCTAGTGTAGTTTTCATTTCAGATATTGTATTGTTCATCTCTGTTTGTTTGTTCTTTAATTCGTCTATGTGTTTGCTCTTTAATTCTTCTAGGTCTTTGTTAAACATATCTTGCATCTTCTTGATCTTTGCCTCCATTCTTTTTCCGAGGTCCTGGATTATCTTCACTATCATTGTTCTGAACTCTTTTTCTGGAGGGTTGCCTATCTCTACTTCATTTAGTTGTTTTTCTGGGGTTTTATCTTGTTCCTTCATCTCGTGCATAGCTCTCTGCCTTTTCATCTTGTCTATCTTTCTGTGAATGTGGTTTTTGTTCCACAGGCTGCAGGATTGTAGTTCTTCTTGCTTCTGCTGTCTGCCATCTCTCAATTATTCTTATCTGGATAATTTTTGTTGTTTCTAACTATTATCATCTCTTGAATTAATTTAATCTCTCTTCCTTTCCCTCCACATTCATTCTGTGACAATACATCTTTTCAGGAAATGTCTTTCTGAAAGAACACCTCTGTATCTATAGAAGTTCTGTGGTAACATCTGAGCATGATAGAGCCTGGGGTGGGGCTGGATGAATTTATGAGATTTACAGGTAAAAGGGCTGTAGATTATTAGTCCATTAATTACCTTAGCTGGTTGTTGTCAGACAGTGGACCCAGGTGAGAATTCCAATGTGAACTTGATTGTGTTACTTTTTTCTGGTGGAGACTCCATTTTCTTATTTGTAAATTGGAGTTCATAGCACATGCTTTATTGTGCTATTATCAGCCAAATTAAGATAGTGTGATGTGGCTGATACATCATAGGTCTTCAATGTATATTAAAACAAAACTCTAAAACAACTTGAGTTTGAATAGTTAAACAGTACTAGACAGTAATCTGATTTTTCTAAAAGGAAATTTTTGTGTTACACTCAAGGATCGATTCAGTGAAAAGTGACGAAAACTGGGTGGCATGTGTAGTTAATTTTGGAGTGAGCTAAGTGACTGACTTAATAAGGTAATCAGCAGGAGCTAGATAATTAAAGAGGGGTGAAGAAGAGTTCCTGAAAAGGTCCAAGTTTGTCCCAGGCAGAGGCATCAATAAGAAAATGGATGTGAAAGTGTTCCATAAAATGTGAAGTTCAGTAGAAATATTTGCACTTTTTTTCTTGTTTTGAGAGATGTCATGATTCTAGAAGAACAAAAGGGCTTTGGAATTAGGCAGCCTGAAATTTGTATGTCACACTTGCCATTTAATAACTGTCATATTGAATATGTTTTTTCTTTTTTAAACCTTATCTCTATCTCATTTCCTTTTAGGGAGAATTGGAAAGTTAATTCTAACTTTGCAAGACTCTTAGAATTAGCATGTGAAATAACTTCACATAGTTGCTTTCTGGTAGATTGCATTATTGATCTCAATTCCTTCTCTCTCTCTATGTTTGCTGCATGAATTTGCAGTTTATCCTTCTAGAGGTGGGTCTCCTCCCTTTGACTTGAGTATGGACTTCTACCTTGAATTGGCAGAAGATATGACACAAGTGGAGGCTGGAAATATGCTTGCTGATTCTGCTTGCCCTCTTGTGCCTCTGCCATTACCATCAGAGGAGCTTCCTGTGATTTGCTGGTGACCCTTCGAGCTGGCACCCAGAATGAAGACATATGTGGGAGACCAGAGACTAACCCGCAGTGAGGAGTCAGTTTGAAGCAGATATCCCCACTTAAATTGGCTGATCCAATTGAGAGAAGAAACGCTCACTGAGTTCCCGTAAGGTTGTTACACAGTGCTATAGTGAGGATAGATGACTGATTATCTGACGCATACCACGTGCTTTAAATAAGTGTATATGATAATTTATATGATTATTAGTGGCAATGGTATGACCATCTTTGAAGAGGAAGTTGAGCAAAGCAAGAGCATAAATAATTAAATAAGAGTTTTTTTTTTTTTAGCAGATTACCCTTGTGGCATTTTTAAAGATCACAGAGGATGGGAGACACAGATCTTCATGTTTCCCCAGTTCCCAGAAATAACTTTATATGTTGTCTAAACTGAATCCCATAAGCATGGATTAGAATTAATAAAATGGATAACGAAATACAAATCAACAAGTATGATTGTTGTGTTGTAGCCAATCTGAAGTGCAGAGAAAGTGCTATTAGAAAATTCTGTAAATAATACAAACCTTGCTCTGGGTTTACACTTTTGATGAATAGGAGTAACCCATGCTAGGGAGCTCTGCACTGTAGAGATCCCATGCTCACTATCAATCAGACCAGAGTTCAAATCTTATCTCCTCCCTTTCCTAGCTAGGTGGCTTGATCCAAAGAAATAGGCACTCTGTGTCTTATCTCAAGTGTAACATCTTAATTAAATGTGTGAATTAAACAAGATTATAATGGTGCTTGACACATTGCTTATCTAAGGGTGAGCAGTAAAGCATGGTCAACTGTGTAATTCAGAGGACTCCAGCTTAGCATCCCTTGGCAAAGGGTGAGGATAGAATGTCAACATTGACCATTCAGGTCCAGAGTCACATCCACAATCTTCTGTGGCCAGCCCTTGTTTTCCTAACTGGGGTCTCCAGTGGGCTTCTTACATTAAGTCCATTTTCTTTCCACTTGAAGCCTCCCATTTCACAATTTAAACCCAGCAGCTCCTCAGAGTATGCACAGTTTGGTGCCCTGTTGCCTTCTGCCTTGAAAATCCAAATGCATATGGACGCCACAGGTGGCTGTCTCTGGAGTCAGTTTCTTTTTTACAGCTTTCTGCCCTCAAGCATTTCTTTGTTTCAGAGAAACTAGATTTTCAAAATGGATCCATACCCAGAGAGTTTACACATCTTCGTAAAAAGTATCATGTACTAAATAATGAAATGTGTGTGTGAATGCCAAAAACACTGTAAGCAAATTACATAGCAACCTGCTCCGTAATGAATCAGAGTATTTTTCTTCCATTTAAATGCATTAAAAGAGCAATTTCCTGATCCTTCAAGGGTAAGTGAAAATTCTAACCATTTATTTTTATAATTGAGTCTGTCATTTGGTATGCACTTAAAAAAATAATGTACATGTTTTTTGGCCACTTCTAAAACGGGCATCATCCATTACCTAACCTGCATAATATGGGGGAGAACAACTGAAATGTACAGCTTGGAAAATGGAATTTGGGAAGAAGGATATATTAAGCATGGACAGAATTATGCACCAAGGTGCTGGTAAGCCTGAATACACTAAATGTTTTTTTTTTTTTTTTCCCTTGGATACTATTCAACCCTATCTTTTTGGTTTGAGAATTAAATGAAAGTAGAAGTATGCTAATGAAGCCTCTTAATGCCAAAAGCAATGGAATTGTATTGAGCCATTAAAAGAGAAATTGGTAAGACATTACTGAGTATGAAGACATTATAGGTATATTCTTTTAATTTTATTCCAAACTTATTCTCCTTGGTGGCTATTAATAGCACCTCATAATTTGCTCCATTTTTCTCAAAAAGAAAAATTTCCCCAAAGAGAGGCAGATCACCATTGTTTGTATGGCTTCAGTACATTTTTAGCACTCCCTTTAATAGAGAATATTGCCAAAGTCATACTTACTGGGAAATTAAAGAGTGCTTTGCATACATAAGGGTGTTCAAAAATGGTATTTTAGGGCTTCCCTGGTGGCGCAGTGGTTGAGAATCCGCCTGCTAATGCAGGGGACACGGGTTCGAGCCCTGGTCCGGGAAGATCCTACATGCCGCAGAGCAACTGGGCCCGTGAGCCACGATTACTGAGCCTGCGCGTCTGGAGCCTGTGCTCCGCGACAGTGAGAGGCCCGCGCACCGCGATGATGAGTGGCCCCCGCTTGCCGCAACTAGAGAAAGCCCTCGCACAGAAACAAAGACCCAACACAGCCAAAAATAAATAAATAAATAAATAATTTTTAAAAAAAGGTATTTTATGGTTCTTTTAAGGATACCATCTTCAAATGTTGAAATGAAAGGATAAACCTTTTCCCAGAACTCTTAAAACCAGTGATAATGGCATAACAACATAGCTCTTTCTTTTGCTATGGCTGATTTCCACTGGAGGGATTCTCCCCTGTCCGAGGTTCTAGGTTAATCTGAGCTCAGTTCTGTTGTCTCTACTGCAAGTTCCAGATCAGACTTCTTCTAAGCTGCCTGTCTTATTTGCTAGGCAATCTTTGTAGGGTTATTTCCCACCCTGTATTTTCACTTCTATGTGTCCCTCTCCTCCTCTCTCTCCCATGATACTGTTTGTCATTCTTTGTAAGCATGAAATCATACTAGAAGTTTAATGAACAGAAAATACTATAAAGCACATAAAGCAAATATTAAAATGTCTGGATTGTGAATGGATATTGACAGTGCAAACACAACCTCAGGCCATTTGCCTTATTTTCTTATCTTTAATCCAACTACCACCTCCTTTCCCAGGGCTTGGAAATACAGCCTTTTGGAGGTAAACTTCTTTGCCTGAGCCTACACAGTTCCCGGATTCCTAGAACTATCTCTGTTGTAATGGTTTGGGGATCCTTCAGTATCCTAGTTGTGTACTTATCAATGTTCATTCTTCTCCAGGGTTAGATTAGAGGGCAGATGGGAAACAACTTACTCAGATTCACATCAGAAGAACATTCTTCTCTGCCCCTAAAACTTAGGACCTTTTTCCAAATATATTTCTCCTTCTCCTATTTATAAATACCCCAAAAGGTAGCCCTCTACCCACCTGCATCAGAATCATCCAGGGGTGCTTTTAAAAAAATTCAAATTCTTGGGCTCCTCTCTATAAATCTGCTGAGCCAGAATATTAGGAAGTGGGCCAGGCAATTGAAATAGTTAAAAACTCTCCAGGTGATTTCTATACACATTAGAATGTGTGGACTGCCACAATAAATGGCACCATTAGCCACCCAATTGTTCATGCCAAGCTCTGACAGTCAATCCTGACGATTTTATGACTTTCACCCTCCCCACGTTTAATCAATAACCTAACCTACAAATTTAGCTCTTAGGGATGTCATGATTATAAAAGATACCATCTGAGACAGTGATTTATAATCTGATTAGGTAGGACACTGAAGCATTAAATTAATTAATTCCTATGTGCAATTTACACTTTTCACAAAACTTAAAGATAAATACTCCTTAGGGAATAAGATGCTGAGTCGTTGAACAAGATGCTAAATCAAAGCATGAGTGAAGTCTAATCTACCAGATTCCCTCATCCCTGCCGGGTTCCTAGCTCCTCTTGTTTATCATTTCCCAATTACCTTTCCAAATCTCAAAACAGACACTGTAATCTTCCTTAATTCCTGTTTTTGGTCAAAAAGCACAGTGTATTTTACTTTAGTACATTAAGGATCATTGTATTAAATCATGTGTTCTGCTTCCATGTGATAGGAACTAATTTTCCAGAAACTTAAATAGCCCAGACCATTTTATTTTTATTACAAAGTAAGACAGAAAATAGAAACTTGAGGCTGATTTTTCTTGTAACTCTGTCTTATGTTGCCATTTGCTTGAATTGTTTCCTGGCAGAATCCTTTCATAATGACCATAGATACAGCTAATGCTTCTGAATGTATTTCTTGGTTTCTCTAGTGTTTGTTTTTTGTTACTTAAAATTTTAATTTAATACCATGTTTTTGCTTATCTAAATGTCCAACATTTATTTATAACTTCTTAAAATGAGCACTTACCTTTTCCTGATTGCAATGATGACTAATGGATATATTTTGTAAAACAAAGGAAAGTATACTGGCAAAAAAATATCAACTATAATTCTACAAAGTATGTATCGCTACATAAAATCAGGCTTAAAGAGGAGTCTGTGAACCTCTAAGCATTTACTAAGCTCATAGCTCCCTTTTTAGGAAAAGTGGAAATAAATGTTTATTAAGCACATACTTTGTGCCAGGCAGGTGCTGAGAGCTAAGCACTTAGTAGTGAATGATTCAGATACAGATGCTCTAGATGCTCTCATGGAGAGTGCAGTTCTGAATTTTATTTTATTGTCTATTTTCTATTTTTTGTTTTGGCTGAAGTTGCTGTGGGCATTCCATTAAGTAAATGATATCCTATCCTAACCCAATTCACTGGTTCAACAACCATTTACTGAGTACTATTTTAGTCATCATAAGTAATGTTAGCTGCTTTAAGGAAACACCTTAAAATCTCAGTGGCTTAAAATAAGATGACCTCCTTTCTGGTTCATATTTCAATCTGATGGAGATTGGACTCCTCTCCAAGCAGTGCACTGGGGATTCTTACACCTTCTATATCACAAATGCCACCATTTTTAGCACAGACCTTCAAGGAAGAATGTGGATTATCACATGAGATTGTTACAAGGACCAGAGCTGAAGTGGCCTCTATTGATATCACATACAGTCACATTCCTTTGGTCAGACTTAAGTCACATGACCCCCAACCTAAATGCAAATGAGGGAGAGGAGAGTGAAAGGGGAATCTGTGAATACTTAGCATTGTCTCTGCCACAGCTCACCAAATGTCCCTCTCAGTATTTTCCCACACATAGAACACTCCCTACTCCCATTTTTTCCCTAAGGAATACAACCACAAATCCCATCTAGTCAAGGTCCCGTGTCACTTGATAATGTGCAGTCCATTCTGTCACATTTTTTCAGCCCTCCTTTTGGCTTGATGGTACAGAGAATAAAGAGATAAATGTCCTACTGCCCCATACTTATATATAATTGTGGAACAGGGATGGTCTAATAGCAGTAAACACAGGCAGAAGATAAGAATGGGGACACCCCACAGTCCCTGCACTGCAGTAATCTGCAATCCCAGTGAACAGATACTGAGGAGGCTTCCTGCCTTAGAGGTAATAAAAGGGGGAAAATGCCCTAATTAGTCAGAGGAAGAACTTATCTCTGAAAATAATTTTCAATAAGACATAGAAGTAAAATTTAAAAGACATCAAAAATATCAAGCATATATGGGTTGTTGGAAAGGGGATATCATCTGTAAAATGTCTGGAACAATGTCTGTCATATAATTAACATTTATTTAACATAAGTTAACAGGATCAGTTATATATTTTGGCTGCAGGTAATAAAAGATTAATTCAAACTGGCTTAAAAAATCAGGAAATTTATTATCTCATAAATGCTGAAATCCAGACACACTGCAGACTTCAAAGCTGGGTTACTTAATGGCCCTGCGTTCTTTTCTTATTTTTCCTCTGTTGCAAGGATCCTCATAAGGGGACTAGCCAGCTCCAATAGGGGCAGCACACTTTCTTGATCACGTATTGTGGGATAAAAGCAAAAGACTTTGCCTTAACTCTGGGAGGAGTTCCTTTCCCTCAGCCTGAGTCTATCAACTTAGGTCACACTCTCATTCCGGACCAATAAAAATCCCCAGCAGAGTATCACATGCTGATCGATTTGACCTTAGAATCCACCCCAGGAGCTGAAATGGGCTCTGCATCCTCTGAGTTACATGGGCCATATGAGGTTGAGTAGATTCCTGGGTAAGGCAGGAGTCGTGACCAGGCAAACAACCATGAGTGTCCATGTCACTTACTATGTGTCAAGTGCTGTGTCAATTGCTGGACATCTTAAGATATGTGTGCCATAAGTTAAAACAAAACAAAACAAACCTATCTACTCCTGGCTGAGGAAAGCTCAGGGTATTTGGGGAGTGCATGTAAAAGACACACAGTTTGGAGGCGTAAGTCAGGAAGGGCACAATAGAGGAACAGTGACCACAATGGGTTAGGCTGTGAAGGGGGATGGAGGGGATTCCAGAGGTAGCAGTTTATGGAAAATTCCAGAAACAAGTAAGCATGGGGAAGACTGGAGAAAATGCAATGGTCTTAGACCTGCACTGTCTGGTATGATAGCTACTACCTGTATGTGGCTATTAAGCAATTGAAATATGGCTAATGCTTCAAGTTTGAATGATGACTTTTTGAATTGAGACATAATTGGCATATAACATTGTGAAAGTTTAAGGTGTACAACGTGTTGATTTGATATATGTATATATTGCAATACGATTACCACTGCAGTGTTATCTAACACCTCTGTCACATCACATAATTACCATTTCTTTTTTGTAGTGGGAACAATTAGGGTATATCTTTTGTCAGCTTTGGAGTTTATAATGCAGTGTTATTGTCTGTAATCATATGCTGTGCATTAGATCTCTGGGACTTATTTAACTACTAGTTGCAAATGTCTACCTTTAAACAATATCTCCGTAATTCCCCTACCCAACACCCCAAGCTCCTGGAAACCACCATTCTACTTTTTTGTTTTTACGAGCCTGGCTTTTTTAGATTCCATGTTTCAGTGAGATCATAAAGTATTTGTCTTTCTCTGTGTGACTTATCTCATTTAGCATAATGTCCTCAAGGTCCATCCATGTTGTCACATATGGCAGGATTTTCTTCTTTCTCATGGCTGAATGGTATTCCATTGTATATATATACATATACCACATCTTCTTTATCTGGAATTAAGAATTCCAGATATTGGGTTAAATAGAGTATTTTATTAAAACTCACTTTACCTGTCCCTTTTTTACTTTTAAAGTGTAGCTTACCTTATATTTCTATTGGGCAATGCTGGCTTAGACAGACTGAAATGAAAAGTATGAGGAGGGATATGGAAAGAGGCAAGGTTGGGGCATTCAGCAGAGGCTGACTATACTGGGTCTTGAATGGTATGCTCTGGCATTTAAATGTTATCATTTTATCATGTGGAGTCACTGAAGTTCTGATGTGCATTTCAGCAAGTTCACTGTCTGCTTTTGGAGAAGGGAATGAAAGGGGGTAAAGCAACTGGCAGGGAGCCCAGCAGACAGTTGCAGTAGTTCAGGCAAGACATGAAGATGCCTGAAAAAGCAGTAGGGATGATGAATGAACAGTATGTAAGGTGATAGAATCAGCAGAATTTCATGATTGATGAGATGCTTGGGCAGGGCTGAAGGAGAATGTAGTAGGACTCCTGGATTTCTGGCTTAGGTACCTGGGCTCTTGTTTTCATTAATATAGGAAACACATAAGAGGGAGAAGGTTTAAAGTAAAAGTTTACAGAAAGGCCATGTGGTGGGAGAGGGAGAAAACAGAGAAACCAACCAAGCAACCAACCAACCAAAACATGACTGGTTGTAGGGATTGGAGAGAATTGTTTCTGCCACGCCCTCACCAATATAGCCTCTTTGGAGTATAGGATCAATGAGGCTATCCTTGATACATATTTTTTAAAATCTTTTTGTTTTGGGGTGTTATTCTTCTGAGTTATTGTCTTTCCCGGTGTTAAGCACAAAGCATGTTTTTATTCCCGCAGTTTCTCTAAGTTCGCTTATTCTCTGACTTTTATTAATGAGTAAAGAATCTAAGTGTCTGAGAGTATCTCAGTGTGTCTCATTAGTATTAATGGGCAGGTAATTTGGGTTTTTGCTCACATCAGGAACTAAATTATCTCTGTGCCTTTCAGCATTGTCACTGTGGTTTTGGCTTGTCACAGCAGAATGTTCAGCCTGTTTCAATTTTCTTTTCAGTTGCTAGGCTCAGAATGGAAGGGGCTTTGGAATCTAAATTGTTATGTGGATTTTTCTTGCCATATATCCTACACTATATTATGCTCTACTCTACTATACAGCTATCTGTGTTTGAATATATAAATATGATTTTATTTTTCTGGAGAGATATTGACAGACAGGAAGATTTTTATGTCCCTCTTAGTGTTTGGATTCATTGGCGAAACTGATGTGGCTGAAGCATCAGGAGACAGAATGCATATGCCTGAGAGAGGCTGCTTTCATGAGTTTGAGGAAGGGAAGTCTTTTGATTATAATGGCACATTTTCCTGAACCACTTTGATAAGGCTTTTGTTATATTTTAAACCAATATTTCACCAGAGCAGAGATGAAAAGCCTAGTTTTTTCTTTCAGGATTTTGGATAGAGTCAGGTCAATAACATACACAAGTATATATGGGATTCTCAGGGATAAACAGACAGTTTTATTGATGAGAGACCATTAATAAGCCCTCTTTCTGAGGCTAACCTAAATCCAGCAAATTATTATGTGGCCCTTTATTCTGAAATTAGTCTATTTTCTCCTTCAACACTCATATTAATAAACTCATGATAACCACCAGAGCTTCTGTGGGTTGAACATCTACCATGTGTCAGCCACTTTATATGTATATGTTTCTCTGATTTGTAAAGCAACACTACCAATTAGGCATTGTTATCCCCATTTTATTATCTTTATTGGACTTCAGAAACAAATAATTGGATTTGATAAAATCTCTAGTTCTGGATATACTCTCATTGTTGGTAAATGAAGTCTCCTTTGCTTATTTGTTTTGTATAATATTATAAATGGTCATGAACCTACCATCAAACAATGAAACTAGGACTTTGATGGCAACTGACATCTCCTGTGTAACATTTTTTCTTTTCTCTGGTCCCTCTCATCTGAGGGAACCTCTGCTGAATCTAAAACTAAAACTAAATCTATATCTAAATCTGCTTAACAAATGGTTAAGCAAATACAAATACATGTGCGTGCATGTGCGCATCCCCCCTACAAATGAACTGAGACCCTTATCTCACACCATACACAAATATTAACTCAAAATGGACCATAGACCTAAATGTAAGAGCTAAAACTATAAACTTCCAGAAGAAAACATAGATAAAATCTTTGTGACTTTGGGTTAGGCAAAGGATTCTTAGCTATGGCACCAAAAGCACAGCTGTAAAAGAAAAAAATCGATACATTGGAATTTGCTAAAATAAAAAAAAAATGCTGTAATTAAATAAAAACCATTTCAAAAAGGGAAAGACAAATGTAAAATGTTTTCAAATAAAAAATGTAATAAAAGACTTGTATCCAGGGCTTCCCTGGTGGCGCAGTGGTTGAGAATCTGCCTGCCAATGCAGGGGAACGGGTTCGAGCCCTGGTCTGGGAGGATCCCACATGCCACGGAGCAACTAGGCCCGTGAGCCACAACTGCTGAGCCTGTGCGTCTGGAGCCTGTGCTTCACAACAGGAGAGGCTGCGACAGTGAGAGGCCCACACACCACGATGAAGAGTGGCCCCCGCTCGCCACAACTAGAGAAAGCCCTCGCACAGAAACGAAGACCCAACACAGCCAAAAATAAAAATAAATAAAAATTAATTAATTAATTTAAAAAAAGAAAAGTCTTAAAAAAAAAAAAAAAAAAAAAAAAGACTTGTATCCAGAATTCAAGAACTCTTTAAACTCAATAATAGGCAAACAAACAATTCAATTAAAATTTGATCAAAAGACTTGAAAGACATTTCAGGAAAGTAGATACACAAAAGACTAATAAACATACGGTAAATATGATCAAAAGCAGTAGTTATTAGAGAAATGCAAATTACAACCACAATTAGATACTACTTCATACCCACTAGGATGACTATAAACAAAAGATAATACCAAGTTTGGTGAAGATGTGGAAAAACAGGAACCAATGGTGGGACTTTAAAATGGTTCAGACACTTTGGAAAAACGTTTCAAAGTTAAAAATAAACTGACCATATAGCTCAATAATTTTATTAGTAAGAATCCTCTGAAGAGAAATGAAAACACTCATCTACACAGTAAGTCCCCTACATACGAACCTTCAAGTTGTGAACTTTCAAAGGTGCCTTCTCATGTCCAATTACATAAGCTAGTTCACATGTCTGTCATACATTGTCATGTGCGTGCATCCTCTACAAGTGGTTGTGCTTTTGTGTACTTTACTGTACAGTACTATATAGAGTACAGTAGTACAGTATCTTTATTTCAAGCCCAGGATGTCCAGAAGCAAGCATCAAAGCAGCAGTATATAGCCGATTGTGCTGGTTGGGTACCTAGGCTAACTTTGTTGGACTTACGAACAAATTGGATTTACGAATGCTCTCAGAACACACCTGGTTTTTATGTAAGGAACTTACTGTATTCTTTTGGCATTTACTTTTGTTTGCTCAATACTATCTTATTAAGATTAATTCTTTTGTTTGTGTAGCTGTGTAGTTGTAATTCATATAATTTTACTATTGTGTAATAATCTATTGCAAAAAAATTTACTTAATTATACTCCTATTAATGATTTTTGCTATTATGAAAAATACTGTCATGTTCATTCTTACATCTCCTAATATATATTTGTGATTTTTCTTTTGCATATATAAGAATTTCAGGACATTTTGATGTATGTTACCAGACACCTGGTATTCCTTGATACTGTTGTGAATGATATATTTTTAATAGTCCATAATATACATTAGAGATCACTCTTTGTGTTGTACAATTTTATGGGTTTTAACAAATGTAGAATGTCATGTATCCATCATTACAATATCACACAAAATACTTTCATTCCCTAAAAATCTCCTGTACTCCACTTATACAACCCTCTCTCCACTTTTGCTTGAATCCCTGGCAACCACTGACCTTTTTACTGTCCCTATAGTTTTGCCTTTTCCAAAATGCCATATAAATGGAAACATATAGTATGTAGCTTTTTTGGACTGACCATTCAAAATGTTTTTATTTTTTCTTTTTCTCTTGATTAATATTGCCAGAATTTAGTCTATTTTATTAGTATTTTCAAAGATCTAATTTTTAGCTTTATTGATCTCAAAACTTCATCAATTTCTGGTCTTATATTATCTCTTTCCTTCTAATTTCTTTGGGTTTATTTTGTTGTTTATTCTAACTTCTTAAGTTGGATCTTAACTTATTAATGTTTAGATTGTATTATTTTCTTATACAAGTACATAATGCTACAAAATTTCCTCAATTTACAATGTGTCAACTATACCACTTTAGGTGTAGTCCACAAGTTTTGATACATAATGTGTCATTATTAAGCAGTTCTAGATAATTATATCTTCTCATGAGTTATTTAGATACATTTTTGTTTGGATTTTAAAATGTGTGGAAAATTTTTACTTTTTGTAATTTTTAACTAATTTGCATTATGATCAAGAAATAGTCTGTTTTATACCTATTCTTTGAAATTTGTGGAGGCTTGCTCTATATTATTTTTTATTTTTTAAATTTAAAACATTATTTATTTATTTTTAATTTTTATTGAAGTATAGTTGATTTATAATGTTGTATTAGTTTCAAGTGTACAGCAAGTGAATCAGTTATACATATACATATATCCTTGACAAGCAGATTTTTTTCTCAAGTATTTAAGTTCAGCATTCTACATATATCCATGTAGAAGTCAAGCTTCATAATTGTGTTTAGATCATATATATGCTTATTTATGTGCTATCTGATTGATCTATTAATAAGTGAGAAAGTCACATTGAAGTTTCCCACTCTGATGATGGATGTATCTATTTATAAATGTTGCTCTATCATTTTATTGTATAATATACATGAAACCACTTTTTAGTTGTACATATGTTTAAAATTTTATATCTTCCATTATGGTGAATGGAAACTTCAGCAATAAGAAACTTCTCTATTCCTAGTAAAGATTTTTTAATTTAAAGACCATTTTGTCTAATATTAAAGTAGCTGTACTAGCATTTTTTTTTTCTTTAGAACTTGGTTATCTCTTTTTGCACCCTTTTAATTTCAACCTTTTACATTATTTTGGTTTAAGTGCGTCTCTTCTGTACAGATTTAAAAAAAAAAAAACCTGATAATCTCTGTCTTTTACTTGGTGAGTTTATTCTTCTTCTATTTATTGAAATTCTTAATATAATATTTGAATTTATTTCTATTATCTTTGTTTATTGTTCAATGGCCCTACCTTTTCTTTGTTTCTTATAATTACTTTTTTGTAAGAATTGATGTACATGTCTTTGCCCTCAGACACAAATTTTTGCATGCTATTTATTTCCCCTTTTCTCAAATTCTAGACTATTAATATTATACAGAATTTTAATTCTGCATTATTATGTAAATACTTTTTTGGTATTTTAATTTTTTTGAGAATTACAAACAATTATTGTCTTTATAGTAGTAATATATAATATATAGAGATTTCTCTTACATCATCTTCTTGATTTGTTTCTCCTCTTTTAACATTTCCTCCAAAATGTTTTCAATGAAGTAACTATGTGTCAAATCTTCTGAAGTCTTTATCTAAGAGGTTTATCTACCCTGTTAACACACACACAAACACGCAACACAAACATAAATAAATATATATATTCTCTCATTTGAACAGCAATTTGGCAAGATATAAAATTCTAGATTCAAAATTATTTGCATTTAGTGGAGAGGGATAAATTGGGAATTGGGATTAACAGATATACACTACTATATATAAAATAGATAGCCAACAAGGACCTACTATATAGCACAGGGGATTATATTCAGTGTCTTGTAATAACCTATAATGGAAAAGAATCTGAAAAAGAGAATATATATATATATATATATATATGTCACTTTGATGTATACCTGAAATATTGTAAATCAACTATACTTCAACAAAACAAACAAAATTATTTACCTTTAATTCTTTAAAAATATTCCTTTATTGATTTCTCAACTCCAGTATTGCAGTTAAGAAGACTGAGGTCAATAAATCTTTCCCTTTGAATATGATGTTCTCTTTTTTTGTTTTTCCGGAGATTTTAGAACCTTCTATTTATCTTTGATTTTCTTAAATTTTCCTATAAAATGGCTTTTCATCTCTCTTTTGACATTCTATAGAGTTTTCCAGTCATATGTTTCTTTCCTTCCTTCCTTCCTTCCTGTTATTCTGGGGAATTTAGCTCAATTATTCCCCCCAATATTTTCTTCTATTGGATGTTTTTTCCTTCTGTGATTCCTATTATTCAGACACTGGCACTTAAAATTTTTATCAGTTTTTGCCTTTCCTGCTTTTTTCTGGAATAAGTCCTTAACACGATATTCCCACCCAGTAATTTGTTCTTTTGCTGTATTCACTTTTTTTCTTTACCAGTGTATTTACTCATAGGTAGCCCAACTGCAAGATTAAGGGCATAGTCCTCCAGACTGCCAAGTCAGCCCAGGATTTCTGACACTAGTTGCAAGTTTATGTGTCCCCAGGGATACCCTCACTTCACACTACCTAGTTATAAATTCAAGGGTCACCATGGACTTCCCCAGATTCAATAATTTGCTAGAATGACTTACAAAACTCAGGAAAGTGTTGTAGTTATGATTATAGTTTTATTATAGCAAAAAGATAGCAAACCAGAACTGGACAAAGGAAGAGATGCAGAGGGTGGAATCTGGGACTAGGACTAGGCTCCCAAATGCAAAACTTCTGTGTCCTTAGGGCTCATTACCCTTCTGACTTTGATATGTGGCAATACGCAGAGTACTGCCAGCCTAGGAAGCTCAGCCCAGTGTCAGTGTCCAAAGTATTTATTGAGGCTTCATTACATAACAATTATTGATTGAGTTATTGCCCATACAATTGAACTCAATCTCCAGCCCCACCCCCACCCCCCCACCCCGCCCCAAGGTTGGGCTGATTTCATGTGGCTCAAACTCCAACCCTCTAATCGCGCAAGGTTGGTCTTTCTGCTCTGGGCAGCCCTCACCCTGAGTCATCTTATTAGCATAAGCTTTCAGTTTCAAGGGGACTATCAGGACACACAAAGACACTTCCATCATTTGGGGAATTCCAAGCATTTACAGGTTATTTCCCAAAGACCAAATATCTCTTTGGGTAAAGTTAATTTTTTGCTATGCAGTATTGGTTCATTTTGAAAATTGTCTTTTCATACCCAATATTTCTAACTAGACATCTTAAATTATTTTTTAAAATTTTGTTTCATATCAATATTATAGATATTATATTTACTATAAAATTTCTTGTTCTGTTTTGTTTATTTTTGTTTTTATTTCCATTTCTCTAGAGGTGGGTCAAAAAAGATCTTGCTGTGATTTATGTCAAAGAGTGTTCTTCTTATGTTTTCCCCTAAGAGTTTTATAGTGTCCAGGCTTACATTTAGGTCTTTAATCCATTTTGAGTTTATTTTCATGTATGGTGTTAGGGAGTGTTCTAATTTCATTCTTTTACATGTAGCTGTCCAGTTTTCCCAGCATCACTTATTGAAGAGGCTGTCTTTTCTCCACTGTATATCCTTGCCTCCTTTGTCATAGATTAGCTGACCATATGTGTGTGGGTCTGTTTTGTTTAATATCTCTGCCTCTGAAGGTACCCATTATATAGTTCATTGTTTCTTTTGTTTTTTCAGCTTTATTGAGGTATAACTGGTATACAAAAAACTGCACATAATTAATTTATACAATTTGGTGGGTTTGGACAGATGAATACATTCACAGTACCACCACCACAATCAAGGGAATAAACCTATCCATCACCTCCAAAAGCTTCCTTGTATCCCCACCCCACCCCCTTTTTTGGTAAGAATACTTAACATGAGATCTACAGTTAATGAATTTTGGGGTGCAGAATGCCTTACTATTAATTGTAGGCACTGTGTTGTACAGCTGATCTCTGGAGCTTACTTCACTGTTTTCTTCTGAAGTGGTTGTACTTCTTTGTTGTCAAGGTCCGTGTTAAGATAAAGGGATGAACATCAGAACCCTTTTTTGTGACAACCCAGGTGAGTTCAAAGGAGAAGAAGGAAAGCTCTTGTGTGAAGAACTACAGAAAAGCACCGGTCATCACTCTTCCTCTACACTGAACAGCTCTTCAGGGAGTATTTTATTCTCGGCTGTTTCTCCTCACCCCGATGTTGGAGAGGAGACTTTCCCCACTGAGGTTTGAGAAGGAAGGGGAAGGGGACTGAATACCTGTACTACTTTTCACTGCTCCTCTCTGAGAGCTTCTGTGCAGCCATGCTGAGTTTTAAGGAGTGGGCATTGATGGTCTCAAGGCAACAGCTGGACTCAAAGGGCTTTTCCAATTTTTTTTTTTTTTTTTCTGTTTTGTTTTACACAAAAAGGGTTTCATTTGCAGGGGAGCGGGACTCTAGCCAAACGAGCCAAATCCCATGTCGTCATCTGACTCCTCCAACTCCTCCTTCTTCTCCTCTGCTGCGACTGGGGCAGAACCCGCAGCAAGAGCTGCAGTTCCTGGGGCAGCAGAGATGGCCACAGGCCTGCCAGAGGGCACGCTGGCCAGCTTGCGGATACCCTGGGCAATGACGTCCTCAATGTTCTTGCCGTTCAGCTCACTGATGACCTTGTTGAGCTGGTCGTCGTCCTCCTCGATGCCCAGGCTGTCCAGGATCTTCTTGATGTCCTTGGCGCTGGGAGAGGTATTGCCCCCAAGGGCGGCCAGCAGGTAGGAGGCGACGTAGTGCATCTTGGCGGCGGCAGAGAAGCCTCGCGCGTGCGACCTTGGCAGCATCAGGGACGGAAAGGGTCTTTTCCTAATTTAGCCTTCCTGATCCCACTGGCTGGACCCCATCTCCTATCTACACAATACTTCAAACAGCTCTCCCTCTCTCCAAGTGCTTCCCACAGTTGTCTCTTTTATTCCTCAGGTTTTTAAGTTTCAATAGTTCCCCCATCTACCATTGATCTTAGGAGAAGGAGCCAGCAGGCTGTGCTAATTCTGCTTCTTATTGTAATCAGAATCAAATACTAGTTTTTGACCCATATCACAAAGAAGAGGCATTATAGTTCAAGTTAAAGTGCTCAAGAATCTATCCTAATAAGGAGTTAAACCAGATTTCAAACTTCACTCAAATTCGAAGTCTGTGTTCTTTCTATTTCTCTGTCTCTAGGAGGGTTTAGACTAGACTGAATTTACCTTTTTGTGGTTTTGTAGCAATTAAGCCTTTTGTTTTTAAACCTACTCTCATTGCTACCTGAGGAAAAAGCAGTTGGTATGGGTTATGAAATGTCTGCAGAGTGGAGAACTGTCTACAACTTTACAAAAGAACAATTTTAATAATAAACAGCAACATTGCCCCCTCTGTGTTTTTCCACAGAGCAATTTCATTTCTGGTTTATTTGACCTTGAAACCTTGTGCCACCGCTTTGCACAATTAGCAGACTCTAAATGTATATTCAGGTCACATCTGTGCTGAATTGTTTTATTTATGTGGATTGATTGTGGATTACGACACAGCATCTCTACTTATTCAGGATAAGTGGAGTGCGGAGTTTTAAGGACAAACAGTGAACCAGCTGCAGAAAGGTCAAGAAGACAGAAGAGTGTAATATTACAACTTGATAATGTAAACTTCAAGAAAGGATTTTTATTAAACCATAAAAAACATCTGTACCATCTTAAGACTGAAAGTTCAGGCTTATTAAGCACTGACTGCGTAATGAATTTTGCATACAGTCATCATAAAACTCTCCTCCACCTGCCATCGTTTCTGAGGAGGGGCATTATTCCTAACCTGGGAAGTATTTCAAACTTTTTCTTAAATATCTTCTAATGGCCAGTAAGAGTTAATGAATATCTTCAGAGTAATAGCCTGAAGTAGCTATAGAAAATTCTGATAGAAAATTCAAAACACATTTTTTTAATAATCATACTTTTACTTTAAAAATGTATGCATTTTTGAACTGTCCTCCATACAATAGCCATGTTTGCTTTAAAAAGTGAAAATATAACTTATTGCCTCAATCCTGTGGTTTACTGAATTAGTAAACCTCTGTTCTACTGAATTAGAGTTTTAGAGATATGGACTCTGGCATATTTTTGCTAGAGCTGTGCAGATGTTTCTGATGGGTGGTCAAATTGAGAGCGATTGATCTAGGAAGATGGGTCTTAGCTGTCATGTGGCTTTGTACTCTCCTTGACATAGGAATGAGCAGCTCTTCTTGAGAAGTGAGGAACTGAACTCTGAAGATTGGATTCTATCCTCCAAATCTAGAGAGTCATTAAAGGTGTGGGGCTACAAGGACCAAACAGAAAATTGGTTAAAATTTCTGATGGGATTCTTATCAGCTGAAGAGTGTCGGATATCACAGCGCTGTGAGCAGACTGCAAAAACCCTGGCTAAGTCATTGATGATGCAAGTTGTAGCTTTGTCTAATACACCACTAAATTTTAAAGAAAATGCGTCACTTTTCGAAATTGCTTTCTCCAAAAGGTTTATGAAAGTGGCTTGGTCTACTGCTTATTCAGGTATATAAACAACAACAAAAATAATCCTCTTTGGCTCCGCGTTCAGGACCTCTGAAGTTTTGGTTAGCTCATTACCTCAGTCAACCGTGGGACCTACTTCATCTGGGCTCTTGCCTATGGCCAACAGGGGGAAGGAGAAGGGAAAAGAGCAGAAATGCCCACTAGAAAGTAACCTTTTCTAGGAGTATTCTCAGTAGCAGAAATTGTTGGTTTCCTTTGATTATTTATTCCCCAATCCTTTTTATTTTCCCAAATAGAACCATGATTTAAGTTCAGGTATCTACATGACTCTGGGTCAATTCTGATTAAAACTTGGTGGTTTTAGTCTCTTACTCTGTGATTTGTTTAGGATGGGCTTGTAATCCAGTTCTGGCCAGTAACCAAAAGGACAGGTCTCCTTAAGAGTTTCTGCTCTTGAGCAGGAGATTCCAGAGAACATTGTGCTTTCTCTCCTTCTGCTATTGTCTTGGATGTATGTAATGTTTTGAATTCCAGCAACCACCTTGCTCTGTGAATAGCGAGCCTGGAGGCGAAACTAGCTGTTGAAGAAGATAGAATGAAGAGACAGAAAGAAACACATTTTGCTTCTTGATGTCCTTGATGATACTGCTGAGTCTCTAAATCAATAAAATCTAGAGCCTTTCCTTGACACACACACACACACACACACACACACACACACACACACACACACACAATATTTTAGAGACCTTTAGGTTCACAGAAAAATGGAGCAGGAAGTACAGAGATTTCCCACCTAGCCCCTCTTCCCTCTCTCAACAGCTTTCTCCACTATCAACACTCCACACTAGAGTTGAACATTTACTACAGCCCATTACCCTATGTTGACACATTACTAACACCTAAAGTCTAAACTTTATATTAGGGTTTACTCTTGGTGTTGTACATTCTATGGGTTTTAACAAATGTATTATGATCTTTTTTTTTTTAATCAGTCATCAATTTTATAAACATCAGTGAATACATGTCAATCCCAATCGCCCAATTCAGCACACCATCATCCCCACCCCACCGCGGTTTTCCACCCTTGGTGTCCATACGTTTGTTTTCTACATCTGTGTCTCAACTTCTGCCTTGCAAACCGGTTCATCTGTACCATTTTTCTAGGTTCCACATACATGCGTTAGTATACGATATTTGTTTTTCTCTTTCTGACTCACTTCACTCTGTATGACAGTCTCTACATCCATCCATGTCTCAACAAATGACTCAATTTCTTTCCTTTTTATGGCTGACTAATATTCCATTGTATATATGTACCACGACTTCTTTATCCATTCATCTGTCGATGGGCATTTAGGTTGCTTCCATGACCTGGCTATTGTAAATAGTGCTGCAATGAACATTGGGATGCATGTGTCTTTTTAAATTACGGTTTTCTCTGGGTATATGCCCAGTGGTGGGATTGCTGCATCAAATGGTAATTCTATTTTTAGTTTTTTAAGGAACCTCCATATTGTTATCCATAGTGGCTGTATCAATTTACATTCCCACCAACAGTGCAAGAGGGTTCCCTTTTCTCCACACCCTCTCCAGCATTTGTTGTTTGTAGATTTTCTGATGATGCCCATTCTAACTGGTGTGAGGTGATACCTCGTTGTAGTTTTGATTTGCTTTTTTCTAATAATTAATGACGTTGAGCATCTTTTCATGTGCTTCTTGGCCATCTGTATGTCTTCTTTGGAGAAATGTCTATTTAGGTCTTCTGCCCATTTTTGGATTGGGATGTTTGTTTCTTTAATATTGAGCTGAATGAGCTGTTTATATATTTTGGAGATTATTGCTTTGTCCGTTGATTCATTTGCAAATATTTTCTCCCATTCTGAGGGTGGTCTTTTCGTCTTGTTTGTGGTTTCCTTTGCTGTGCAAAAGCTTTGAAGTCTCATTAGGTCCCATTTGTTTATTTTTGTTTTTATTTCCATTACTCTAGGAGGTGGATCCAAAAAGATCTTGCTGTGATTTATGTCAAAGTGTGTTCTTCTTATGTTTTCCTCTAAGAGTTTTATAGTGTCCGGTCTTACATTTAGGTCTCGAATCCATTCTGAGTTTATTTTTGTATATGGTGTTAGGGAGTGTTCTAATTTCGTTCTTTTACATGTAGCTGTCCAGTTTTCCCAGCACCACTTATTGAAGAGGCTGTCTTTTCTCCATTGTATACTCTCGTCTCCTTTATCAAAAATAAGGTGACCATACGTGCATGGGTTTTTCTCTGGCCTTTCTATCTTGTTCCATTGATCTATATTTCTGTTTTTGTGCCAGTACCATATTGTCTTGATTACTGTAGCTTTGTAGTATAGTCTGAAGTCAGGGAGTCTGATTCCTCCAGCTCCGTTTTTTTCCCTCAAGACTGCTTTTGCTATTCGGGGTCTTTTGTGTCTCCATACAAATTTTAAGATGATTTGTTCTAGCTCCATAAAAAATGCCATTGGTAATTTGATAGGGATTGCATTGAATATGTAGATTGCTTTGGGTAGTATACTCATTTTCACAATGTTGATTCTTCCAATCCAAGAACATGGTATATCTCTCCATCTGTTGGTATCATCTTTAATTTCTTTCATCAGTGTCTTATAGTTTTCTGCATACAGGTCTTTTGTCTCCCTAGGTAGGTTTATTCCTAGATATTTTATTCTTTTTGTTGCAGTGGTAAATGGGAGTGTTTCCATAATTTCTCTTTCAGATTTTTCATCATTAGTGTATAGGAATGCAAAAGATTTCTGTGCATTAATTTTGTATCCTGCAAATCTACCAGATTCATTAATTAGCTCTAGTAGTTTTCTGGTGGCATTTTTAGGATTCTCTATGTATAGTATCATGTCATGTGCAAACAGTGACAGTTTTACTTCTTCTTTTCCAATTTGTATTCCTTTTATTTCTTTTTCTTCTCTGATTGCCATGGCTAGGATTTCCAAAACTATGTTGAATAATAGTGGTGAGAGTGGACATCGTTGTCTCATTCCTGATCTTAGAGGAAATGCTTTCAGTTTTTCACCATTGAGAATGACGTTTGCTGTGGGTTTGTCATATATGGTCTTTATTATGTTGAGGTAGGTTCCCTCTATGCCCACTTTCTGGAGAGTTATAATCATAAATGGGTATTGAATTTTGTCAAAAGCTTTTTCTGCATCTATTGAGATGATCATATGGTTTTTATTCTTCAATTTGTTAATATGGTGTATCACATTGATTGATTTGCATATATTGAGGAATCCTTGCATCCCTGGGATAAATCCTACTTGATTGTGGTATATGATCCTTTTATTGTGTAGTTTGATTCTGTTTGCTTGTATTTTGTTGAGGATTTTTGCATCTATATTCATCAGTGATATTGGTCTGTAATTTTCTTTTTTGTATTATCTTTGTCTGGTTTTGGTATCAGGGTGATGGTGGCCTCATACAATGAGTTTTGGAGTGTTCCTTCCTCTGCAATTTTTTGGAGGAGTTTGAGAAGAATGGGTGTTAGCTCTTCTCTAAACGTTTGATAGAATTCACCTGTGAAGCCATCTGGTCCTGGACTTTTGTTTGTTGGAAGATTTTGAATCACAGTTTCAAATTCATTACTTGCGATTGGTCTGTTCATATTTTCTGTTTCTTCCTGGTTCAGTCTTGGAAGTTTATACCTTTCTAAGAATTTGTCCATTTCTTCCAAGTTGTCCATTTTATTGGCATAGAGTTGCTTGTAGTAGTCTCAGGATGCTTTGTATTTCTGCGGTGTCTGTTGTAACTTCTCCTTTTTCAGTTCTAATTTTATCAATTTGAGTCCTCTCCCTTTTTCTTGATGAGTCTGGCTAATGGCTTATCAATTTTGTTTATCTTCTCAAAGAACCAGCTTTTAGTTTTATTGATCTTTGCTATTGTTTTCTTTGTTTCTATTTCATTTTATTTCTGCTCTGATCTTTATGATTTCTTTCCTTCTGCTAACTATGGGTTTTTTTTGTTCTTTTTTCTCTAGTTCCTTTAGGTATAAGATTAGATTGTTTACTTGAGATTTTTCTTGTTTCTTTAGGTAGGCTTTTATAGCTATAAACTTCCCTCTTAGAACTGCTTTTGCTGCATCCCATAGGTTTTGGATTGTCATATTTTCATTGTCATTTGTCTCTAGGTATTTTTTTGATTTCCTCTTTGATTTCTTCAGTGATCTCTTGGTTATTTAGTAACGTACTGTTTAGCCTCCATGTGTTTGTGCTTTTTACCTTTTTTTCCCTGTAATTCATTTCTAATCTCATAGCGCTGTGGTCAGAAAAGATGCTTGATATGATTTCAATTTTCTTAAATTTACTGAGGCTTGATTTATGACACAAGATGTGATCTATCCTGGAGAATGTTCCATGTGCACTTGAGAAGAAAGTGTAATCTGCAGTTTTTGGATGGAATGTCCTATAAATATCAATTAAATCTATCTGGTCTATTGTGTCATTTAAAGCTTGTGTTTCCTTATTTATTTTCATTTTGGATGATCTATCCATTGGTGTAAGTGGGGTGTTAAAGTCTCCCACTATTATTGTGTTACTGTCGATTTCCTCTTTTATAGCTGTTAGCAGTTGCCATATGTATTGAGGTGCTCCTATGTTGGGTGCATATATATTTTTAATTGTTATATCTTCTTCTTGGATTGATCCCTTGATCATTATGTAGTGTCCTTCCTTGTCTCTTGTAACATTCTTTATTTTAAAGTCCATTTTATCTGATATGAGTATTGCTACTCCAGCTTTCTTTTGATTTCCATTTGCATGGAATATCTTTTTCCATCCCCTCACTTTCAGTCTGTATGTGTCCCTAGGTCTGAAGTGGGTGTCTTGTAGACAGCATATATATGGGTCTTGTTTTTATATCCATTCAGCAAGCCTGTGTCTTTTGGTTGGAGCATTTAATCCATTCACGTTTAAGGTAATTATCAATATGTATATTCCTATGACCATTTTCTTAATTGTTTTGGGTTTGTTTTTGTAGGTCCTTTTCTTCTCTTGTGTTTCCCACTTAGAGAAGTTCCTTTACAATTTGTTGTAGAGCTGGTTGGGTGGTGCTGAATTCTCTTAGCTTTTGCTTGTCTGTAAAGCTTTTGATTTCTCCATCAAATCTCAATGAGATCCTTGCCGGGTAGAGTAATCTTGGTTGTAGGTTCTTCCCTTTCATCACTTGAAGTATATCATGCCACTCCCTTCTGGCTTGTAGAGTTTCTTCTGAGAAATCAGCTGTTAACCTTATGGGAGTTCCCTTGTATGTTATTTGTTGTTTTTCCCTTGCTGCTTTCAATGATTTTTCTTTGTCTTTAATTTTTGCCAATTTGATTACTATGTGTCTCAGTGTGTTTCTCCTTCGGTTTATCCTGTATGGGACTCTCTGTGCTTCCTGGACTTTGGTGGCTATTTCCTTTCCCATGTTAGGGAAGTTTTTGACTCTAATCTCTTCAAAAATTTTCTCTGGTCCACTCTCTCTCTCTCCTCCTTCTGGGACCCTTATAATGCGAATGTTGTTGCGTTTAATGTTGTCCCAGAAGTCTCTTAGGCTGTCTTCATTTCTTTTCATTCTTTTTTCTTTGGTCTGTTCCACAGCAGTCAATTCCACCATTCTATCTTCCAGGTCACTTATCCATTCTTCTGCCTCAGTTATTCTGCTATTGATTCCTTCTAGTGTAGTTTTCATTTCAGTTATTTTATTGTTCATCTCTGTTTGTTTGCTCTTTAATTCTTCTAGGTCTTTGTTAAACATATCTTGCATCTTCTTGATCTTTGCCTCCATTCTTATTCTGAGGTCCTGGATCATCTTCACTATCATTATTCTGAATTCTTTTTCTGGAAGGTTGCCTATCTCCACTTCATTTAGTTGTTTTTCTGGGGTTTTATCTTATTCCTTCCTCTGGCATATAGCCCTCTGCCTTTTTATCTTGTCTATCTTTCTATGAATGTGATTTTTGTTCCACAGGCTGCAGGATTGTAGTTTTTCTTGCTTCTGCTGTCTGCACTCCAGTGGTTGAGGCTATCTAAGTGGTTTGATGGGAGCCTCTGGTGGTGGGTAAAGCTGACTGTTGCTGTGGTGGTCAGAGCTCAGTAAAACTTTAATCCACTTGACTGTTGATGGGTGGGGCTGGGTTCCCTCCCTGTTGGTTGTTTTGTCTGAGGCAACCCAACACTGGAGCCTACCTGGGCTCTTTGGTGGGGCTAATGACAGACTCTGGGAGGGCTCACGCCAAGGAGTACTTCCCAGAACTTCTGCTGCCAGTGTCCTTGTCCCCACGGTGAAACAGAGCCACCCCCTGCCTCTGCAGGAGACCTTCCAACACTAGCAGGTAGGTCTGGTTCAGTCTTTCCCGGGGTCACTGCTCCTTCCCCTGGGTCCCGATGCACACACTATTTTGTGTGCACCCTCCAAGAGTGGGGTCTCTGTTTCCCAGTCCTGTCAAAGTCTTGCAATCAATTCCCACTAGGCTTCAAAGTCTGATTCTCTATGAATTCCTCCTCCCGTTGCAGGACCCCCAGGTTGGGAAGCCTGACATGGGGCTCAGAACCTTCACTCTAGTGGGTGGACTTCTGTGGTATAAGTGTTCGCCAGTCTGTGAGTCACCCACCCACTAGTTATGGGATTTGATTTTACTCTGATTATGCCCCTCCTACCGTCTTATTGTGGCTTTTCCTTTGTCTTTGGATGTGGGGTATCTTTTTTGGTGGGTTCCAGTGTCTTCCTGTCAATGACTGTCCAGCAGCTAGTTGTGATTCTGGTGTTCTTGCAAGAGGGAGTGAGAGCACGTCCTTCTACTCTGCCCTAACCTCTTTTCTCAAAACGTTTGACTTCTAAGGCAGCAAAAAACAGCCTACCTCCAGTGGAATCTGGTATAAACTGTCTAGGCTGATTCCCAGTGCCTATGATCTGTATAATGATCTATATCCACCATTACAGTGTCATACAAAACATTTTCACTGCCTTAAAAATTCTTTGTGTTCCACCTATTCATTCCATTCTCCTCCCTAAACCCTGGCAACACTGACCTTTTCACTGTCTCCATAATTTTTGCTTCTCCAGAATGTCATATAGTTGGAATCATACAGGATGTAGCCTTTTTAGATTGGCTTCTTTCATTTGGCAATATGCATTTAAGGTTCTTCCATGTATTTTCATGGCTCGATAGCTTATTTCTTTCTGCACTCCTTTATGTGTGATATAATAAACACTCTCTTTTTTAAGACATTTTGAGTTGAAGCTATCTGTAACTTGGAAGCCTAAAACAAAATAACCCATTTGGTATCTAAGCTTCTATGTGGTGAGAATAGAAGTCAGGGATCCGAGCTTCCATCCTAGGTTGGGCACTAATGATCTGTGTGATTTAGGGCATGTCATTTTCTTTCTGGAGCAGAAACTGTATACTTTCCATGGTGGATACTAAAACTAGCTCCCCCAAACCCATTCTGCTTCAGATGATTGGTGTAACCTATCAGTGTGTGGCATCCTTCTGGCAGGTGTTATTGGTCTAATGGGATCACCTCTTAATTTGGTCCAGGCAGGTGGAAGAGAGGGTATTATGTTTAATAAAGAACATCTTCGTGCTGTATTTCCATTTGTCACTGGTGGGCATCTTGTGACTCTGAGGAGAGTCAGCCACATGATGGAGTCAATAGTAAGGAGAGAAGATGAGAGTTTGGAAAGAACCCAGATTATTGGGTCACTGATCAGGCCCTGTGTGGAGTTTACTCCATTTCTGGAACTTCAGTAAAGAAACATTATACATTTATTTATTGTTAAAGTCACTTGGACTCTAAATTTTGTCCTTTTAAACTCACATTATCATAATGGATACCAATAATTCTTCTCCAGATCAAATGAGAGATAATAAGTAATGTGCTTTGAAATATTAAGACACCATACACATTCAAGGGAGTATTATTTGTCCATTACAATAGCATGTACTTTTCATGGACCATTGGGAAGGTGAGTAGAAAAGTATGTATTGAATATCTTCCAGGTAAAGAGACCTCTGCCTAGATTTTTAATTTTATCTTCACAAAAATCCAATGCGATATTAATTCCATTTCATAGATGAGGAAACTGGGTGTTATGGACTGAATGTTTGTGCCCCCTCAAAAATTCATGTGCTGTAATACTAACCCCCAAAAGTGATGGTATTTGGAGGCAGAGACTTTTCAGGCTAATTAGTTGTTGAGGATTAAGTCCTCATAGTGGGATTTAGTGACCTTATCATCAAAGAGACCACAGAAAACTCTCTTGCTCCTTCCAACATGTGAGGACAAAACGAGAAGACAGCCATCTGTGAACCAGGAATTGGGTCTCCATCAGAAACCGAATCTGCCGGCCCCTTGATCTTTGACTTTCCAAACTTCAGAACAGTGAGAAATAAATGTTTGCTGTTGAAGCCACCCACTCTGTGGTATTTTTGTTATAGTGGCCTGAATGGACTAAGATATTGAGGCTCACAGAAGTTAAATAAAGGGTCCCAAATTACGTGATTGATATATATCAAATTTTGGATAGTCTTGATTTGGCTGTTTTCAAAGTCTGTGTTCTTTCTACTACCATAAGCTGCTTTCAGCTTAGATATTCTGGGAACAAAGTTATAAAAAATGGCAGTTAAGCTAAGTCCTGAGGGAAGGTAAGATTTATCCAAAAGGGTTAACGTCATGAGTAATGACACAGAGTTGTGAGAAATCCTGTGGGGCTCAGGAAGTGGAAAATGATGTGGGAGCAAGTGGTGCTTGGGGAGTGGAGTGGGGAGGGCAAGCTTCAAGAGTCAGAGAAGAAAATGTAGACCAAGATGGACTGGGGCAGTTGCCATGTAGGCAATAAGAGTTGGGGGGTAGGTGCAATGAAAGTTTCTAAACTGGAGACTTGTGGGGATGGTATCAGGATGCTCAGATATTTGTTTTAAAAAGGTAAATCCGACAGCAGTATATGAAATAGTTTGTAGGGGGCAGAATGGAAGGAAACCAGGATTCTCTCTTCTCACATGTTTCATGTTATTTTCTCCCTTTCAAATATGTACCACATTCTATCCCGGACTTCACCTCCCTTTCTTCTTTCCTGCTACACTTCCCATTATCACCTCTAAACCTTGTATCATCTCCTCTATTTATTTTTAATATTTTTTATTCTTTAACAATTGAGGTGAAATTCAAATAACATAAAATTCACCATTTTAAAATGAACAATTCACTGGCATTTTACTTTCATAATATTGTGCTATCTAATTCCAAAACATTTTCATCATCCCAAAAAGGAACCCCATATTCATTAAGCAGTTACTTCCCAATGCTCTCCTCTCCTCCGAACCTCCTCAGAACAAAACCATTAGTTTGGTTTTTGTCTGTATGAATTTACCTATCCTGAATGTTTCATATAAATGGAATCATGTAATATGTGAACTTTTATGTTTCTGGCTTCTTTCTCTTAGCAAAATATTTCTTGAGATTCATCATATTATAGTATGTATCAATACTGTATTGCTTTTTTTATCTGAGTAATGTTCCATTGTATGTATATAACATGCTTATCCATTCATCTGTTGATAGAAATTTGTGTTATTCCAATTTTTTGGCTACTATTAAGAAGTGCTGCTATGAATATATATGTACATGCATTTGTGTATCTGTTTTCAATACTTTAGGAGTGGAATTGCTCAGTCTATGTTTACCTTTTTAAGGAACCAACAAATTGTTATCCATAGTGGTTGATCCATTTTCCATTCCCAGCAGCAATGTATGAGGGTTCCAATTTCTCCATATTCTAAACAACACATTTTTTCTTCTTTTTTTTTCTTTCTCTTTTTAAAAATAGCTGTCCTAGTGGGCATAAGAGGTATCATCTCTTTGTGGTTTTGATTTGCACTTTCCTAACGGTTAATGATGTTGAACATCTTTCCGTGTACTTGTTGGCCATTTGTATATGTTGTTTGTAGACATATCTATTCAAGTTCTTTGCCCGTTTAAAAAATTGGGTAGTTTGTTTTTGGTTGTTGAGTTGTAAGAGTTCTTTATGTATTCTGGATACTAGACTCTTCTAGGTATATGATTTGCAAATATTTTCTCTCATTCAGTAGGTTGTCTTTTCATTTTCTTGATAACTTTCATTAAAAACAAAAGTTTTTAATTTTGATGAAGCCTAATTTATTTCTTACTTCTTTTGCTGCTTGTGCTTTTGGTGTCTTATCTAAGATGCCATTGCCAAGTCCTAGGTCATGAAAATTTACCCCTAGGTTTTCTTCTAAAAGTTTGATAGTTTTAACTTTTGTGTTTAGATCTTTGATCCATTTTGAGTTGATTTTTGTACATGGTTTGAGGTACTGTTTCAACTTCATTATTTTGCATGTGAATTTCCAGCTGTCCCAGTAGCATTTGTTGAAGAAATTATTACCTCCTCATTGAATGTTCTTGGTCCACCCTTGTTGAAAACCAATTGGCCATAGATAAATAGGTTTATTTCTGAAATCTCACTTCTACTCTATTGGTCTATATGTCTATCCTTTTTCTAGTACCACACTATTTTGATTACAGTAGCTTTCTAATAAGTTTCAAGGTAGAGAAGTGTGAGTCCTCCAGTTTTGTTCTTCTTTTTCAATATTGTTTTTATTTATTTATGTCCCCTTGTAATTCCATGTGAATTTGAGGATAAGATTTTCTAGTTCTGCATAAAAGAACACTGGAATTTTTATAGGGATTGCCTTGAATCTGTAGATCACCTTGAGCAGTATTGCAAATGTAACAATATTAAGTCTTCTAATTCATGAATCTGGGATGCCTTTCCATTTATTTATATATTCTTTAATTTCTTTCAGTAATGTTTAGAACTTTTCAATGTAAAAGCCTTTGCACCTCCTTGGTTAAATTTATTCATATTTTATTCTCTGTGATGCTAATGTAAATGGAATAGTTTTCTTAATTTCATTTTGGATTGTTCATCACTAATGTACCAAACTAATTTTAGTGTGTTGACCATGTATGCACCAACTTTGCTGAATTCTTTTATTAACTCTAATGGTTTTTTTTTTTTTTTTTTTTAGATTCTTCGGAATTTTCCTAATATAAGATGTCATTTGCTAATAGAAATAGTTTTACTTATTTCTTTTCAGTTTGAATGTATTTTATTTCTTTTTCTTACCTAATTGCTCTGGCTTGAACTTTCCACACAATGTTAAATAGTAATTGTGTCAGCAGACATCCTTAATTTTTTCCTGATCTTGGGGGAAATGCTTTCAGTTTTTCATGACTGAGTATGATGTTAACTGTAGTTTTTTCTTAAATGCCCTTTACTATGTTTAGAAAATTCCTTCCTATTCCTAGTTTTCTGAGTATTTTTATCACGAAAGTGTGTTATTAGATTTTGTTAAAAGTTTTTCTGTGTCAATTGAGATTATTATGTGTTTTTTCTCTTTGTTTTATTAATGTGGGATATTACATTTATTGATTTTTTTTTTATGTTATACACATATCCCTGGGATAAAGCCTACTTAGTCATGGTGTGAAACTTTATAAACATGTTGCTGGATTCAGTTTACTGGTAATTTCTTCAGGATTTTTGCATCTATATTCATTAATATAATTGGTTTTTAATTCTCTTTTCTTGTGGTGTCTTTGTCTGGCTTTAGTATCAGGATAATTCTGGCCCCATAGAATAAGTTAAAAACTGTTTCCCCCTTCTATCATTTGTAGTGCTTTTGTAATCTTTTGCATCAAATTTTCATTTAGCCCCAAAGCAGGTTAAAGCAGACAATTCTTTGCAAACAAGGTTTGTTCTTCCCTTTCCAGAACCAGGGCCCAAAATCCTTCACTGGGCATGTGGACTGATGTCTTCAGGATCACCGCTGAGCCAGGGGCTATGGAGGGGTGGCAGGTGGAGCAAGTGTAAATAAAAAATACCTGTTTCAAACTGCCTTTTTCTTGATTCAGTATTCACTTAGTTGCTGTAAACCTTTGAATGTTTTCTAAAGTTATGACAAGTTTGCTTCTGGCAGTTTTTGCTTGATTTTAAAATATTTCTATGGAGAGATGTGTCCTTGGAGCTGCCTACTACACCAATTTTGCTGACTTCACTCTTTCTTCCATTTATTTTTATGAGCTCCCTTTAATCATGGCTCCCACTTCCCCTTCCATCCCAGCCTTCAAAAAATCCTTGAAGTTACCAGAAGCTATTATTTTATTTTTCTTTGTTTTATTTATTTTAGTATTTTTGTTGCTTTGTATTATGGTTGTGTGTGTTTGTATGTGAATATTGAGGAAATCTGGGTGATGGCAAATTTGAAGATCCATTTGGCAGAAAATAAATTTTAAATTAGCCATAATTAGGTGTCTCTAAATACTCTAAATATACACTTCTTCCTACATTGAAAACCATTTAATGGAAGGGACATAGTTCTCTTCTCATGAAGTATTTAAGTATTTTAAAACATTATTAGTCAGGAACTGATCTATCTAATAAAAGGGGCAAACAAACGTTTATTGAAGCTTGACACTGTCAAGCTCATTGTGTTCTGGTTTATAGGGAGTTAAAAAAAAAATAACCATTTTGAGGGAATTAAGACCAAAAATATAAGTCTTGTGAGTAATTAGGCAGTGGTGTATTTATCAGTACAGAATGGATTTTAATTTTTAATCAGGCCTTTTGTTCCAAGTGACAAAATAATGGCTTGTTTGCAGTCTTCCACTGAAACAGACTTCCCAGAGTGGGATTTGGTGCATCAGTGAACCCCTCTGTGTTTCATTTGCCATCAAGTGTGATGCACTATATAATCCCCTCAGTGAGAGGTCCCAAGGAAATACTGTGCTGCTTTCAAATTGGGTATAATTTTCCCACACATGAATCACAAGGTAAGTGAAAATGGTCTGATTGAGCAATGCATCCCCATTTGCAGGGAAATGAAAGAGAAATATCATTACAAAGGTATTGAAATTATTACACGAGCAGCCAGAATGCTTTTTATGAGCCCAGAATGAAGATTAAATCTCCAGAGAAACCTCAAATTTGAAGAGCTCCAATTGGGATAGCTGTTATGCTGCCCATGGCAGAAATCTTCCTGCTTATCTCCACCCCAATCATAAACAATATGTACATAATTTAGATGTAAAAGATAACAGGATTTCAGAAACATATCTCTGTATCTATAGCAATCATTTCCTAAAAAAATACTATTTGTTAAAATTAGTATATATGGAGGTGTCTTTGGGGCATTTGATAAAACACCAGAAGGAGCTCCAGAATTTAATCAGAAAACCCAAATCCTAATCCTGACTCATCAAGTTTAGTATGTGGCTTGAACAAGAGGTTTTGGCTGTCTGTGCTTTAGTTTCCTCTTTGGTAAAATGAGAATCATTCTTCCTGACCAGTAAGTTCACTGGATTGCCATGAGGGTTTGATGATACATCAGAAGAGAAAGAAGCAGCAAAATGTTGCGTAAACTATTTAAATTCTTTGCCGCTTACTTACTGTGACCCTTGGTAAGTTATCTAATCATTAAAGAGCCTCAGTTGACTTATGTGCAGCATGGAGATAGCAATGCTCATCTCACAGTGTTCTTGTGAGGATTTCTCACAATCCAGGTAATAGTTTTTGGACATTTTAGGAGTGCAATCATGTTTGTTGAATGGATAAATGTAGTAAGAACTTTATGTTCTAAAGAACTTTGCTAATGAAAGTACAATAGAATCCATTTCAACTTGATTTGGGAAACTGGGAGAAGTTTTGCTCATAAAAAATTAGAAATAATATCTGACCCATGAATAGGTTTTAAGTTCATGAAACACTTTGTCTGTAATGGTCTGGATAATAAATATTTTAGGTTGCTGGATATTATACATCTCCATCACATCTACTCAACTCTGCCACTGTGGTACAAAAACTTTATTTATGGCAAAAGCCCCCAGGAAGGGCTTCCCTGGTGGTGCAGTGGTTAGGAATCGGCCTGCCAGTTCAGGGGATGCGGGTTCGAGCCCTGGTCTGGGAAGATCCCACATGCCGCGGAGCAACTAAGCCCGTGCACCACAACTACTGAGCCTGTGCTCTAGGGCCCGTGTGCCACAACTACTGAGCCTGCGTGCTACAACTACTGAAGCCCATGTGCCTAGAGCTGGTGCTTCACAACAAGAGAAGCCACCCCAATGAGAAGACCGTGCACTGTAACAAAGACTAACTCCCGCTTGCCACAACTAGAGAAAGCCTGCGGGCAACAACAAAGACCCATCACAGCCAAAATAAATAAATAAATAAATAAATAAATAAATAAATAAATGGGGGGGGAAAGCCCCCAGGAAGAAAGGAACATGCTTCTCTGGAGGAACCAGAGAACGCACGATAACATTCCTTTTCTTTGTTGGGAGTCATTTCCATGTAGAGGAAGGTCATTGCCATGTCG
Organism: Balaenoptera borealis; assembly: GCF_965194805.1. Lineage (NCBI taxonomy): Eukaryota > Metazoa > Chordata > Mammalia > Artiodactyla > Balaenopteridae > Balaenoptera > Balaenoptera borealis. Next base: position 15,919,061 of record NC_138871.1, read on the forward strand.
GGTGACCCAGATCCAGGCCATCCATTTCTCTCCCCTCAGATTTCCTCCTTTGTTAGATAACAACTGCTGTAGTGAAGGTTCTTTGTAGAGTATAAAGCCCTGTGCCAGTGGTAATTATCTTTAGTGGAAGATGATGAACTAACTTGAGTTAAGGTATCAATTAGAAGGGACTAGATCTCTGCACTCCTGGATATGTGGAGGGTGTCAACAGGAGGAGATCTGCTGACCACCAGCTGTTGGGCCAGCTCCACAGGGTTCACTCACCCTGGTCAGTCTGCATCCAAAGTCCACTCTCCTGCCACCTTGTCATTGTTCATAGTGTAATGGAGATTGCCACTCAATCTGGCACTTGCCACTAACAGCTGTATGACACCAGGACATTCAACTTCCCATTTTGGGTTTCAATCTCCAAATCTGTAAAAGTAATGGGCTGGACTAGATGATCACTAGGACCCTGACATGCCTTCCCATTGTACTTATCCCATGGGCTGTGATTGAATGCACTGGAACTTTACTGCCTTTGCAGAGCAGCTGATAGGCCTAAGCTCTTTCAGACACTTGGAGGATAATCCTCCTTTGAATGAGACCCCTTACCAGATAATTTTGTACTGAATTTCACCATGTAGTGGATAATATCAGTAACATTTTCCTTTTATAGAGCCTAGAACACAAGCTCCTACTCTATCCATTGTTCCTTTTTACCTCACCATCCCCCATAACACATACAAACTTAGCCCTGTTTTATTAGGATTTTCAGAACACATTTCTACTTAACCAGATCCTTAAATGGAGTTGAGGAGACAATGCAGTGTAGTGGTTACTGCCACAGCTCTGATGTCAGGGAGACATGAGTCCTAGTCCGAGCTTTGTCATTTACTATCTGTGTGGCCCTACCTTGCCTTGTTTTCACACCTGTAAAATAAGTATGATACCTACTTCATGGAGAAATTTCAGTGATTATGTATGACAATGGCAATAAAATTTTAAGCATATTAGCTGGAACACAGTAAGTCTCCCAAAATAATTATCTTTATTTTTTTATCCTTTGGTTCTCCATAGAAAATTGTCTTTTCATAATATCAAGAAGACAGATTTGAAAGGTGTTTCTCTTTTCCTTCTATTTCAGCTCTCATAACTGGCTGCTCTACTGCTGGACTACCCTCCAAAGGAATGCTCCATCTCCCTGAGCTTGGTGGTAAACAATTGTCACAAACGTGGCAAACACAAACCCCATACCATGTAATAGTACTGTGCATGGCTTCATTAGCTGCTAGTGTGTTCATTAAGCCAAGAAGAGCCATGAGGCAGAAAGTGATATTTTTTTAATTTAGCAAATTGAATGCTAATTGAATAGGACTTACAGATCTATTTTTAATAGTATTGTGCTGTGATGCAGTGTGTCACTGGTTGTGGACACAAGATGAGGTGTCAAGACCAAGGCATCTTAAAAAAAAGCCTGGGAAATGAGGCAAGAGGTTCCAGCAGCAGGTAGGCCAGGTAGGGGACATACAAAGTGAGAGGTTCATAGGAAGCAGTAAGTCTAAAGCAGAAGCTGGCAGACTTCATAATAGGCTGGATGGTAAATATTGATATTTTAGGTTTGGGGGCATTAAATGTCTCTGTCAGCCCTACTCAACTCTGTCATGGTGGCAAAAAAGCAGGTATAGAAAACTGTAAATGAATGGGCAAGGCTGTGTTCCAATAAAATTTTATAGGCACTGAAATTTGAATTTCATTTATCCTTCTTTTGTTTATGTTTTGTTTTAGGCACTTAAAAATATCAAAATCACTCTTAACTCACTTGTGGTATAAAAACAGGTGGTGGCTGGTGGTAGTTCACTGACGCTTAGTCTAGAATTATGTACATGGAATTGCAAACTACAGAGGACTGAACAAGGTGGGACATCAAAAGTACAAAAATACAGCCGTTGGACAGGCCTAAGGTCCATGGGGCTCTTGGCAGGCTCTTGCCTCAGCCAGAAATGTGGCTACATTTGACTTGAGGGTTCCAGCTAATCCTTAGCTGTGGCCTGAGGCCATCAGAATTTGTAGAGGGACACATAAGAAAATGAAGACCGCTGACAGACAGGCTCTGGCTCTGGCAGGTCCTGACCTACTTTTTCCTATTATTTCTAAAATGTTTTCTTTCAAAGTTACCATGTCTCCCTCTTCTGCTGGTTTTGACTCATCTCTTTTTAAAAAGACTTTCCACTGTCTTCCTGGTGTCCTTCTGAACAAATGCCCTAAGGCTTTCCTAAAGTCCAATTTGCTCTAAGGGAGATTTTGTGTAAGGTGGGTGCATCCTTAGATTTCACACAAGGAGGTTTACTTACCCAAGAGCTAAAAGGAATTCCTGACAAGCCAGTCTCACCCAGAGTGACTTACAGAGCAGACTCTAGTACACACACATACTCACTGTTCTTAAATGTCCTCTGTTAATTAATCCTGCTCTGAAAATCTGTGCTTCTTTCCCTTATTTGCATAAAACACCTGAAACTATGCATCCCTGAAGACAATGTCAAGCCTGGATAAATTCAAGCTCTACCACATGCTAGCTAAATGACCTTGGACACACTACTTGAATTTTGTCTAATATGCATTTTTGGAATGCATTTGAGAATATCTCCTGGTCTAATTATGTAAGCATTTTCCAGTTTGTAAAGTGTATGGAAATAAAGGTATTAGGTAGGTTTAATAATTTGTATAGTCTGGTGTGTATGTGTTTTCAATCATTGGGAAACACATTTTAAATATTTCATAAGAGTCTCTTAAATACATTCACAAATGCACACACGCATACACACACACACACACACCCCAACACACACACAGACCCTGTAGTAGATGGCATGGTGTATATATGTGAGTTTTGATCTCAAGAGTTTATCTTTGAGTGGGAATGGTGTAGTACAGCAAAAGGAGCTTTGGCTTTAGAGACAAGGAAATAGGACTTGCATTAAAGACCTGGCTCCATCCTTAATTAGCTGTAGTGGTAGGAAAGTTGCTTAACATCTCTGAATCTTTATTTCTTCATTAAAAAAAATGGAGATATTAACCCTTGTCCTCACCACAGGATTATTTTAAGAATCAACAGAAATAATGAAAAATGAAAAAAAGTAAAGTGCTATGCAGATCTTAATCTTGCCACATTAGCATCATTTTCTCCCCTGTGGCATTCTGAAAGTCTGCTTGAAAATCCTAGGGTCCATAGTTTGGAAAGCACCAGCAGAAAGCAACAGCTAGAATAGCAGACTTTCAGAAAAAGGTAATGATTCATCAAGAGGTGAAACATATTTACTGAATTTTTCAATATATGACCAGAAGACCAACTTAAAAGTATACTTTATGAAAAATCAAAAGATACTCTCAGGGTTCAACAATTGAATTTTCACTTAATCTTGAAACAAGATTCTTCCCACACAATCCACGAATGGGTATCTACTGGTTTTCCTTGCCTTTGTTTAATGAAACAAAATGTTAAGTCACTTGAGCACCAGGAGTTTGATGCTCCCCTTTGATGTGGAGAAATCAGAAACAGCATCTCTGCCAGAGTCATGGAGGGAAGAAAATTCCTTCCCAGCTTCTAAAGAAGGTCAGACAACTGGCCAATTTTGTCAGAGCAGTCAAGCGGTTAGTTGAACTAATTCCTTCCCTGAAATGGTTTTCTCTTACTGAATATACCAGGCATTTGAGTTCTGAGGGCTGATTTCATATTGCTTTGTATACCCATCTAGCACCCAAAGCTATAGGCAGCATGGCTTAAAACAAAACAAAACAAAAAACAGTTAGAAAGGTGGTCGTATGGTGTGTACACAGTGACCCAAGTTAAGGAGGCCAATTCCTTAATGTGTGGACTTCCTCTTTTGCTTTCCTATCACCGGTCCCTCACAGAACCAAAAGACTCTCTGGTTTTGAATATAAGATCCCCAAAGAAGACTGTATCAAGCTGTTAAAGAAAGAAGAAAGATTTCTTTCTATATCACATCAATGGAAGACCTCTCTTTTAGCCTCTGCTTACTCATCATAAGAAATCAAAGTGAGATAAGGGAAACAAAAATACCAAATGATAAGGAGAAAAGGACTGTTTTTCTATTGGTGAGGTTTACTGAATAAAGCTGTATAAAAAAGTATTCTTTCAAGGATACCTATCTGGCAAGATTTCACTGAAACTGACAGTAGGCATAAGGCAATGCATGGTGCCAGATACTTTGGGGAAATAGAAGTTGCGCAGACAGTGAAGTTTAAAGAGAAGACATGCAGGTGAAATAGCTTGAGAGTCACAAGAAAGCACTGTCAGAATATGTGCAAGCTTATCTTTGGGGCTACAGTCTCTGTCTTCAATTCCTGATTGCAAGCCAGTTGGTGACTCCTACATTCCTATATCCAGTCCAGTTCTGTTCTCTGCATTCCAGATCAATAAATCCAATTACCCATTTTATATCTCCATGAAAGTCTCAAAGGCATATCTAAGTCAACGTGTTCAAAACTCATAATCTTCCACCTAAAGCTGGTCTTATTTTAGTGCTCCCTTTCTCAGTAATTGACACCATCACCTGTCAAGGAACAAGCCAGAAACTGAGGAACGGTTTTTGAAACTTTATTACTCTTCACACTTCACAACTATTTCATCACTTTATTTTTTTTTAGACTTTATTTTTTTAGAGCAATTTTAGATTCACAGTAAAATTAGGAGGACAGTAGATATATTTCCTTGATTCCACACATGCATAACCTCTCCCATTATCAACATCCACCACCAGAATAGTACATTTGTTACAACTGATGAACCTACATTGACATATCATCATCACCCAAAGTCCATAGTTTACATTAGAGTTCATGCTTGGTGTTATACATTCTATTATTTTACTACCCTAGAGTTTCTCTGTGGTTCATCTATTCAACTCTATTGCCCCCCACCCCTGCCCAACCAAAGCAATCACTTATCTTTTTATTGTCTCTATAGTTTTGCCTTTTCCAGAATATTATATAGTTGGAATTATACAGTATGTAGCCTTCTCAGATTGGCTTCTTTAACTTAGCAACAGGCATTTAAGGTTCCTCCATGTCTTTTTACATCTTTATAGCTCATTTTTTTCTAACACTGAATAATAGTCCTTTGCTTGGATGTACCACAGTTTACCCATTCACTTACTGAAAGACATTTTGGTTGCATCCAAGTGTTGACAATTATGAATAAAACCGGTATAAGCATCCTTGTTCAAGTTTTTGTGTGGACTTATTTTCAAATCCTTTGGGTAAATATCAAGGAGTGGGATTGTTAGTTCATAAGGTAAGAGTGTGTTAGGTTTTATAAAACTACCAGACTGTTTTCCAAAGTGGCTGTACCATTTAGCATTCCCACCAGCAATGAATGAGAGTTCCTATTGCTCCACCTCACCATCAGTTGGTGCTGTCAGTGTTCTGGATTTTGATCATTCTAATAGGTGTGTAGTAGTATCTCACTGTTGTTTTAATTTGCATTTCCCTGATGACATATGTTGTGGAGAATCTTTTCATATGCTTATTTACCATCTATATATTCTCTTTGGTGAGGTATCTGTTCAGGTCTTTGGCCTATTTTTTAATCAAGTTATTTGTTTTCTTATTATTGAGTGTTGAGTCTTTTTTTTATATTTTGGATAACACTCCTTTATCAGATATGTCTTTTGCAAATATTTTCTCCCAGACTGTGGCTTATTTTCTCATTCTTTTGACATTGTATTTTGCAGAGCAGAAGTTTTTAATTTTAATTAACTCTAGCTTATCAATTATTTCTTTCATGGATCATACCTTTGGTGTCCAATCTGAAAAGTCATTGACATACCCAAGGTCATCAAGGTCTTCTCCTGTGTTATCTTCTTGGATTTTGACAGCTTTGCATTTTACATTGAGGTCTGTAATCTATTTTGAGTTAATCTTTGGGATGGATATAAAGTCTGTGTCTAGATTTTTTTTGCATGTGGATATTCAACTGTTCTAGCACCATTTGTTGAAAAGACAATCTTTGCTCCATTGCATTGCCCTTGCCCCTTTGTCAAAGAGTAGTTGACTATATTTATGTGAGTCTAATCCTGGTCTCTCTATCCTGTTCCACTGATCTATTTATCTATTCTTCTATCAATACCACATTGTGTTGATTATTATAGCTTTATAGTAAGTTTTGAAGTTGGGTAGCATCAGTCCTTCAGCTTTGTTTTACTCCTTTAATATTGTGTTGGCTATTCTGGGTCTTTGACTTTCCATATAAACTTCAGAATCAGTTTGTTGATATCTGTAAAATAATTAGCTGTGATTTTGGTTGGGATTGTATTGAATCTATAGATCAAGCTGAAGAGAACTGACATCTTGAAAATATTGTGTTCCTATCCATGAACATGGAATATATCTCTAGTTATTTAGTTCATTTTTGATTTCAATTATCAGTGTTTTTTTAGTTTTCCTCACATAGATCTTGTATATGTTTTATTAGGTTTTTACCTAAGTATTTCACTTTTTGGGTGAGTGATATATTTTTTAAAATTTAAATTCCACTTGTTCATTGCTGGTCACAGTAAAATGATTGACTTGTATATTAACCCTATATCCTGGAAAATTGCTATAACTGCTTATTAATTTCAGCAGTTTTTTTGTCAATTCTTATGGATTTTCTATATAGATGTTTGTGTTATCTGTGAATAAAGACAGTGTTCTTTCTTTCTTCTCTATCTATATACCCTTTATTTCCTTTTCTTTTCTTATATTACATTGGCTAGAACTTTCAGTATGATGTTGAAAAGGAGTGATGAGAGAGAACATCCAATTTCTGACTTATTTGCTTTCTCTCTAAAGAACTTCTTTTAACATTTCTTGTAAGGCAGGTCTACTGGCAACATATTTTATTAATTTTTGTTTGTCTGATAAAGTACTTCTCCTTCATTTTTGAGAGATAATTTTACAGGGTACAACATTCTAAGTTGGTGTTTTTTTTTCTTTCTCAATATTTAAATGTTTCACTTCACTCTCTAGTTGTTTGCATGATTTCTGAGCATAAATCAGAAGTAATTCTTATCTTTGATCCCCTGTGGGTGAGGATTTTTTCCTCTCTGGTTTCTTTTGGGATTTTTTCTTTACCTTTGTTTTCTGCAATTTGAAAATTATATGCCTAGGTGTAGTTTTTTTGCATCTATTCTGCTTGGAATTCTCCAAGCTTCCTGGCCTGTGGTTTCATGTCTGACATTAACTTGAAAATTTTGTGGGACTCCCCACTAATGAATGAAATTCTCAGTCATTATTGTCTTATAAATTTTTTTCTGTTCCTTTCTCTCTGTCTTTTCCTTCTGGTATTTTCATTACACATGTGTTACATCCCTTGTAGTTGTCCTGTGGTCCTTAGATATTCTGTTCTGCTTTTTCAGTCTTTGTTTTCTTTGCTTTTCTGGTTTTGAAATTTATATTTATATATCCTCAAGCTCAGAGATTCTTTCCTCAGTCATGTCCAGTCTACTAATAAGCCCATCAAGGCATTCTTCATTTCTGTTACAGTGTTTTTGATCTCCAGCAAAAACCCTTCCCTTTCTTTCTTAAGATTTCCATCTCTCTGCTTACATTGACTATCTGTTTTTACATGCTGTCTACTTTATCCATTAGAGCTCTTAGCACATTAATCATAATTGTTTTAAATTTCTGGTCTTATAATTCCAATATCCCTGCCATGTTAGGCTCTGACACTTGCTATTTAAATTGTGTTTTTTGCCTTTTAGTATGCCTTGTATTTTTTTTTTTTTTCTTTATAGCTGGGCAACATACTAGATAAAAGGACTGCTGTAAATAGGCTTTTGGTAATGTGGTGGTGAGGTGTGTGAGGAGGGAAAGCATTCTGCTGTCCTATGATTTGGTCTCAGTTTTTATCAAGTCAATGCCTCTGGACTGTAAACTTCACAAGTGTCTCTTAGTTTTCTCTTCTCCTTTAGTTGAGACAGAATGGCTAGGATGGGCTGGAGTTGCATATTTTCTTCATCCCACTTGGAAGGCTAGAGGGGGCTGAAGTTGTGTATTTTCCTTCTGCCATGTAGAAGACTAGAGCTGACTGGAATTGAGTATTTCTCTCCCCCTAGGTCAGTTAGGCTTTGATAATACCCCATAAGGTTAGGCTCTGGTTAACCATTTTCTCTTTAGGGCAGGTCTTGTTAAGAAGAATAGAG